>NW_023458560.1:70624328-70642371 GCF_013731165.1 Rhagoletis pomonella
TAAATGAAGAAATAAAGCGGTTAAGGTAGTAGGTTTTTTCGCCAATTAAATTTAGACTTGTATTTAAAAGGCCAAATTATTTATAACTCGTTTCAGACATTATAAATGATGAGGACATTTTTGGAGATTCTTATTTTTATCAACTGATTGGATGAAACTTTAATGAATGTGGCGATATCTGCATTTTATAAATAGGATTTGCAATTTCTTCAGAAGTATGTAAAATGAGAAATTCGCCATTCATAAAATGTGCATACATATGTATATTCGCATACCCCAACATTTTCTTATTATCTAATTAAAAATTTTGAAATTTTGATGATGATTTTTTTAAGTTTGATTAATTTTCTTGCAATTTGTGTAAGCTTTGCAACTTTTGTTATTGTGGTTTCTGATATAGATTGAATTATATTTTAAATGAAAATTATTAAAAATAAATAAATAAACATAATTTTCAAGCAATATCGTTTTGAATTTCGTTGCTAATTAGTTGCACGCATCTGTATATACTTATATGTAATAAAGGTAGGGAGCCCACCTTCATTACTGAAACCGTAAGGAAGCATTAGACATAACTATGCAGTGAAAGCTTAATTGAAATGGTTGTAAGTTGGCGGGTTCTGAATGAACACTCCTTCTCTGACCATAGCTGTATTAAGATAGTATTGAATTTCTCTCCAACGAGCCCAACATCTATCTAGATCTAGAAAACATGATCAACGTATTTACCTCGACCTACTCAGGTACCATAGGTCCGTCGTACCTTCACCCTAAACCGTGGAGCAAACGTAAACCCCACTGGTGGTCGCGGGACTCACTTCGCAAGTATTGCAGGAAGCCATTCAATAAGGCCAAAAGACTTAGCTGTGAGGTTGAACGGCAGGAGTACAAGCGGTTACTCCGGATTTATAAAAAAGCTTTGAGGGAGGCGAATAGATAGTGAAAAATTTTCTGTGGTGGCATCGAAAGTGTTTCCGAAACTGCCAGGCTACAGAAGATTCTCTCCAGATCTCCTAATCCGAAAGTTTGCTTACAAAAGCAGGATGGATCCTTCACCTCCTTGGGAAAGTATACTCGGCCGTATATATTCCAAAAGCCGGAAAAGCCTCACATATTAACCCCAATGACCTTAGGCTCATCCCGGTGGTCCAGCCGCTGTGGCCTAAGCGAGAAGATATAAAATGCCTTCGGTCTACACTGGAGATAAACGGCGTCCGGTTAAGTCTTGCTACAAAAGCCAAATTTCCAAGCGTTATTTTAGATGAGAAGCTGAAGTGGAAGGAAAATATAGTCCAGCGTTATGAGGAGACTTCGCTTCTAGTCCTCTATACTTGTAAAGAAGATATTAACACAGTATTGCTATCTACGGTAAGGGAGGATTAGCCGTTTCCTTATGAAACCCTCTGAAAATCTCTTTTAGATTATTAGACTATGGAGGCCTACCTTGGAACCGAAATGATGGGAAGAGACGTCCTCTTTTTTAGTGATCGCCAGGCTGCACTCAAAGCTCTGAGCGCTTTCACGTTTTACTCAAAGATAGCACTGGGCTGCCGCCTATCTCTACAGGAGATGTCCAAACAGAACAGACTTCACTTCACTTGGGTACCTGGTCATAGGGACATAGAGTGAACTTGCAATGGAAGGCACGACCAAGCAGATTCTTCCTGACAAAAAACGCATTACTTCCACTTGAAAGCTGGTACTTAGTGAATTTGTATACAAACAACCTGAAGAAAGATGAAGTCAAAGTACGGCTTGTCTAATTTTCAGGCAGATGTGGCCTATTTGGGAATGGAAGCGTTCGCGAAGGGGTATACCCTCTCTCTCGCTTTTAGAACAGAGATCATATCTAATGTTGTGGAGGCTCTAACTGGGCACTATCTAATAGGTAAGCAGGCATAAGGACTCGGCGCGCCTTTCCGAAGATGTTGCGGAAGCCGTAAGGACTTCGAAGAGGAGGAAACAGCCTTACGTCTCCTATGTAAACGTCCTCCACTGCGTAGAAGCAGGCTGCGTTATCTGGGTTCATCGTTTCCGGCCAACCTAAGGGAGGTTTCAAATACCGACGCAAGATGAGAGATATATCAGCGATACGAAGTGGTTCAACTGGGGGGATAATTGAATGGCGCCAAGCTGTGGTAACACGATGGGATTCAAAAATTCTCTATGATCCTGATGCTCGGATCATTATGTATTCGTGTTACTATATGACCGATTATAGCTTGAGTAGGAATCTTTACTCCATTTTCCAAAATTAGCATTGTTTCAGGATAACACCGCTTTTTTGCTTGCAACAAATTCTTGTAATGAGCAAATATGTCTGCTTTACTTAATTGTATTATAAAATGACAATTTATTTAATCGTTTATACTTACTATATGATCCTCATTTAGATCATATTCAAAATTTCAGTGCCCTCATCCTTCGAGACATCGCTTGAGATATTTTAAGTTATCCATTTAAAAAAGTGAAACAAACGGAACAAGTTTAAATAATATGGAACGAAGTCACAGAACAACACACCTTTCTTGATTTCTACACAGGCACAGTAAAGAAAATTTTAATGAACTAGTGTTCGCCCAGCGGTTGAAATTCAACCACTGAAATTAAGGTGAGTTGAGCTGTGGTGAGATGAGATGAGGTGAAATAAGGTGAGTTTAGGTGAAATAACATTAGTTCGGGTGAGTTGAAGTTAGGCGAGGTAAATTGAGTTGAGATTAAATGAGGTGAGTTAAGGTGAACTGAGAGTTGAAGAGATTAGTTGAGGTGAAATGCATTGAACAACGTAACATAACATAGCATTGAATAACCCAGCATATTATTACATAACATAACATAACATAACTTAGCATACCATAATATATCATAACTTAACATACCACAACATAACATAACTTAACATAAACTAACATATCTCATTCTTCAGTTTTATCTTTTTCTCTATCACTTTCTTTATCTCTATCTTTGTGGATTTGCCCCGTCCACAGAGGCTGAATGACGAGTTGGTAGGTTGCCGGTTGTTCAATGTCCGGTTAACACAAATCGGAGGTAGAAGCACCGGTTAAATGCAAACACTGCTTTATCGATCACATGTTATATGTATGATATCGAAAACGTCGATAATGGTGTTTAGTTGGGAGGTAGTTAGTGATAACCAGACATTGAGAAACCGGGCCTTGGGATGACAGAAATAGACTTGGGGCCGGTTACTCAATATCTGGTTAACACTAATATGCGGTTAAACATCGTTATCGACGTTACCGACTCCCTTTTGTATGCATATAGTCGTAGACGTCGATAACGATGTTTAACCGCATATTAGTGTTAACCAGACATTGAGTAACCGGTCCTAAAGTAAGCAGAAATTATCTATTATGACTTTAGCATTTATTGGGGAAGTTGGCAGTGTCTTGCCCTTACAGAATTAGGAACTTAATCTGCGTATTACAAAAGATCGTCTAAGTAGCAGTGTTCCATTTTCTACTATATGCACAAATTATTAACTAGAATTCAAAATGTTTGCGAATAAGATGACCAAATTAATCTGAAATTTGACTGCTGTTCTTTCAAAAATACAACATAATTGGACTAAAAGTGTCAATTAAATTGTCAATTCGGCAATTTGTGTTTTGACACAATATGTATGACATTTTATCCTTAGCGTTTCACGCAGTATCCTTCCGGCAGGAAGTGTTGCACAAACATTTTGAACATGAAAATTGCTGTTATTACAATGTGGCAAAGTTGCGCCGCTGACTTTCACTACAATTGTTTGCCAAAGGAAAGCCAGCAGACAGGAAGCAGGGAAGGAAGTAAATGATGTAGTCAGACAGTCAGTCAGATATTCAGCTTGCGGTTTGGTTTTGTGCCAAAGACAGCAATGTGAAGCGAACGCTATTATTACAAGCAATTGGCAGCAGGACACAAAATATAGGATAGGACGGACACATGCAATGAACATGCAACATTTAGGCCACAACACTATAAACAATTGGAGTGTAAATACATATGTACATATCTACATATGTATATACTAAAATATACATAAATATGTACATAGTACACTCGTATGTATGTACACATATACGAAGCGAAGCAAGGCTAGTCAGTCAGCGCAGTGCTTGCTTTGCGGCAAAAGGCCATAAACAAGGTCAACAAAACCAAATAACAAACAGCTGCTGGAATGTACCAAGAACAATTTAATAGGTGGCAATTGCAGCAACAACAAGTATACATATAAAAAAGGGCTGTGGTGGCAAAAGAGTCAGCAGCTGCTAGTTCACTTACCAATCCCTACACACGAGTAGCACAGTACGTTCACATTTATGTCCTTTCCTTTCAGTTTTGACTGTTTGTTGCTGCCACAAAGGCTACAAATCGCTTAGCCATACAATTATTCAGGATATCGTGGTCCAAAAGCCATTCATTTAAGAGCAGGTGTTACGGATTCAGTGATGGATCCCACGCCCAAATTCTCAAAACGCTTTTATTTGACTGTCGTTTGAAATATCTGTGAATTTATTTTAATTGTTCAATAAATGATAATTACATTTATTTTATATAGCACTTACTTTAGTACAAAAAGGGATCAATCCTGATTTAAATTTTCAATTTATGTGTGCACACGTGCAAAAAAGAGATCAAAAAGGCAGAATGTCAAAACAATCGCAGAAACGTCCCCCATAAATTCCTTTCGATTCACTAGGGTGTTGCCGTATCTTTTCTAACACTCCCCCCTGGTATATCCTTCGGATCTACCCCATTCTCCGGTATACTCACGGAAAGTACGGCAAGTCTCGTGGCCGGTCGCTCGTATATACCAGCGCTAGTCTTCACCAAAGCGCTCCTCACCTGTTGGTCAGAGCCTACTCTAACAGAGATCACTCGACCTTTGGGCCAGCAGCTTCTCAGACCGTTCGGGTCCACTAGGTAGACGACGTCCCCTTCTTCAATTGGCTTTACCTTTTCGAACCACTTTGTTCGCCGAGTTATTACGGGTAGATATTCGCGCACCCAACGTCTCCAGAATGCATCCGCCAGTTGCTGAGCACATCTCCAACCTCTTCGCATTTGAACTGCTTCATCAACAAACTCTATCAAGGGCTTCATTCCGCTGGAGCTGCCAATCAAGAAGTGATTTGGTGTGAGAGCCTCGTCTTCATAGTGATCCAGCGGTATGTAGGTGAGTGGTCGGGAGTTGACGATGGATTCGACTTCCATTAAGGCTCCTCGCAATAGCTCGTCAGACGGTCGTTGCGATTGTAGTATCTTCGAAAGGACGTCGTTTACCGACCTAACTAGCCTTTCCCAGGCACCACCCATGTGTGGCGATGCTGGTGGTATGAACATCCACTTCATGGAAGAGCTCGTAAAGGCGCGTACAAGCTTGTCCTTGTCCATTTCGTTAAAGGAAGCACTGAGTTCCCGCTGTGTGGCCTTGAAATTGGTGGCGTTATCACTCCAAAATTCACGTGGGACGCCGCGTCTGGCCATAAAACTTCGAATGGCCAGGATACACGAATCGGCAGATAATGAGTACGCTATCTCCAAGTGAACCGCTCTCGTTGTCAGGCAAGTAAAGAGCACGCCGTACCTCTTCTCCGTGCTCCTGCGTACGGACACCAACAATGGTCCAAAGTAGTCGACACCCACGTATGAAAACGGCCGGACAAAGGGAGTAACTCGGGCCGCGGGTAGGTTGCCCATCTTTGGTGGTCGTGGGGACGCATTTTTGAGTCGACATATCTGGCACTCCTGGCGAATCTTTTTGACCACGGCGCGTAGTCGGGAAATCCAGAACTTCTGGCGTATCTCGTTCACAACGGTCTCCGAGTTCCCGTGGCAATATCTGATATGGTAGTCTAAAACCAGCAGTCGAGTTATGTTGTGGCATCGTGGCAATATAACTTGGTCCTGACATCCGGGCAAATTGAATCTGCCACCGAGCCGTAGCAATGATCCCTCATCCAGGTATGGTGAAAGCTTGTAGATAGAACTTGATCGGTTTAGTGGCTTCCCGTTCACAAGCAAAGCGATTTCGTCAGCGAATGCCTCGTATTGGGCTTCTCTCCAAAGTATCTTTTCGGCACTATTCAGGTCTTCTTGTTTCACCCGGTGACAGGGTGTTCGTAGACCTTTGCTGTACATCTTCCACCTGCGGAGACTCAGTACAACAGTCGCAATTGTTCGCAGGAGACGAGTCCACCGCGAAAAGCGTTCATGCGCTACCAAGGTCTTTCGCTCTTGCTGCCCCGTACCATGATAACCTACGAAATTGGCCCTCAGCTCCTCTGTAGTGGGTTCGAGGCCAGAATTTAGGGTCAAGAACTAGGAACTGTGGTCCATTAAACCATCGGTTTTGACTCGACATGTTAGGCGTGGTTTGCCACTTTGTGGCGTCGTCGGAAACGTTTTCCGCTGAAGGAACCCATCTCCAGTCTGACATCTCCGTTAGTTCCAAGATTTCGCTCACCCTAAATGCCACGAATGGTGAGTAGCGACGGTGGTCAGCGCGAATCCACGCCAGCACAGTGCGGAAGTCGGTCCAATACGTTTGTCGTCGAATGTTTAGCGTATGCGAAGAGCGTGCCCCTGCAGCCAGTCTAGCTCCTAGGACAGCAGCCTGCAGCTCGAGCCGTGGAACCGAGAGCATCTTCAACGGTGCTACTTTCGCTTTACTTCCTACCAGCCTGCAATTGATGACACTTCCAATGGAGTGACGTAGGTAGCATGTGGCCGCGTAGGCATTTTCGCTGGCGTCAACAAAGACGTGCATTTCCAGCTCGGACTCGTGGCTCAGATCTGTGAAATAGCATCGTGGTATCCTTACGGTCTCCACCTCAGGAAGTAGGCGAACCCATCTCTGCCAGTCGGAGTAATAGTCATCGCGAATGTTGTCGTCCCAGCCACAACCTGAGCGCCAAATCTTCTGGAATAATATCTTGGCGTATACGATGTAAAAACTAAGTAGCCCTAAAGGGTCGAATATACTCATGATAATACTCAATACTTCTCTCTTGGTAGGGCAACGGTGATTGGGCAGAAGATCCCCATGCTTGTGATGCGGAGACACACGAAATGTAAAACAATCCTCTCTGGTGAGCCACCAAAGGCCCAGAACCTTCTCAGCTGGTATCTCTGGATCAGGACTCAAGCTCATTTCGGGTTTACTGGCACCAACGTGCAGTGCTTGCAGGACCGACTCGGAGTTCGACCGCCAGTTTCTGATATGGAAACCACCTTCCCCATGAATGAACTTGACATCTCTGGCAAGCTTGACAGCTTCACCTACTGTCTCCACGCTATCAAGCATATCATCAACATAATGGTTGTCGACGATACACTCGATGGCTCTCGGAAAGCGGTTCCGGAACTCCTCTGCATTCTGATTTTTTATGTACTGATCACTGCTAGGTGAGCAGGTGGCCCCGAAAGTCATGACTCATGACTCAATAATACAAGGTTAGATAACCTGGCAGTTGTCTCGCTCCCGCATTCTGCCTTAGCCTTTGTTGCCTTCTTTTTTGATTTGTAGGAACTACTACTAAAATACAAGGCGAAATATTGTCTTCGTATAAAAAGTTCAACAGGCAACACTGCCGATATTTTCATCGATTGTTTCGTGGAAATTCATTTTCATATTGGGCAAATTCAAGTAAGTATGGCAAAAAAATAAAAAATTATGGAAATATTTTGAATTACAACAGTAATTTACATATTTATTTGCAGGGTATTGGAGTTATTCATAATTTGTATTCAAAAAGTAGCGTTTTACAACAAGTGCAGGCGTTGCAAGTAAGTTTTGCATGCTAGGATCGCTGTGTGACTTGGGTGTCTGTCCACGTTTGCTGGTGCATGCATTTTTACCACTGCAGCGTTTGGGTTGCAGCCTTTGCATATTTACAAGTAAGTATACCACTCCGTAAAAGCGAAAGTGGAAATATTAATAAAGATATTTTCTTGTGCTCATTGGGACTGATTGCAGAAAATAGTAAACAACCTTACAAAAAATTAACATTTTTAAAAAACAAAATGTAAATAAATTGCGATATTGAAGACATATTTTTAATGTTTAACCGATATAATGATTAACAAGACTGATTGGCGAAAAAAGTAAAAAACATTCCGTAAAAATTAGATTTTTAAATAACCAAATGTAATTAAATTGCGATATTGAAGATATAACTTTTAAATGTAACCAATATAATGATTAGCAAGACTGATTGGAGGAAAAAGTAGAAAACATTACTAAAAAATTTAAATTACAAAAAAACCAAATGTAATTCAATTAAAGATATTGAACATGTAATCTTTAAATGCAACAAAGATAATAATTTTTAAAAGATTAATTTATATGCATTAAATCAATTGCATCTTTACTATTTGTATAATTCTTCATATAGTCCCTTTGAATAAAGGATTTGTTTGAATTCCATTCATTTTGTTTAATACATCCTGGAATTTCAATGAAACCATGGTTTATTTTTAATATTTGGGAACATTTCTTCAAAGATTTCAAAGATTTTTCTTTGGCAAGAATTTTATGTGAATATCCATTTATTTAATTTTTAATATTAATGTGGCCATAAAAAGTTAATTCATTGTCTATTGTGTAGATCAGTGGAATCTTCTTTATATATTTAATTCAATTTGTATACAAAAACGCATTTCAGCACTACCAGACTACTTCCTTTTCCTACTACCTTTTCACAAAAGGAGATAAAATTGTTACCCGCTTCTTTTACCTTCTCAAATGCAACCTTACAAGGCAGTCGATTGACACTAATGTCAATATTTATCCAACCTTGTATTATTGAATCATGGTCATGACTGTCATCGTGAAAACTGACGGTTCAGTGGCGCCGGGTGCAAACCACACAAAACGCTGATAGTTTTGATCCTCACGTCTAATGCGGACTTGGTGGAACATTTCTCCTATATCTCCACTCAAGGCTATTGCTCGTTGTCGGAATCTTCTTAGAACAGATAGTAGACAGGTCAATTGGTCCGGTCCTTTCAAGAGCATCGAATTTAGAGATACCCCCCTGGTTTTAGAGGCAGCGTCCCAGACGATGCGAAGCTTTTGTGGCTTGTTCGGATTACGTACGGGGAATATGGGCAGGTACCAACACCCCTTTTCTAACAGCGACTCGGCTGGCAGTTCCTTAGCATATCCTTTAGCCACATAATTTGCGATTTTGGATGACAGAATCTCGGCGAGTTCTGGGTCACGCGTAAGCTTTCTCTGGAGACACTGCGCTCTCCGCAAGGATAACGGTAGGCTGTCGGGAAGCGTGTGGTTAGCATATTTCCAGATTAATCCGGTTTCGAAGCGACCATCAACACGCCGGGTAGTAGACTTGAGCTGCTCAACCGCGTGATTGTCTTCCTTGGATATCAGATCGCCAGCCTTTCCAACGACTTCCAGATTATCCAAAAGAACGTACTCCTTAATGGTTTGTAGTAACTCGGCGTTTGCTGCGGTATCACAGTCGCAAACGTGAAATGCATGGTAGCCGGAGCTTCGTCGTTGCGCTGCCAGGACACCCTTTAATGTCCACCCCAGGCGTGTCTTTTCTGCTACCTTCGCGTGATCGAAGACTTAGGCCCAGGCGACTGTTGTTCAGACCTATTAATAGCTTCGGCACGGCGTCGACGTAGGAGGACAACGGAAGGCCTCGCAGGTGTGCGTACTTGGTTTGAAGCTTACTGGCATCGATAGACTGCATTGGAAGCTCAAGTCTTTTTACTGTATGCACGTTCGTTAACGTGAAACGTCTTTTGTCGTTGAACCCACTTATATTCAACTCGAGCACCTGGGAGTCGTCTTCATAACGGTGGGTGTTCGCTGTCCACTTCAGGCACAAAGGCTGTGCTGTGCCCGAAAGTCTCAATTGATTTTGTAGTTCGGCGTCCATCAACGTAAGTGACGAACCGTCATCGAAAAACGCGTATGTTTTAATCTTTATGTTCTTACCGTGAAGCGTTACCGGTAGCACCCGAAATAAAATTGATTCCATGTCGCAGCTTTGAGTGTTTAGCGTGGAGTTAACCAGTGGTGAGCTAACTGGATTGTTCCGCTGTTTGTGAAGTAAGGGATGGTGTATGGAAACGCAACCATCTATCCCGCATTCGACATCAGAGGGGCATTGAAGACGAGGGTGTACCTTTAAGCAGCGACGGCACAAATTACTTAGGCGCACTAAGTTCCACCGCTCCGCTCTATCCGCAGCCCTAAATTTGCTGCAATTCTCCGTCGTACTACACTTTCCATGACATATGACGCACGGGCTGTGTTTCCCGGTTCTGACATCGCCAGCGTGAGCATTTAAGTATCCACGTTTGGTGGATGGTTTTGAAGTCACGGACGGCACCAATACACTATTCGTTCCTTGGGCGAGTTGAAATAGCCAGTCCGCGAAGTTTTCGAGATTGCAGGAAGACAACTGCAACTTGTGCATACCCCAAAATGCGGCAAGAAGTCCGGGCAACTTGTTCACTAGCTCTTGTTCCAGCTCGGGGTTGTTGAGATAGCACAGCATATTCGAAGCCTTCATTGTTGCGCAAACATTTTGTACCTCTAAGGCTAAGTCGACTAAAGCCTCAAGACTTCATTCTTAGCGTGTCGATTATTTGCGATACGCATGAAGTATGTAAGAGTAAGTTCCTGACGGCATCCCGAGCGGCTCCCTCTAGAGCGTGTCGTAAACGTAAAAGATTTTCACCCTCGGAGAACCCACATAGTTCGGTAGTTTGCTGGTAAGTGGCTAGGAACAAAGGCCAGTCCTCCGGTTTGCCGTTGAACTTAGGTAAGTCTTTACCAACACTAGTGCGCTCAGCAATCTGATTCTTGGTGAGACAGAGTGACGGCATCGGGACGTTTTCGCCAGTTGCCTTAGGATCCGTCGGTGATGACGAGCATTTGGTTACCAATTTAGGTATCCATGTTGCGCCGGTTGCAGGAACGGCCGTGTTGTGTACACTTTGCTCCAGTATAGAAACCTCTTCCAGCAGGGACTGGATCTGGTGCTGGAAATTCCTGTTGTCGGGTGCTTCTTTTGGCTGACTGAGAGAAACCGAGGGACCGGCTGGTTGCGCGGCCGGAGTCTTGTGACCTTGGGGCGGTGTTTTAGGTGGCGCAGAGTTGGGCAAGGTAGGCACAGTTGCATTAAGCCACTTTTGCACCGCGGTTGAGTCCAACCCTTCATCCAGATCGGAACATTCGTCTTCAGTTTCGAAGTTTTGTAGAAGTTTTCGGCGCCTTGGAATTAACGTTTCTCTTTTACGAAGAATTTGTAGCTCTTCTTCAAGAAGTGCGGCTTCGGCACGTTATCGCCGCATCTTTGCTGACTTACCGCTGGCACTACTGCGTGGGGCACCGCGTACGTCGACTTCGGCGTCTACGACGTTATGGGCATGTGCCCCACCATTACCTTGTGCATTTGGATTCTTAGCAAGTCCATCGCACGTGCCCTCTTGGCCTTTCTCCTGCCCTGCCATAGTGTTGCGCGACGGAGTGCAGCACTCCGCACAGCACCAGTCCACATTTTCGATCGGAGCTGTAACGCCAACGCACCGAAAATGGTACCATGTTTCGCACTCGTCACAGCAAACCATCTGTGAATCATCAGCTTTGCTGCAGATCTTACAGCTATAACCTTCGGTAGTCTTAGCCTTTAGCATTTTGCGAATTAATGCAAGCACGTTAAAATATTTCAAAATTGTTACGGATTCAGTGATGGGTCCCACGCCCAAATTCTCAAAACGCTTTTATTTGACTGTCGTTTGAAATATCTGTGAATTTATTTTAATTGTTCAATAA
Organism: Rhagoletis pomonella; assembly: GCF_013731165.1. Classification (NCBI taxonomy): domain Eukaryota; kingdom Metazoa; phylum Arthropoda; class Insecta; order Diptera; family Tephritidae; genus Rhagoletis; species Rhagoletis pomonella. The sequence continues at coordinate 70,636,150 of NW_023458560.1, forward strand.
ATGATAATTACATTTATTTTATATAGCACTTACTTTAGTACAAAAAGGGATCAATCCTGATTTAAATTTTCAATTTATGTGTGCACTAGGGTGTTGCCGTATCTTTTCTAACAAGCAGGTTTTGGAGTTTAATTGAATGGCATACAAAGCGCCACACTGGAGAAGGGAGCGAGGGAACAGCTGCATGACAGTTTACATTGCTGGCACAAATTAGCGTGCCTAGCATAGCAATCCTGTACATGAAAATGTATGAGTTGTCAGGATGCAAGTAGCAGGCATGTTGCAGCACTTTGGCGACATTATTTGCTTTAGCATGGACTTCAGATTATTTTTAAAAATTTGCTGTGTTTGATTTTCATTTTCGATTACATTTAATGGACGGCACGTGATAATATCAACTTCCGCGGTATAACAAAAAAAAAAATTTGGAAAGTTGGGAAAATGCCGGCAGCTGCTGAACAAAAAAGGAGCAAGTACATACATATGCGCAGGTATACCACATAAAGCTACTTAAATTAATAAGCTATGTAAATACATTTGACGTATTGAACAAGTGTGTTGACATATTAGCTCTGTACTGTAAGGCCTCTTCTTCTTATTTGGCTCCACTTCTTTGGCTCTTCTTCTTATTTGGCTCCACTTTCTTGAAATTATAACTGTCAAGAGTGACATGGGTGCCAAGGCGCGAATGCGCTGACTGCTTGCTTGGTGACAGGAGATACTTCGTCGTGTCCTCGTTGATGACCAGACCCAATCGCTTTGCTTCCTCAGCCAACTTGGAAATGGCAGCGCAGACTTCGCGGTTTTTGTTACCGATAATGTCGATGTCAGCGGCGTACGCCAGCAATTGCATGCTCTTGTAAAAAATGATTACTGAGCGCTTCCGTTCTGCAATCGCCCTGTCCGAAATCCCGTTTGGCAGCAAACGGCTCAGAGAGGTCTTTCCCAATTCTGACGGAGCTGGTGGTATTTACGCGGCCGTATAACTTTCGCGGAGATGCCAAATTCAGACATCACGACGTACAGGCAACTCCTTTTAGTGCTATCGAAAGCGGCTTTGAAGTCAAGAAATAGGTGGTGAGTGTCGATCCCTTTCTCGCGGGTTTTTTCCAAGATTTGGCATATTGTGAATACCTGATCTAAGCTGGATTCGCCAGGTCGAAAGCCACACTGATAAGACTCAATGAGTTCCTTAACGGTGGGCTTCAGTCTTTCACATAATATGCTCGATAAGACCTTGTAACATATGCTTGGAAGGCGGATCCCGCGGTAGTTGGCGCGAATTTGTTGTGGATTGGACAGAGCACACTTAAATTCAGGTCGTCGAACATGCGTTCATCTGGACCGTATTAGCTCGGCTGGCAGGATGTCAGCTCCAGCAACTTTGTTGTTTTTCAAGCGCGCTATTGTTATTCGTACCTCGTCATATTCAAATGGTGGTACATTGACTCCGTCATCATCGACTGGGGGCTCGGGTTCGTCTTCTCCACAGCTTTCAGTGCTGTTAGCATTCAGTAGGGTGGAAAACTGTTCCCTCCATAATTTAAGTACATAAACTCTGGAAATCAGTTACTAGGTCGCCATGGTTGTTCTTACATTAGTTCGCCCTGGTCTTGAAACCTTCCGTAAGTCCCCTAATCCTCTGATAAAATTTTCTCAAATCTCAAGCTCTTTGTATTAGATCTGTTACGACGACGAAGAGTTGGATTAATGACAACACTTTATCCTAATCTGATCAAGCATTAAGTGTAAACATCTTGTCACACTCTTCTAAGTAAATAGATCTTAATAGCTCTTTGATACACAGTGCTTTTTTCAATAATTTTGCCGAGTCCAAAATAGCACGCCAGTCGTGCCCACATCTTAACCTCTGGTGATAACGCCTCCACGACTCGTCTGGGCCACACACTTGGCTTTCGCTCAATTGGTAAATTATTTCTAATCGTAATAACGCATTTAATCTTTTATACGGTAAATACCTCAAATCTGGTTGGAAGTCACAAGAGACTTTTCTCTGGCCAACACATATATTGTTGTTCTGCATTACTACGGTAATATGGTTTGATTGCGAAAGATGTAGGATACAAATTGGCAGCCTGACTCTCAGTAAAATGGCGGTGCAATACCCCTAAATGCGACATGAGTTACTAACCAAAATCTTAAAGGGGAAGAATTGTTCAATACAACAGTCACAAACCTTGAGCCCGTTATATGGAAAGATGGCTCGCAGCATGCAAAATATCGGTTTAAGGGTTGCAACCTTACTATTTTAATTTTTAATATTCAACAGTATGTTGCAAAAATCAATTAACACCACTTACTCGACCAAGAATACGAGTTTCGATACAACAACAAAACAGAGATATAAACGCCTGCGTAAAACAAACTTAGCACTTTATGGTTGACTTAAAAGGATATAAACGAGCAGGCGTAGCAAAGCAAACAAATCAACAGCTTAAGCAAATTGATTTCTCCCAGCCATGCTGTATACTCACATTTCCACTTAAACGCGCACAAAAATAGTTTACCATTAGTGCTATGGAATAACTACCTCTGCGATTCCAAACACATGGCACACATGCAACATATGCAACAATTCACACATGGGCGAAGGGAAGGACAATTAGGATTAGAATGCCTATCGCCATACTTAAGCAGTGCGAGAGAGTGCTGTACTTGAAAAATGAAGCAACTAAATATTTAGCTGCCTACAGTTGCACTTAAGCGTGTTTATAACAAATAATATGCAGCTACAAATCATAATTCGGCAGCTCGGCGGTTCGGCAGATTCAAATTACAATTCAACACCATGCACCAAGATGAGATGCATATGTGGACAACTGTTTTTTGTAAAAATGTGAAAAATCCTATCGGCAGCATCCGAGGGTGAGCGTCAAATTGCAAGCTGATTGTTTGTCACTGCTGTATGTATGTATGTATCTAGCATGGCTCAAGTACCTTTATTTCGACACCGATGGAAGCAAAAAATAAATAAATAAAAAATACCGAAATGTCCTTTGTTTACGCTTTAAGCCTCTCGGCCACGCCCAAAATGTTGGTTATTGTTATTTGTTTGGCAAGTTTCTGTTTATTGAATTTTTTCAGCAACATTTTTTTTTATCGAAATTTGAAACTCCCCCGACCACTTATGGCTTGTCTAAGGGCACAGAAATAAATAAAAAAAGCCTTACTAATTGCAACCCCTATACGCATTTGAAATGTTGTCCTCTTCCATTGAACAGCCACCCAGCACCGCAAATAATTCTAACAGTTGCGCATGTGCATTAGCCACTTACAAAGTAAATATTGCTTTTGGTTTTTTTTTGTGCTTCTGGACTTTTAGCAACATTTGTCAGAAATTTACACCGCCCATGCGCGCCATCAATGAAAATTGCACTTGATTAATTGCAATACACATTTGTTGTAATTTTCAATGTTGCGGTTGCAATTGATTGATGGCGCAACCAATTAAGGCACAAAACAAAGAGTGAGGATGGTTGAGAGGGATGTATTTTATGTTTTTTTTTCTATGTATGTATGAATCTTGTACAAAGTTCGATAATCGCTATTTGCTAAATAGCAGAGCCGTTGCAAGAATTGCATATCATTTACATCACAAAAAAACTAAACAAAAGTTTGTGTCGATGCACAATGAAGAATATAATCAAGATGCGCCCCTCTTCCACCAAACGCTATAGATCTATAACTCGGCGACGTCGCGTCTATTCTCTTGGCTAATCCAGGGCTTTAATACATTCTGTGCCAGCGCAAATAAACCTCCAGATATAACTGACAGAAATAACAAAGAAGACAATAAGCGCCTGGGATAGACGACATTTTCAATAACGCCCTTAAGTAAGCTATAAATTCCAAGCCAAATTGGTTTGTCGAGGTACATATATAATGCGTGCCTGCGAGAAGTTCTGCCCCCAGATCTGTGGAAGCATGCCAGTCAGTATGTAAGTATGCTCGACACTATCGGGAATTAAATAAGCAATCGCTTAGAGATGGCAATTTAAAAAGCTATTGTTCTTAAACTACATCAATCGGATTCCATTATTTAAACTGAACGAGTGAGATGTCGGGCGACAGTGTCCCGTTAGAGCCCCAATCACATACATATCGCACACGATCTTCAAAAGTGACACAACTCAAAATTTGGCATTTTTGAAATTAAAATAGCGACTTGTCTGTTAATGCAAGGTTCACCTAATCTATCTTTGCATTGTCGAACACAAAGCGAGTCAGAATCATAGAGAAATTTTAGGCATTGAGATTGGATCCGAGTCATTTCCACCATTCATCTTGCTCTACAGACAAAGGCTAAGAGAATGAAGTTTAAGTTGCAGATGAAGACGAGAAAGAAGGTGAAGATGAATATGAAGGCAAAGATAAAGATGAAATTGAATATGAATATGAAGATGTAGATGTAGATGGCGAAGAAGATGAAGAGGAAGATGGTGAAGAAGAAGAAGAAGTAGAAATAGATGGCGATACAGATGAAAACGAAGATGCAGTTAAAAATAAATACGAAGAGGAACATGAAGACGAAGAATGATAATCAAGAATATTGTGATTGTGGTGATGGAAGACGAAGGTCGCGACCACGAAAAGAAAATAAAGATGGAATATGGAGATGAAGGTGAAGAGAAACTGGACGATGAAAAAGAAAATGAAGATCTAGGTGAAGTAGAAGTAGATGCAGAATATTAAGGTTAAGATTGAGATTAAAACTAAGGTTAAGATTAAGATTACGATTAATATGAAGATTAAGATTTAGATTAAGATTAAGATAAAGGTTAAGATTAAGATTTAGTATTAGATTTAGATTTAAATTAAAATTGAGATTAAGATTAAGAATAAAATTATGATTAAAATTGATATTAAGATTAAGATTAAGATTAATATGAAGATTAAGATTTATATTAATATTGAGATTAAGATTAAGATTATAATTAAGATTACGATTAAAATTAATGCTGAGATTAAAATAAAGGCAATATTAAGAGTAAGAAAATCATTAAGATTAAAATTCTGATTAGGATAAAAATAGAGAATAAGGGCAAGATTAAAATTAACTATAAGATTACGATTAAGATTAAATTTAGGATTAAAATCAAGGCAAACAGAAAGCCGAAGACAAAGATAAAGACAAATGCAAACACAAAATCAAATATAATGACAAGGCCGAAGACAAAGATAGAGACTTGCAAGTTTCTTCATTTCTAGAATTTTTTCCATGAAGCTTCGCATCTTCAGTGTATAGGGACTACACGCACTGTTGACTAGATCATCTGCATAAGCTGTCTGTCTAGGAGCCCTACCTCTAATTTTGTGTACGGCTTTTTAAATACAAGCGCACACATCCACGGGTATAGAACATCTCTCAGAGAAGTGTCACAGTTCGCATTCTCTGAATTGCACTCAGCGGCTTAGAGTCCAGGTCTTACTGTTAGCCTAAGAGAATGCGGTAATGATGGATGCTCTGATAAGCTATTGGGAGAAGACTGAATTCTCTGCCAAGATTAATTTCTTCACTTCTATAAAAGTAGTTAATCGCAAGTCTTTCACGAGAGCGATTTTTGATTTTTGTGAATCGGTGTATGTTTTATGAAATTGGTATCCTTGAAATAAGACCCTTTCCAATAAGCGGTGCATTAGTTTACTGGTAGTATAACTGTTATAATCCTTTAGTTACCAGGCAACCGAATTGTGTTTACCATTGAATATGTATGTGAGTGTGTGTATACTTTTTTGAGCGTGCATACTTATGTATGTACATTAAGGTGGTCCAAAAATAGTTAAGTCGGAATTCTAATGCTCTCGCCCCTAGGATTGTTCTATATCGAAAATGTGTATACCCCTATTTTTTATCTTGAAATCAAAGAATATTTAGAGGTCGCTCAAAGCGCTCAAAGTTTTCCATGTATTTTATATGGGGAAAAAACAAGTTTTCGTACAAATGGTATAGAATCCTGGAAAATCAAAATTTTTTAATCGGGAAAACTCTGGTTCTCTTCAGGAGACTTCCAATAACCACACTCAATTGTTTATTTAACCATTTTTAATACTAACGATTTTTAGGGGTCCTCACATTGCATTTTTCGGGGTTTTTGGCGGACCTATAAATTATAGTTGCGATGAAAAAATGGTTAAATAAACAAATGGGTACTATTATAGCAAATAATAAGTTATTGGTTGGAGTTTGATCACCAATTGGTT
>NW_023458560.1:70642381-70666010 GCF_013731165.1 Rhagoletis pomonella
ATGTGCACATGACAATTAAAGTAAAAAGGGCGATGTGCTTATGCTACACTATAACTGGAAATCTCCTGATCTTTAAGAATTTTATACCACTTCTGGACAACTTTGAGCGCTTTGAGCGACCTCTAAATATTTTTTGATTTCGAAATAAAAAAATAGGGGTACATTTTTTTCGGTGAGAGCATAAAAATTCCGACTTTGGTTTTCACATGCATTTTTGGACCACCCTAATGTACATACATATTTATATGTAAAGTGAATTTGCAACGGCACACGTGTGGCACGCATGCGTGCAGCAAAAATAATGAAATTGAGATTTACTGAATATAACATATATTTTTTTTTAATGAAGGCAAGGGAGGAAATCATGAAACTTAATGCTAAGGGGTCGTTGCAATGCCGGTTGCAGGGGTGGCATGTCAGCGCAGCGTGGTAAGCAATTGTTCTTTTGTTGCATACGGCCTACAAATGACAAGTGGCCGCAGCGCGCGCTCGTTCTCCATATCAACTCTTTTGTTTACGCTTTTACGCTATGAAATGCAACGCAGTGCATTCGGGCACAAATATTGCACTCACAGGAAGTATGTACTTAGAAATGCGCAGAAATCACAAAATATTTCTTCTTCATACTTTTCTATTCATCAAACAAATGAAAATCGACTCAAGTGCTGCGCATGCGTTTTATTTTTTGAGTATTTGTATTGCTGCAGAATAGAAATAATCATCATTCAATTGGTGACACATGCGCGAAAACAATAAATAAATTTTGGTTTGTAGCAGCAAAAAACAAAACTCAAGTGTCAATAAAAGCAGAAATAATAAACAAAATAAATGAAATGGCTGCACTTCAGAAAGCGGAATCTGCATTGGAGTGGCACATGCACACACGTATGTACATATGTATGTACTTAAGTACAAGCTCGTAGCAATATTTTCTGTTGCCTTATGCAATTCATTGAAAACATTGGTGAATGATTTAGTACAGGAATAAATGAAATATGACAAAAAATTGCTTATTTTACACAGCTTTCAACGCCACTTGCTGCACTTTTGCATAAATTTGCATTGCCACAAACAATGCGCCATATTAATTGCGCTACCGTATAGCCGGGGTATCTACGCAGCTCTTCGTGGTGCCATTTTTTGCACAAGCACACCCATAAATACTACACTGCTCTTTAGTGCCACTTCTTAGCAGCATTAACAATTTAATTATTTCATATGTAAATTGCTTAAAATCTTTTGTGTTAATAGCGAAATGTTCGTTAACAACTCAGCTGTGGCTGCACATGCGCACGCGTTTAAGTCGCCCACCTGCCTGGTAGCGAGCGCGAGCAGTCACAGCAGCCAACACAAATTCACAGTACATATGTATCTAACAGTGCCAGCGGCATCGACTGTTTTCCCACAAAATCGACTTAAACAGCGGCGCGCGTACGAAACACCTACACCACGCTGCGTAGGCTTCCGCCAAGGCAGCCGACCTGACTAACAGGGCTGGCCGGTACAAAGGCGGCAAAGGCGCGTTTAGGTAGGTGGTCGTTTGCCTCCAAAAAAATGGATAATCCAAAACAAGACAAATGATTTTGTAACATCTTTTCTATTGTTTTTTTTTTAATTTTTGTTGTGAGAAAAATAAATTTTAAATTTTTCGTGGATTATACATTTCATCATAACTAGTACAAGTATTTACCTACATATAACACCAAATTATGGTAATGAAAAACTAAATTTATTTAAGTATAATTTAGAATAGAATATGCATACTTCCTAAATTTTGGAAGTATTTATTTCCACTATTTAATGGCATCTGTTTGGCAGGTATATATTTATGCTCACATGCGCAAAAATTGTATCTTTAATTCGTAAGATTGATAAATCATACAATAATGACTGCGAAAATCTTCAAAAAATGTTGCTTTCATAAGAAGCAGGTAGAACAAGGCGCACCTCGGTTCGGTTACCCTTAGAGAGGCGCTGCTTGAATACTCTAACGAAGTAAAATATCTTGGAATTTTCCTTGATAAGTGACTCACTTGGAATTCCCATCTAGACAAAACTCTTAGCCCAGCCAACTCAGCCATGTGGGCCTGTTTGAAACTCCTTAGCCGGACATGAGATTTGATCTCTAAGTTAATTGAATGGATATTTTGTGTGATAGTCCATCCTGGCGGCCAAACACACTAAAATTAACTTCCATATCACGTTTACGTTCTCTGGCGACAGGATCAATGAGAACTTGTTCTCATAGCAAATCTGAGCAAAAAAATCCCTTCACCTCGATTTCTGGTATGTATATTCTTATGAATGGTGAACGGCAGAACAGATCCGAGCATTTACGGAACTGGCTAGACCCTATCTGTTGTCAATTGACGGATGACCCACTGACCGACGGAGGTAGTAGCTATATCAACCTCTGCCATTTTAAACCTGAAAAAGGGTTTGGAGGACATATTTCTGGCGAGTTATTCCTTAGCTCGTAAGTAGCTATATGTAACACCCCCACCTTAAGCCATCGAAGCCAAAAACTGTGAAACACTGCCATCAAGTTGCCCTCAATGTTAGAGTTCCGAGCAGTAAGCTAGGAATCTGCCTTCATTGAGCAATTGGGATTAATGGGCAAATTTTGAACTTACAGACAGCTCAGGTCCTCGCGGAGCAAGCAAATTTACCATTTCTACCTCGCATTCTCAAGAGAGAAGAGGTGGTGGTAATGCCCGTCCCTGACGATTGAAATATTGAAGAAACACAAGAAACAAGAAACAAGAATTTTTGAAATCAGAACAAATATCAGCCTTAATCTAACCATTTTCTAGCTTCGTATGGAAGGCTTCTACTTTGGTATGTAGATTTCCTATTCACCAGGTATTGGAAAAAATACTGACTTTCATATGTTTATGAGGTTTGGAATAATTCCTAGATATTTAGCCGCCGTGTTGCCCCTTCTTCTTATCTACATACGTTCTTTGGCTCTATGCCTATTTCGTTGGGCAATGTTAAGAGCAGTGTTGCCGTTAAGAATTTTCAGAAAGTTGCAAAAAAGAGGTCATTGACGAAAAAAAAGCGTCACCATATTGCTTTGGGTTTTCTTTGCTAGTAAAAGAATAAATCTCTCGAATTTAAAAAGGAAATAGCCGGACAAGCTTTGCATAAAACAGGGTTGCAAACACGGACATAAATCGAGTGCTGCATTTCATTTAAAAGTGACGCATTTTTTCGTACTAACAGGATATATTTTTTGGTAGCATAGTTCAGTTACCTTTTCCTAAAAAATCTCTGAAAGGAGCAAATGTTGCACATACTTTTGGAAAAGAGTCAAACAATCGAAATTCTCAAAAATTCGGGTCAAAGGGTATTGACGCTTAAAAAGGGCCAAATTGCCCCTTTAGTCGCACAACAGTAAGTTAAGAGTCTTGAAATAGATGCTCAAAAGGTCGACGGTTCTCTCCATAAATATTAATGAATGATGGATAAAATGAATTTTTCGACAAGCTTTCGCTGAATACATTTCCATTTGAAGGAAAATAGGCATACCATCTGCATATTCACTTTAAGCACGATGTCCACTCGTGTTGCGCGCACTTTCGATAAAACTTGGTGGATAATACGTGCATATGCATTTATTTAAACTGTAAATATGTGCACCAGGGTGCATCACTAGGGTGCATCATGAAAAAAATCAGTACTTGGTTTCCATCAGAAATCTAAATACATAATATTATTACATTACGATTTTCGTGAACTGGAGTTATTTGAAAATATAGCTTTTCTAAAAATAAAGTTAGTTTTTTTAATGTTTTTTTTTCTAAAAAATTACCACAGATGATAAAAAAGTTTAGCTTAATACGCCTGCATAAAAATATTTATAAATTGTATCAAAGGAATCAAAATAATGAGATTTTCGGAGGTATTTTAAAATCGGTGCAGCTCACGTAAATCTTAGTATTTTTCGGAAATGGTTTGCGACAGTCTTAAAATTTAATAAATTGTGTTATGCCGGTGGTGATTCACCCAAATGTATACTTAAACCCTTTTAAATACTGCACGCCTCAATACTTAGAAATTCCTAATAAATGTGGCTATAATAATAGAATTTCCCTTTGAACCATAACGAATGGGTATGACATGTGTTACTCAGTTTTATTTCACGTTTGTTGCAAACCCCGACGAAACGTAAAACGAATTTCCTTTACTTGAAAATCCTTCAAACTACCACCAACGTACTCCTACGCGTTTATGGGCCCACCAACGCATATACATAAAGAATGAAAGACACATATACCCATTTGGTAAGTGTTCACAAACAAAGGACTTACGCCTGAAATACTGTTTGGAAAATTGTTCGAACTCTAATGAATAATATATGTACATAAATGATTTTTCATAGCAACAACCCTTATTTCTTATCGTGCATATTGTAAGGGTGCACCGCACGGCTTCTTTTCAAAATGCCAGCAACAGCAGCAGCAGCGAATGAAACAGCTGCCATTCATCGCTTGCAGTGAAGTGTGTCTGTTTATTTTATTATTTGTATGCATTTATGTATGTACATATGTATGTATGTATCTCAATACTCTGTGCTCGCATTCCATTCTGCCTCAATCTTAAATCTTCATTCCCCCCTATCGCCTCTAGAAATCCTTGCTTGCTCGCCCTTCACCTTTGGCTTGAGATAATGTACATAATTACAAATGCTCAATTTATCGCTGGCATGAGTAGATACCCATCATCTCTGTCGAATCATTAAGCTGCTATCGATTGTTTGTATCTTGCCCTGTGGTTAGGCGTCAGCTGCTCGAAATTACAGAAATTAAATTTTTATGATGTGTTGGACATTAAAATTCGTTTAACTTAACAGTTGGTGGTGTTGCCTGACTTTTTATTAGCATATTTATGTAGTATACGTAATTCTTATGGTCAGAATATGTCCATATGCTTAGATTGTTAATTGGTGTATCTTTAACACCAAAGTGAATAAATAATGAATGGCATATGTATGTATGTGTAGCTTATTTTCTGTGCATTTAAACTATATCTGGATAATTTGATGAAAATTCATTTGAATTCTGGATCCTTGTTTCTAATTAATGGGCGTCCATTGCGGCCTCTCCTCCCCACATCTTTTCAAATTAAGTCTAATGGCCTTCTTCATAAAAAATAAAGTTGGTTTGAAGAGCTTTATAAATTGACGTTTACATAAATTTTTCATTTTAAAACCCTATTTTGAAGCCACTTTATTTTTATGCATAATGCCATAAAACTTTATTTTGAATTTTACTGCTCTATAGCCTTTCTGGAAGCTGGAATCCTAACACAATTTATTCAGAGAAGTTTTTCGTATCGAAAAGCCCTCTGACATAGTATGGAGTAAAATATATATCTCCTTATAAAAACAATTGTGGGGTTTGAGCACTTTCGGAATGCGTTTACACTTTTACTAAGTGTTTGACCGAGCTTCTCCTTCAATTTGTGGTATGTACTGATATTATAATACCAGTGGAGAGACCGAACGGCAAGTGGTTCTTTGTGGGAAGCTTTTTCGAGACAGAACATGGTCGGATGTTTGCCATTGCCTGTCGATAGGGGCGACCCGCTGCTGAAAAAACGGTTTCTAATTTAGATGTTGCTTGGACCAGGGATCGAGCCCGGGTCCTATGGAGTGTTAGTTCGCACCTCTAAACACTCAGCCACAGCGGCCCCCCGTTACTTAAGCGAAGTATAAATTTGGGCCAAAAATTGGCTTCCCAGTTATTTGGTAACCCTCATAGGCATACATTTCCCTTCAAAATATATATATATGTGTATGAATACGGGGTTAGATAACCTAGATGTATGCAAGGCCTAGGAATAACCAAAAAGGCTTTAGTTGACTGCAGTTTTTCTGTGGCTTCAGCTCATTTTCAGTCCACTAAGATATTTATAACTAATCTGTGAGTTAGATAGCCTCTATACGAGGATTGGAAGGAAAAAGCAAGACTGTAATTGATTATTGGTATATGGCGCAGAAGCATGGACAATGACAATAACCGATGAGGCGGCTCTTGGAGTGTTCGAGAGAAAGAATTTGAGGGAAGATTTACGGGCCTTTACGCGTTGGCGACGGCGAGTACCGCAGACGATGGAATGATGAGCTGTAGAAGCTATTCAACTCGGAACCCGCTGGTGGTAGCAGAGGAAGAGGGAGGCCCCCCACAGCGATGGAAAGTCCAGGTGGATTCCTTGCGGAAGTCAAACAAATTATCATTTCCAAGCCCCACGCGACGCCCCGGACGATTGCCTCAGTGGAAATAGTATAAAAAAAGGAGAAAATGAGCAACACATTTTACGCCACTGTCTGTCGTTAAGCAGAATACTATGCACGCTGGGCATACAATTTTTACAAAGCATTTGCGGAGATCTCAATAAGCAATGCCAACAAAGTCCATCGAAAGGGATAGATAACTTTTTTTGAGGGGATTTTCTTCGTCTATATATAAGGAGAGTGCGGTTCTACAGTCCTTTAAACCTAACCGAAGTCGTTAAATCGAATGAAGGTTCTTAAAGAAATATCGAAGGGCAAGGGCAAAGATAAAACATGTCAAGAATATTTTTCTCAAATACTTAGTTCTCCTTTACGTCCAACTGCTGCAAAAACCTGGATGCTGGTCGGGCCGGGAATGAAACCTGCGTAAATGCAGCTGTTCGGCCGTTGAAATCAATAAATTTATCTACTATGACTAACGTTGCAACTAAGCGACTTATTCTTTTTATAGTCTCTACCATGATAAAAACATAGCAAGGTAGAACCGTTCTCTCAATTTGTCGGCCATGATTTTTTTTTGAAGTTTGCCAACATTTTAAAATCATATAAAAGTGAAAATGAAAAATTGAAATTGTTCGAAATTGTTGTTGCTTGAGATTGAAAATGAAGATGTGTGTGTGAGTTTGTGAGTAAATTTAAAAATTAAATTGTTTGGAAACGTCAAGAATTTTAAAAGTGACTCTCAGCGGTTCTACCTTACTATATTTTTATCATGGTCTCTACATAAGAGTTCTCTTAAAAAAAATTGTATTTTATCTTATCTAGATATAATCTGCCCTAATAATTAACTGAAAATTGCCAATTACCATTTGTATATTGTCTAAGCAATCGGTGCGTTATCTATTCAATTCTATGCATTGACTTCACTTAAGCACTTTTGTACTTACGCATTTGAAACTACCCTCTCATTAACCCTGCACTAACTCATCCCCTTGAGCACATAGTTACTACATATTTAAGTAGTAGCTCACTCAAGAGCGACGAGCAACAATTGAAAGCGAGACAACTGAGCCAGAGTTGCACCGCATGTGGGCAATCAAGGCAGATTGGAGTCGCGTCGACGACCCATCAGTCGCAGATGTTTTATAGGAATGCGGGATGATTTGCCAATATATTGGTCTTTACATTTAAAATATAAAGAAATAATAGTTGCGTTCGCGTAGCTGTTAATTGTTCATGTTTAACCAAAACTTACAAGTTTTTGCGTTCGCGTACGCAAAAAACTTGCAAAGTAGGGGAAATTGAGAGAGCAAACTGACATTTCATTTTGAGGGGAAGCTGCTGGTTTCTGCTGGAAAAATTTTTGCCAACAGCAATTTGCCAACAGGAAAACAGCTGATCAAAAACAGCTGTTTCGCATTTACGCAAATCACAAAATTGAATTTGATGGTTTGGAAGTAAAAAATTACAAAATGCGACTAATTAAACTTGTAAGAAATAAGTAGTTATTTGTTAAATCAATAAACTGTGTCAGTATAACACTTTGTGATGACTTTTCGTACGTTTTAAATTTTACACTTTTGTATGTAAACAAAAATTATATCAGCTGTTCGTTTAACTTACAAGTTTCTGCAAATTTTCTGTTCGCGTACTATTTTGGATATTTCTCTCTTGTGAGAGAACAGATGACATTTCGCCGGAATTTGGCAGTTGGTTGGTTTCTGCTGGAGATTTTAAACGAACGCACCTAATATTATAATAAGTGGCCAACAGTAATATGAACAACAAAAAAGATGGCAAATGCAGTCCATCACATGTTATGAGTTTGAAAAGACATGAGTAAATACATACATACTTGGTAAGTGAAGAGCCTAGAGATGACAATTAGAATGACTGAGGGAGACAAGTAACAACAATGAATGTCACATGAACTATTCGTCGGCCGCCTGTCGGGCTACCCAAAATAATTTCAGGATGGTTATTCGATATCTGCATTTGACTCAGTTTCTATACCAATGCAGCGATGGTGAATAGTTTTTACTTCTAAGTAAGGAGACTAATTAAAGTGGATGAAATGATATTAATGGGAATTTATAGGAAACTACAATTCAATTTTATATAATTGTAAGTAATGAGCAAATGAGATTAATGTAGAAGAAAGATAATAAAAATTATGAAATAACTTACATAAAAAGTATGTACATTAGGGTGGTCCTTAAAAAATATCAACTTCTATACTTCGTAAGGGGCCCTTTAATAGGTTCTTCGTACAAAATAAAGATATCCAAGGAAATTTCAAAAAGTAAATTCATAAACACAAAATTTTGAAATTTTCGCAAATTTCTTTTTGTTTTTTTTTTAAGTAGAACAAAATAATGATGTTGATATATTGAGAACCTTCTCATTCTCATATATATAAACAAATATTTTTAGTAACAATACCGTTAAAGAAAATATTCAGCCTTTACTAGTTACATAGTTTTTTCTTTACAGGAAATACTTATGCAAGTAACAGTATATTTATTCATTGATATAAATCGCCAATATTTTCGATTTTTGCAAGAATTTGCCGCATAAGATTCTAATAAAAAGATCCCGCAAACGCAAACAAACCTTGCAAGTACACTGATTTATTTCTCAGTGCCTCTGTTAATTACCGCTCAAATTACCTTTTTCCTATCATTTTTCCACGCACGTTTTTACCAAACTTAGCCACTAAATACGCATTTAAGTATGTACTTCCCTGTCATCCTGGTTTGGTATTTATTCCTTTTGTTATTACAGTAAAATCAAGATAGAGGAAAATATGCAACGCCTCAATAGCTTAGCGCCGGCGCATATGGAAAATTTAATGGAAATTATAAAATGTGTGTGAGGCATTTGAAAATACTCAGTGAACAATGCCTATGTATGTACGTTATTCATATTTACTACTAATGAATTTTCTTAAAACCTTCTTCAACAAATTTTCAACACTTCTGAGAAAAGAGGTTTGAGAATATGGGTTTCAAAAGACGCGTATGTAAGTACATATGCACGAGTTCAAAGCAAGCATGCCTGGATGGAAAACATATGAAAATAGTGCGGAAATTTCATACGCCTACTATAGAAATTGAAGAATGGCTGCGCAACTTTCGTAAATTTATTTTTTTTTTGGCAAATTTGTAAATAAATAAAATCTCCTTTTCACGATCACGTAGACAGGAGACTATTGAAAGGTCATCGAAACAAGAGTATAAGTGCAGGGAGTGCAGATGCGATTGCTGAAATTTTAGGAATAAAGCCATTTTCTGTTCGTATAGGATAGTCTGGTAGAGCAAATCGATGGCTGAGTGGAAGATCGACATATCTCGGCAGCGAGCTCGAAAACGGGCAGCGAGCTCGAAAACGCCCTATCTCAGAAAATTTTCCAACAACGCCCTATTTCAGAGTTTGATTGAAGAATGGCCTATTTTAGAATTTGATTGAAAAATGCCGTATGTCAAAGTTCGGTTCAATAAAATTCTTAAGTAGTACAAAAGTTTTCTGAGACAGGGCGTTTTCAAACTGGTTGTGGAGTTAGGTCGATCTTCCACTCAGCAGTCGATATGAGATTTCAAAAAGTGAAATAGTTTTATCGGACTGGTACATTTTCCCTGCAGGGATTTTCCACTGCTGTTGTTTTCTCGGACCAGGTATCGAAACTGGGTTCTACCGATACGCAATACGGTACGCAATTGTAGCCACTTGGCTCAGCTGGCCGTAGTTCGATAGAGGGAAGACATAGACTTCATAGAGACTTCCAAAGTAGATACACTGAAATCTTTATTTAAGAAAGCCATACACATCAGTAAATATTACTTTTTTACCCCAGCACCAAAGCAATTCTTGAGGATACGCAGCAACCCACAAATAGCAGTACTCATAAATACACATTATTAATAAGTAAATAACCTAACCAAGCTCAAATAAGAATTTTTCCAAAACCATTAATAACAACTCTGTTCTGAATTGAAAGAATTTAACAATAAAAAAAACAATTCAAATTTGGTAGAGATGAACGATAATGACATGACAATTGAAGGCCTAATTACACAGCCACACAAAAAAAAAAATTGTGTTCTGACCCAAAGGTCTCACTATGTGTACTTTATGTTTTTGGGGTCACTGAATCCGAATCCGAGGTCCATTTGGTTTTCTGGGGTTATATCAAAACCCTGAACTGATGGGGTCAAATGGACCTCGGATTCGGATTCAGCGACCCCAAAAACATAAGGTACACATAGTGAGACCTTTGGGTCAGAACACAAATTTTTTTTTGTGTGGCTGTGTTATTTACCACGCGTAGACAACAAATTTTTTATGCTGCCATAAAGCAGCGGACCGTTGCACTTACACAAACATACAATTAAACTGGAAAATGGTGCTTTCATAAATATGTAAGTATGCATATATGTATGTACATACATAAGCAATAAATGGAAAGCAAATAAAGCCGAGTATGGAAAATGAAATATTTGAACTCAAAGAGGCTTAAGAGGTGACTCATAAATTCAACTACCAAATACCTACAAATGAGTAGTAAAAGATGAGTGCATGCTACAATTCTTCACAATAATGGAGACAGAAAACTCATGAAAAAGTACGTCAACGAATCTCCCAGCGAAAAGGAGCAGCAGCGCCAAGCATTTATGTACATTAGGGTGCATCACTCTCCATAAAAAATAGGTGCTGGTTTTCCATCGGAGATGTAAAATTTATTATATAATTACGGAAAAATATTGAAATTCACGTGAAAATATCTAAAAAAAATCGAGTTTTCTTTATAAATAAAACTAGTTTGGAAAAAATATTTTTTCTAAAAAATCAACGTCCAAAAAATCGCATTATTTTGATTCGAATGGAGGTATTTTCAAAGCGGTCCAGCTCACGAAAATCTTAACATTTTCCAAAATATTTTGGCAGAGACCTTAAAATATAAAGAATTTTATAATTTCGGTGCGAAAACCCGCAAGTGTTTTTTTGTGATGCACCCTAATGTACATAAATGCTTTTATATATGGACATGTGAGGGTAGAGACCTTCCGAAGAAACCGATTTTTTAATAAAATTTGGATGAACTACAATGCGGTTGAGTTAAAGAAGTGTAGTGTCATTGGATGGTTGCGCCAGCAGCAGCAGCAGCAGCAACAATAACAACGTTAACAATTCATTTTTTTAAGCAACTCTTAACAAAGTTTGTGGCAGCTGTGCATTTTCCAACTAATTTCCAAATGCTTGTTTACATGTCTCGAAAAAAAACGAAGAAAGATCAGAAAAAAGTAGTAACGACATGAATTCATGAAAATATATTCCAACAAATGGACGCATAAATTGAAGTTGAAGAAAAAGTGAGCAGATTAATTACCACTCAACAAAAATGCTGTCGCCTCCATATATATATGTATGTATGTGCTTATGCCCAGTAAATCAACAACAATAATATGAAAAAATTTTCCACAATCAAAACTGTGGCAGCCGCCGAAGGCAATAAAAAGTTCATGAACAAACACAGCTATGAAAATATGGATGGTTGTACATATGTAAGTGCATTTTCTAAGACCACCACGACACCACACGCAGCCTTTGATGTGAATGACGGGAACATATGAGTGTGATGTACTCGCTTGTTGCTAAGCTTTCGCTGGTATGCGCGCAAGCGTTCAAAACTTACTCACACCTAACTGAAAAAGTTTCAAATTTCTTTTACTACGAAAACAAAAAAAAGAAATGAGTAAGTGGCATTTTAACAATAAGATGTTAATTTATAAATGTCATGGGTAACAAGGCATATTCAAGGTGGTGGCACAAGCAGTTCACGGGAAAATGGTAATGGGGCGGTTGTAATAAATGAGTTGTTAAAAACCCTTCCATTTAGATTTACCGTTAAAATCAGTTTAAATATTTGCGTTACATTAAAAGCGGTTCTCACATAAGAATTTCCCAAAAAAAAAAAATTATAATGCAATTATTTGATCAATATCTGCATACCTCATCTAGACCTAAAGCTCGAATGAGATGTATATCCCGGGCCACCTTGCATTCCAAAGTTCTAGCTTAATGTTCGCTGAGCTAACCCAATCCCACTCTTATACAGGTATACAACTTGCCTAGTGCGCTCTGGTTGGAATGTGAATGGTGAAGGATCAACTCAGAGCCTGATGTTTCTTAAGATACCAGAGGGCCCATAGCTGGAAGAGATGTATTCTGCAACGATTTTCCGTCATCCCTTGTCAAATTTGATTTGGAGACAAACCGGGTACGGCATTGGGCCATCTTCAGTGTAATTTTTCCTGCTTTTAATAGCCGTGCTAAATAGTTGCTAGTTCTTAGTCAGAACGTCTTAGCGGTTTATATTTTTTAGTCTAACCAGTAGATGTTCTTCTTGTATATTTGCATCCTCAGGTAGGTTGAAATCAGCTTCTTAATATTCTTGATTAATTGTGGCCTAGATTCGCAGGTAGATTATTTCTTCTTCTTGGTTTCTGTAGTTTGGATCTGGGATTTTTCGTTTATGATAGTTTCATAGCTTCTGTCCTGTTTTGTAATAGCCTGAGTGGTTCGAACCATATATCAAATGCGGTATTTATTAGCTCGCTTATATCCACAAAAATCTTTTGTTTGAATAGCTCCATATTCTCTAATATATTTAGACTTTGTCCTTCATGTTATACATGGAGAAATTTGGCCGCACTTCCTATTTTTGTTGACTTACATTTGTTTTCTGCCATATGGTTTTCGATGTTTGTATCTGGTGTGGTAGATGGTTTTAGCATTTTTTTTATTTTAGTTCCTGATATGTTCACGATATCTTGTTTTTATCGTGCGCCCAGTTTGTGCTATGTAACTGTGTTGAAATTCACAAGTCAACTTATATACACCAGGCTTGTCCCCAAACCAAATTGGGTTAGAGATGACGCAAAATTTCCAAACTACATCAAACTCCTACCCTGATTGAAACCCCAACAATGAATACCGCAGGATAACTTAAAACCCACGTTCCTTAGTCTAGCTTCCCTGTTATATCGACCGACACAACGATTAGCATTGCGTTAAGCGCGAGAGTAGGGGGTGCAAAAGGGCTTCACTGATTTCAATTAAAGTACTCTCTCCAACTGCTGAACACACATAGGTAATCACTCTTATCTCCAGTGCGATACACCATAGAATTTCATAAAACTTTTTCCGACGTAAACTCTTTCTTAAACGAAGAGAAATCTGTCCACGTCGCGCACAGGTCGGATTCACTAAACTAGCGGTACAAAATGTAAAAATCAAAGTCAAGTGAATAGCGTCAAAATGACATGGCTTGCTTCTTATTACAATAGATAATTGTTGCTAGTTTTTTGTTTTTGATCTCTTTTACTAATAAAAGAATATTAGGCTTATAAATTGGCTAGTCGATGAAAGTCAGTTAGCTGTAGCAGAGAAACATTTTTTGTGCGATTTCTATTAAGAAGTGTAACGGTGCGTCTATTGCAAAATTAAATTTTTTCCTGGTGAGAAGTTATTACTATTAATTAAAAGTTATTTCATAATTTCTAAAATTTAATAAATGAACTTTATGTAGCTGTGTACGTTGAACGTGAAAATTTGGACTTGAAATTATTTTATTTTAATATTTAAATATAAAAAAACTAAATGGCTCTTCTGAGTTTCGACTCGAAATTCATAAAATCTTATTCTGTGAAGGGTAAGCTTTAACACCGATACAATTATTTTCACTTTTTAGAGTAACAAGTTTTGAGGGAATTCAATATATTTTTTAAAATTTGTCCGCCATATTGGATTTTTGAAACCTGCTTTCAGATTACTAATCAGCCACCAAAAAACTCCGAAATACTATCAAAAACCCTCTCGAAAAAAGTTTCGAGCGAATTCACATTTTTTTAATTATTCTGCCATTTTGGATCCGCCATTTTGAATTTTAAAAATGTATGGTCAGATTCAGGATCAGCGACTCCAAATACCCCCGAGAGACAAGTTTCGAGCGAACTCAATATATTTTTAAAAATTTGTCCGCCATATTGGTTTTTCGTAAGCTGACTGAAGATTTGTAATCAGTGGCCCCATAAACTAGTAGATATAATGTGGTATACAAATCCATCAACGCCAATCTATTAAAACAGTTTTGCCCGGCTAGATTCTCCATTCAGACCACTGTGCGTCGTTTCTTGAACCATGCGTTGTGGATTCGAAAAGATTTTCCTACAATTGTTTGGTTTCAAACTGTTGTACTGCTTTTCTTCTGGACCATGGCCTTTCTATTGAATCAGGAGCGGCGGGTATTCATCTTGCTTTTTACACTATGCTTTTATGAGATATCTTTACTTTTGCCCCAACCCTCGCTAATAAAGAGTTTATGGGTACTTTTTTTGTGGGCCGGTCTATTCCGTAGCTATGAGCAGTGACGGGAATGACCCAAATTGTTGTAAAAAGGCTAACTCAGATGCATTGAGGCTTTGAAGTGCGGCATGTTTTTCTTTCACTATAGTCCGTCACCTATCGCACCATGGCGCTGGTACCATTTGTCGCTGCAAGCCTGGCTAAGAGTTTCCTGGCAACCTTTAAAAATTATTAAGTTCGCCTAACAGTACAGTTGTCACACAAATAGTAGCTGGTTTTTTATGATAAGCTTTTTCCTGCAAGAAGTACACGAAGAGATTTGCTTTTCCTGAAGAGGCAAAATGAAAAAAAAACTCATAATTTTCTTATTGGTCAAATCAAGAATAGCACCCAGGTCCTACCGGATAGTAATCCGCTCTAACCACGAGGCTGCGGCGGCAGTCCAAGCTATAGTAAAATGGGTATGTGAGATCTTTACGAAGTGTTGTTTTTAATAGCTAAAACACATCTGAACAGAGAGCCAATTAATGTTTAGGAAAACTTAAAAAAAAATTATAAAAAACTATCACAGTAACTTTTGAAAAATCTCCCTTTTAACAGCTTTACTCGGATTTGAATAACATAAAAGGAAAGAAAATGATAGGCATGAATAGGAGGTAATTGAAGATACTGAATACATCGAGCAGTTACATATTTACACAATATGAGAATTGCAAAGTAATAATCCAGGGATTATAAGTGAAAAAGATCGCAAAATGTGCATTAGTTTTCCTCATACTTTAAATCCCTTTTCGCATTTAATTTCAGTGGCAATAAATCAGCAGCAAATGACACTTTGACGTCGGTTCTTTTTAATTTCATTAATTTTGGATAGCATTTCTAAGAAAAAAAAAAAGATTTCCGCTGCGTTTGTTTGATTTTATTTGGGTATGCACGTTTGCTTGTGTGTTAGTGTGAAACTGTAGAATTCTAAGAAAATCATTGCCGCCATATTATATTTCGCTTCAAGGCCAATAGAAAAAAAACTGCCATTTTTGGCAATAAAATATACAATGTAGAGCTCTTCGCCACAGTTTGCTGCCTACAGATGAAATACACCCAGATACACAATGCTTTGAGCGCAAGAGTTCGCAACTTAAGTCTTTTGTTTGTCACTTTTAGTGAAATACATAAATCTTGGGTGAAGTGACAATTTGATGGCGGTTCCTTTGAAATTCATTAAATTTGTGTAAACACAATGTTGATTGCAGTTCGATTTCATATTAAGTAAGAGTGTGATTTTATCTTTTTTTTGGGATTTTAATACATGTGTATGTTAGTATATAGAACAGGAGACTGTTATCATTGCAAAGGGAACGAATGCAATGCAAAATATGTTGCAAAAACGATAATAACAATGGCACAGTTCCAGATCTGCTTGGCGTATATGTATGTATGTACAAAGGGTTTTTCGCGATTCTGCATACGCAGTAGAGATGTACGTTTCCGAGTATTTGAATAACCGATTCTGTTGAGTCCACTTCCAAAGAGAAGCCTGGAGCCTGTCGAAGTAGCTGAAAGAATGATTTTTACAAAGTTTTGACAAAAAGTTGACAGCGATTTTAAATTAAAAAAAATGGCGAGGAAATCTATTTAAATCTAATTATGCCAAAACAATCAACAATTTTTCGGTTCTTGTGGAAACGTTTTTTGGACATTTTGGAATCGAGTTTAGGTTCTCCCGGAATCGGTTTTCGGGTCTTTTGGAATCAAGTTTCAGCTCATTTGGCCTCATTTTTGGGGCATTTTGGAAGCGAGTTTCGGTTCCGTTATAGCAGTCGGTTCTCTAAAGCACACGAATCTTTAGCGAAAATTTGTTTTTCGTAAAGTTTTTGGAAATTGGGCGTAACCCACCCACTTATGTCAAATATGTCAAAACCACTTTACATATTTGTTTTAAATCTAATAAAGAGTTTATTAGCATTTACGGAAAATGAATCATGTGAAAATTTACTATTTGCTTAGAAGATTTCAAACAATTTGAAGCATTATTTATTTTTGGGCGTTTAATGTAAAAATTTACTTTTTTAACGTTAAATCGCACATTTCCGTAGGCTTGCTTATATATTTAGCTCGTATTTATGCAAACGTAATCATAGTAAACATTGCCACATTATCCACAGATTTCTCCCTAAAACTAGCAAAATGTGTTTAGCGAAAGGCCAGAGAACGATGAAAGTACATTTAGGGCGGGTCAATTACACGTAAAAACCTTCTGTGTTATACGCGCATAGTCGAAAAAATTCCCCATACAAACTGACCCGCCCTGATGTATGGATGTATGTATATCATATTAAACCCTAAAAAAATAATCATAAATTGTAGTGTAAACTTGTCCAAGGTAGTAATGTTCCAAAATGACTGTATTGTTTTATTAATAACCCGCGCTGCTAGCAAAAGCTCTTGCAGACGGCTGGTGTAACTATTTGTTGTTGTTTATTATAATTTCCATTGGACGACAACAAATTTGCTGCGGCTCACATAAAGCTACAATGCATACGGGGTTTTTTAGACTCTAATCTAAATTTATTTTAATTTGAATATACATACAATACATATATGTATTGGGAGGGGTGTTTTGTTAGTGTAGTTCACGCTTGAGAGACGAGGATAATGCTGACTATGGTGCAAAAGCGTTACTCCCTTGCAACAATTAACGAAGATCGTTGCTCTTTACTCGTTTACGAATATTTATGTGTACATGTGTGTACATATGTATATCTAGGTATGAACTCATCGAAATTTTTACTATATTAGAATGGATTTCAATTTCCACTCGGCTAGTGCACAATAACTAACAGCAATATACCAAACACTCAGAATACGTGATATTGGCGGTAAATTGGTATATTTTCTATAGTTTTTTGTCTTTTAATGTGACCCGTCCTAAAATGAACAGTCGCTACAGATAAAACTACGAAGGAATAGAACCCTCAAAGCCATGATCAACTGTTTTATTTTGTTGTTTTTTGTCTGCTAGAAGATCACCCTCCACGAGCAAAAAGACCCTATGCAACCATGCTTGAATACAAGCGTACCATACTGCTCTGTGGAGTTAAAGTTTGCTTGCTTAGTTTTCTAAAACATATACATACATTCAATTTATTCCACCACTACAGAGTTTGTGTTTCTGCTGGCATTCTATGCATGCTATTGTGAATTCAACTATGACGTCGGCGAGTAAAAATTATTTATAGTGGCACGCGCGCTATTTTAATGGAAATAAATGTGCATATATATTGTAAGTATGTGTAGCAGGGAAGTATGTATATTTTTATAATTTAAAATACCAACACAAGTATAGAAGAAAGGAAGTTTATGACCTTAGAGTAATTTCTGTTTCATTAAAAAGGGATAGACGGCTCCCGCCTGCATGTCGGGCATGTCGGGTATTTACTCGTATGCAGTCAAGCGCAATTAGTGCTTTTGAACCTTCTACCATACATGCATATGCACATACATATATACATATGTACATTAGGCCGGGTCGATTTGTGGGGAGGCAAAAAAATCGCCCATTGCTCTGTGAAAATCATATTCTAGGGATCAAAATAAGAAACTTTGCCGAAGGAACCATACCTCTAAAAGGAATTCTGATGTCCCCCAATTTGGGTCGAACTTTTGGGTAGGGGAAAATTTTGAAAAATCCCACTTTGACCCATTTAGAGTGCTCCAATCGAGTCCAAATGTATGACCGACCCCACTAACTTTGGACGGCCGATCCACCCATGCCAGTGGCACACCCCCTGGAACTCCACCGGGTTCCCCATACAATCATTTCAAAAAATCGCCGGTTTTGCACTTTACATGAAAAAATCAGCGAAATGCCTATGTTTTTTCTTTTTGGAGTTTATTTTTCTCTTTAGAAATTTATTTAGTCAGAACATATGTAAATGAAAAAAGGAATTTAACTTAGTAATAGAAAAGAAATTAAAAAAAATTATTAGAAATTAGCGTTTTTACAACCCTTTTAAAACCAAGGCATCACTGTGATGCATTTGCATGTCGTAAACATAGTTGTGTGGGTTTTTTATTCAACCGTTTTAAAAAATGAAGGTATCACTGCACACAATTGCAAATCGGAAAATTGCTTGTGTGCGTTTTTTAATACACAGCTGCATGTCGTAAACTTACTTGTGTAGTTTTTTTATAGCACCTACTTAAGAAATGAAGGTTGTTTTTACAACCTTTTTTGTGGATATTTTAAGGCACCTTCTTAAGAAATGCGCGTTTTTTGCAACCATTTTAACAATTAAGGTATCACTGGAATGCACCGCAACCCTTTTAAACAATGAAGGTATCACGGTGACACAATTGCAGATCGTAAAATTGCTTGTGTTGTTTTTTTTAAGCCACCACAAGACACAGCAGGTAGAATTGAAATTACCATTTCATTCTTATTACCTCGTCTCGTAGACCATATATAACGCAACAGTTTTTTGTGAATGCATTAAGTCGTTGTGAAGAACTCAAAGTGTGAAGTGCTAATTTCAGATAAAAAAAATATTTCAAAAAAAATAATAAGTGAAGTGACCATTCCAAATCAAAAAGTTTACAATGAATCCACCATCCTCTACACCGCAAGATGAAGCAACTATATCAACAACTATCGAAAACCCAATGAGTCATATACCCAAGCATGATGTTACTGTTTTTGGTGTGCCTACTGATTTAACTGATCTTAATTTACCAACCCATCTGGATATCTTGAGATATTATTTTTACTTAAGCGAACGTGCTAAAACAGAACAAAAAAAGTTTTCCCATAAATCATTCACTATTCAAGTACAAGATAAGTTGATTGGAATTTGGGAAAAACTTGGTATGGAAATAATGCTGAAAAAAAGTGTATTTAATAAATTGAATAAACTGCTTGACAAGTATCAAGAGCAAATCAAGAGAAGAAACAAACCCAACAATTTACAGAGTATGTAAAATCTCTGGAAACAATTTTTTACATTGGAACATGTAAATGCGATTTGAAGGCACGATCAACATAATCAGAGAAGACTACATTTGTGATGGAAACTGAAGAGCAAGGAGCAACGTCTATGTCATCAATGCCAACATACCAAGATCCCGATGATTCAACATACGCACCGCCACCGGTTCAAGAAGATATGGATAGAAGCACAAGTTCACAATACACAGAGAGATACGATTGTTTTAACTTTGGCTTGGTATGTGACAGATTTGGTGTGCCTGACAGAGTAGCATCAGCATTGGGAACCGCTCTTTTGCAAGATTTTAAAATTAAAGATAAGCATGGGAAACCTCTCATCATGGATAAATCGAAAGTTCGCAGAGAAAAAGAGAAATGCAGACAAGAAGTGCTTCGCAAACGGTTAGATGATACCAATTTGTTAGCGTTTTCATTCGATGGCAGAAAAGATGATACTTTAACGATAGATAAAATTGATGAGAAGTATCATACTAGGATGGTAAAAGAACCTCATCTTGTTATTTTGAGAGAACCCAATTCCTAATTGATTGGTTACGTAAGTCTGGAACATGAAACCGTTGAATACAAAACAACCAAATTAAATGGTTGTTTCAACGATAAAAATATATCACTGGATGCATTAATTGGAATATGCACTGACGGTGAGCCAACAAACAATGGCCCACACGGTGGAATTATACGACGATTCGAATTGCTGTTAAAAATACCATTGCATTGGTTCGTTTGCCTTCTACACTTCAACGAACTTCCGTTTCGGCATTTGTTTGAAGCTTTGGATAAATCAACCAGCACTGGACCAAGATCGGCAACCGGAAAACTGAGCCGTTAAATCGAAACTTGTGAAACTCTTCCGGTAAGTTATTGATATCACTCATTTATTATAATTGTCAACCATTTTTAATTATTTTATTTTATATATTTTCAGGTGGTGGACGGCTTCCAGAAAATTGAGTTGCAAAATATGCCCCCTGCTCCAGAAAAAATTGAATTTTCCACCGATTCGAAGTACTTATACGACATGGCCCATGCAATTTCTAGCGGCGTGGTTCCGGTGGATCTGGCTAACATCAAACCAGGGAAAATTGTACATTCTCGGTGGCTCACCAAGGCCGCTAGATTATTGCGATTATATGTGACAACGGAAAATCCAGATGCAAATTTAAGAATTCTGGTTGAATTTATAATTAAATGTTATGTGCCAATGTACTTCAATATCAAGTATTACAGCTCTGTCGTGTACGGCAGTGCATTATTTTTCAAGTTCATTGGTTGGTCACGATTTCTAGAACCTCGTTTACGCAAAATTGTCAATCAAGTAATTAAAGATAATTCATATTATGCGCATTCGAAAAATATCTCGTTATCAATGTTGTTTGATGATAGCAACGAAAAGCACGACTGTGCCATCAAGAAAATTCTACGCTATCGAACCGATGTTGACGAGCCAATGGAACTTAGAGTTTATAAAAAACCAGATATAAACTTTAATTGCGCAAGTTATACGGAAATGATCAATTTGAATGATATAAATATCGTATTTGAACCACCATTCACGCGAAGCATTCCGTACGATACATTGAAAGAATATTTAAATCAAGATGATCCACCGTTTAATGATCCAAAAATTCCATCACACATACAAGGAACGGAACGACATGTTCAATTGCTAGCTAGCGTTTCCAAACGGGTTATACCGGAAAATGTAGAGGCTGTTATGGCGACGACATTAGAGAGCCGTGCGAAATTGCCCAGACTTGAAAGTAAAAAAGACTTCAAACAATAATTTTTTTTATTTTCTTTTCTATAACTCACTTAAATTAATTTTTTCATTTACATATGTTCTGACTAAATAAATTTCTTAAGAGAAAAAATAGATATTATTATAAATAAATAATAAATATTATTATAAATAAATAAATATAAATAAAGAAAAAACATAGCCATTTAGCTGATTTTTTCATGTAAAGGCCAAAAATGGTGATTTTTTGAAATGATTGTATGGGGAACCCCCCAGGGGAGTTCCAGGGGGTGTGCCACTGGCATGGGTGGATCGGCCGTCCAAAGTTAGTGGGGGTCGGTCATACATTTGGACTCGATTGGAGCACTCTAAATGGGTCAAAGTGGGATTTTTCAAAATTTGCCCCTACCCAAAAGTTCGACCCAAATTGGGGGACATCAGAATTCGTTTTAGAGGTATGGTTCCTTCGGCAAAGTTTCTTATTTTGATCCCTAGAATACGATTTTCACAGAGCAATGAGCGATTTTTAAATCGACCCGCCCTAATGTACATACATACATACATCCCACATTATCTTTTATCTTTAAAGCCAATGGTGTCTGTCTACCCATATTGCCACTGGACACTAACACCTGGTGCTAAGCATTAATCTCCTCCTGCTGGTCAAGTTTGTTGTCTAAGTCTCCCGTTTAATAGCAAGGGGAGGTTAAATTGGTTTTCTTCTAATTTCTAACGAAAAAATCCATATAAGGCCAAGTATGGTTTTTGAAGTTTTACCCTGGTTTTTGGGTTTATTTGACCAACAAGTGGCTTAATTAGTTTACATTAGTAATCTTATCAGTCAGAAGGCAGTCGTCTAGCGAAAACAAATATTTTAGGTCGAAAATTTATCTATGTATGTTTTTTCTCACTTATTTAATTTATGATTTTTGATGTACATACATATGTATGTATAAAACATCACATACTGTCTCCACTAGTACTATAATACAAATAAGTTATTTTAAAAATATGCTTGTTTTAAATGAGCCCCTGTTACGAAAGCCTAATAGACTTGCCAGCAAGTGAAAATTAATATCTCCATAAACGAAAAAAAACGGTTAGGTGACAAAGATCTTCCAGACATTTTTCTAGGACTTTTTCTGGACTGTCCAGAATTTTTGTTTTTTACTATTCGGGATTTTCTCAGAACTTTTGGAAGTTTCTGGATTTTTCGCATGTAAGTCTTTGGAACGTTTTATGTTTAGTTTATTGAATTTTTTTTGTAAATTTTGATATGCTTTTTAGACCTGTTGGGACCATTCGGCACTTTTCGAGATTTTTTCTGTATTTTGTCGCGATCTTGCTGGATTTTTTGGAACCTTTTCTTTTCTTTTATTGATATTTGGGAGTTTCGGAACTTTTCTGGCATGATACAAGTATTCAAAGGTAAGACCGCTCGCTCATTTCGTCGGCCATGATTTATTCTTACTATACTTCATGATAAAAACATAGTAAGGTAGAACCGTTCTCTCAATTTGTCGGCCATGATTTTTTTTTGAGGTTTGCCAACATTTTAAAATCATATAAAAGGGAAAATAAAAAATTGAAATTGTTCGAAATTGTTGTTGCTTGAGATTCAAAATGAAAATGTGTGTGTGAGTTTGTGAGTAAATTTAAAAATTAAAATGTTTGGAAATGTCAAGAATTTTAAAAGTAACTCTCAGCGGTTCTACCTTACATTATTTTTATCATGCTATACTTTATAAAATTGAAATTTTCAGAGCAACTCAAATGCCAAATAAAAGTAAAACAAACAAGTAAGAAAGTCTAAGTTCGGGCGGAGCCGAACATTAAATACCCGGCGCAAGTATTAAATATATATTTTCCACCTTTCCGAAAGCTACCGCTACATGCTAAGCCGGGGTGTATACATTTTAAGTAAATTAGCGTCCTTAAATTTCGAAATATTGAAATTTCAAGCATATCTGAAATTTACCGTTATATGAAAAGCGGCCTCAATTTTAGTCCGATTTCAACAATTTTCAACGGTTTGCTTTTATGTGGCAAGCACAATAACCATACCGAGCTTGGTGCAAATTGCTAGAACGGTTAGCGAGATACATATATGTGATCACAAGTAGGCGGTGCTACGCCCATTTTCCAAAATTTTGTCATAAACGTATTTCTTGGTAAAAAATTGTTGTAATCATCAATTTTGAATAAATTAGCTTTAATATTTACTGATTTATCGAAGATTGTGTATTTCTCGAAATTACCGTTATATGGGATGTGGGCGTGGTTATTG
>NW_023458560.1:70671010-70710693 GCF_013731165.1 Rhagoletis pomonella
TCGTATTTCTTAAAATTACCGTCATATGGGAGGTAGGCGTGGTTATTATCCGATTTCGCCCATTTTCAATACCATCCGTCCCACGCCCAAAAGAATTTCACGTACCAAGTTTCGTTAAGATATCTCAATTTTTACTCGAGTTATCGTGTGCACAGACGGACGGACGGACGGACGGACGGACAGACAGTCACCGCTTAATCGATTTCTCTTTTCATTCTGATCATTTCGATTCGTTTTGCCTGTTACAAACAACCGTTATGTGAACAAAGTTATAATACCCTTGTGCACAAGTGCGCTCGGGTATAAAAATAAATAGATAAAAATATTCAATTTGGCTTTATTTGAGACTGAAAACATTTCTGTTATGTTAGCAAACTTCAAAAATGTTCAGTCTGCCCCTCAGCGGTTTCACCTTTAAATTTTGGTATCATGCTTTTCTGTGTGTTTTATTTTTCGGAGTATTTTGGAAAACTTTTGCTACTGTTCCTGATTTTGGGGTGCTTCTAGTATTTTTCAGAACATTTGCAGACGTTTTTATACCCGAGCGCACTTGTGCACAAGGGTATTATAACTTTGTTCACATAACGGTTGTTTGTAACAGGCAAAACGAATCGAGATAGATATAGACAAATGTATACATAAATGATTAGAATGAAAAGAGAAATCGATTAAGCGGTGACTGTCTGTCCGTCCGTCCGTCCGTCTGTGCACACGATAACTCGAGTAAAAATTGAGATATCTTAACGAAACTTCGTACATGCACTTCTATTGGGCGTGGGACGGATGGTATTGAAAATGGGCGAAATCGGACAATAACCACGCCTACCTCCCATATAACGGTAATTTTCAGAAATACGAAAACTGCGATATTTTAGTAACTACTGAAGATAATTCACTCAAAATTGACATTTAGAATAACTTTTAGACGAGAAATAAGAATATTAAAAATTTTTGAAATATGGGCGTAGCCACGCCCACTTATAGTTACATGTGTATATTTTGGAAACCGCTGCACCAATTTCTTCCAAACTTGGCACAGTTGTTGACCTTGGTACAGCATACCAAATGGCCGAAAATTTTTAAAATCGGACAATAACCACGCCCACATCCCATATAACGGTAATTTCGAGAAATACGAAATCCTCGATAAATCAGTAAATATTAAAGCTAATTTATTCAAAATTGACGGTTGCAACAATTCTTTATCAGGAAATACGCTTATGATAAAATTTTGGAAAATGGGCGTGGCACCGCCCAATTATGATCACATTTATGTATATCGGTAACAGTTCTAGCAATTTGTACCAAACTCGGTATGATGATTGTGCTTGCCACATAAAAGCAAACCGTTGAAAATTATTGAAATCGGACTAAAATTACGGCCGCTTTTCATATAACGGTAAATTTCAGAAATGCTTGAAATTTCAATATTTCGAAATTTAAGGATGCTAGTTTACTTAATATTTATACACCCGCTTATCATGTAGCGGTAGCTTTCGGAAAGGTGGAAAACATATATTTAATACTTGCGCCGGGTATTTAATGTTCGGCTCCGCCCGAACTTAGACTTTCTTACTTGTTTTTTTTAATGTTTGGAACCTTTTCGGGATTTTTTCAAGATCTCTCGGGATTATTCATCATTCCAAGGTGTTTAAGTTTTCGAATTATGTGACCTTTAAGGATTTTTGTGTGTTTTATTTGTGTGATTCTTTTCAGAAATTTTTCGCAATCCTTTTCATACTCTTTGAGAACTTTTCGGCATCTTTCGCGATTTTTTGGCTACTTTCAAGTGACAAAATTGATAGAGCTTACGGATTTAAATCGATCTTCGGAACATTAGTTATGACTTCTGACTTTGTAAATAATGTTTTTTTTTTCTAAAATATAATTTTTTACTAAATATTTCTTCTATGGAAAAAAGCTTCTTGTGAAAACACTTTCTCTAAAACTATTTATGTTGACATTACAGCATAAATTACCTTGTTTCGATCAGATTACTTCACATAACTCAAGTGCATTCCGATTTGCTTTCATAATTTCTATAGACATTTGATTAGCATGTGTACGTAAATACGAGTGCGTGGTTTGTACTTGATTTAAAAAATTTTTGCATACCTTTAGGCATTTTTTTTAAATTTCCTCAACAGTGGGGCTAAAGTAAATGACAAGTATTTCTTTCTTCATTTGGTTCGTGATTTAAGATAAATTATCTCATTTCTATTTAATTTACTGACAGATTTTACAAGGCGAAATTACTTGATTTAAGCATTATTTGCTTATAAATTACAAGTGAGCCGTAAATTACTAATCGTAATGTGTGAACATGCTTTAAGAAATGTAGTTGACAGTTATTGTTCCTTTTTATTTTAAGAAGGTATACATAGTTTTAATGAAATGAAAAAAAGATTAACATACAAATAATAAGAAATTTCTGTGCAAATTAATATATTTTTTTCAACTGTAATTTTTCTTCTTCTAGTTATTAATAACTAGGGGGAATCTTTTGAATTATCCGATAGTACCCATTGTTGAATATTTTCATAAAAATATTGATAAGCACATCAAAAAATAATTCGTTTACATTTACATCACCAACATTTTTAAGATAACAGTGATAAATAGGTGGATAAAAATATTGAGAATGCGATGAATATATCAATTGCAATATTTGTAACCATAGTGATACCGTTATCGTTTAAACACATCGAAAGATATATGTATCAATGAAACTACCGATAAATACATCGATTAAATTGTCGGTAAACATATGAACAACATTATTAGTGGAATATTTTAGCTTACATGGCTGTTGGGCACATACTTATGTACGTTGGTAAGTATGTATTTGCGTGATGAAAAGTATACTTACCAATACGCGATTTAAGCTTTGACGAAATTTCAATAGATAACTGAAATGCGAAAAGACGTGACTAATACGTTTAATTTTTTTTATAAAATGATGTGCGAGTTTTAATTCGATGAAATCCATCATATCAATCAAAAACTGAATTTTGAATTAGTTTTTATTAGTTAGCCTAATAAAAAATTTTACAAGCTATAAATATAAAGAAATGACTTCCATAGCAAAATGGCAATTACCTGTGTAGGTCCATGGCAAAAGCGATTTAGTTAAAATGCAAACTAATTAATAACCGGTTTTCAGCAACTCCATACTCGTACTATATGTATGTAAAACCATATAATGACTTCAATGCATGAAACTTTTTCATTTCGGCGTTGACGCCCTTTAATTGGCGTGAGCGTTTTATTGTTATGCAGTTAAGTTTTTGTGAGCGCGCGGATAATTATTTAATTAATTAAGGCAAGCCAAATTGATTGGAAATGGCTAAATACTGTGTATAAACTAGAGCTGTGTCAACGCAAGGAAATTACAATACATGAAAAAACAAAAGCAGTTGAAATGCAATATGCAAAATATATTCAATCGAAAAGAATGGAACTACACTTCAACGGATTTGCGCAAGCGTAACAAGATATTTTAATTGTCGCTGATTAAGCATATCCATTGAAAATATGCATTCATATTTAATAACCCATTGGCAAATACATACATACATATGCATCTTATAGGCATGGACGCAAGGACAAAAAAGGTAGCGGAAAAAAGTGCGACCAAAAATTTATACAGAAACGAATGTGGGCTTTGTATGCGTAAATGTGTATACCTACATACATACATAAGTATATAGCTGTGCACATATGCATTATTATAATTAAATCCATTCATTGCTTTAATGCAAATACAATAACCTTGCTTGCCATTGCCTTAAAGCGGGCAGCAGCGTTGGCAATATTTGCAGGTATAATATTGTAATGAGATTTCATTGACAACGGTGAATATTAATGCGTTTTTATGATATTACAGGAGACCAAATAAAATCAAAGGTAACCGCCTTAAAAAAGGCTCAAAGATGTGTAGATTTTTTTTCAAAGGCTTTATTATTCGTATTAGGGACATCCAATTTTCTAAAACTGTACTAATTGTCTATTTTTTAACATAATTTCCTAGATTCCTTTAGCTTTAAAACTGTAGCTAGTTTTGCCAACTTTCCATAGCTATGGAGTGCCGTATTGAAAAAAAAAATGTAAGAAGTTAAAAATGGGTCAAATTTTTTTAAACTAAAGTGAGAACATTCATCTCGACAGATTTTTTAAGAGTTTTCCACCTGCTGGATGAAAACTGAAAGAGGTTTAGGAAAGCCTTACTTCGCAAATATTTTAAAAAGGGGTTTGCCACTCGTTTAAAAATCAAACTTATTAATTCAAAAATCTTTATTAAATATTACAATACGAATGTCAAATGAAACAAATTTATGAAAACTCTACTTGGAAAAATATATTTTTTAAAAGGAGTTACCAACTGTTTGAAAGTCTAACTCACTTTTATCAATAAGTTAGACTAAATATTACAATATAGTTACCAAACAAAAGAAGTTTAAAAAAGCTTTATTTCAAAATTACTTTTAAAAAAGGTTGCCACATTTTCAAAAGTAAAATTTAATTTAGTTAATAAGTTAAATGACATATCACAATATAGGTGTTAAGCGTAAGAAGTTTCAGAAAACTTCACTTTGAAAATATTTTGAAAGGGCGTTGCCACCTGTTTGAAAGTAAAATTTAATTTAATCTATAAGTTGAATAAAGCTGGTTTCGGAAAGCTTTATTAAGAAATTGTTTCTAGCAATGGTTGCAACATTTTGAAGTATGGGTGCCAAAAGAAAGTGGCTTAAGAAAGCATTTTATAAGAGATTTTCCATCTTTCCCAAATTTATATAAGTTTATTATGTATAAATATAAATATAAATAACGTAAAATTGATACGAAATAATAGCAGTCTATTCCGACACATTTTTAAAAACAATTCAAAAAACGAATGCATAAGATATTAACTACGAAATTCAACGAAGTCACAAAAATCTTCCTTAATTTAATTAGGTTTTCATTTAAACAAATCTGGGTCTCCCTAATGTATTTACATATTTAAAAAATTATACATATGTAACGCTTTTGCCAAATACGGGCGAGTCCTCTAAGTACATAGGTAACTAGACGTGTCAGGCATATTGAAGATCTGCTTCACATTCAAATCTCGCCATATATCATCTACTACCTTGGCGGTTAAACACTTAAAATCGACAATAAATATACGAAATAAAAATCAATCAACCATATTCAAGTAGAGCAAAACAAGGCAAATAAGGAGAGAAATAAAGACGAGCAGAAAAAAAAGAAAAACAAACAACATTGGAAAAAATATTGAATTTACTTGCACAGAGCAAGCAGAAAAAAGGTAACAAAAGGCAGTTTGTTCAAAAGGAGGCAGCTTCATGCCACTTGCCGCTTTTGGTAATCACAGAGGATCGATCTGCTTTATTTATTTCACAGGGTTTGAATTACATACATACATACATCGGTAGCTATTCATATCTTCACAGCCTATTATGACTCATCCCGTGTCTGTGAACACGATTGAACATGACTAATCCACGCAGAACAGGTAAAGGCTACAAGTTCTGCTTCTGTTGGATTGTCTGGCGGCTGAGAATCATAACCGGTCTGTTGTGAAATTCGCGAGTAAATAAATATTCATGCACACATATTGACTCAAGAATAAGGCGAAAAAGTATTTAAGATTTTGCATTAATAGGAAAAGGAGCAAAGTAGCGAAATGGATGTTGTTTGGATTTTTACGCTTTCAGCGTAACAGTTGAGACGCGCATGAACTGGCAACAACCCACTATAAGAAATTGAATCGAAGCTAGTGGATAGTTAAGTGCGGATAAGGATTATGGGATATATTCATAGTCAAAATAAAATCAACTATTAATTTAGTTGCAGCTTTTGACTTAATTTTCAATGGAAAATGTTTCAAAATAAAAAAAATTGTGTGCTGATTCCCTACTTCCCCGTATTACTATATTACTAGAGAGTCTCCATGGCGTTACTATCTTTAAAAACCTAAAAGAAAATATTCCAAATGTTATTCAGCCATTTCTGAGGGAAGGAGAATTTTCGCATGGTTCGGTTTATCTCATTCATATTTAAATGTATCATACATGTACTATCTTGTGTAATAGTTAACTAGATCCCAGTTTTCAAACAGGTGGCAACCTTTTCCAAAAGCATTTTTAAACTTAAATCTTCTTAATTCTTTTCGTCTGACTTGGGATACAAATTTCAATTGATTGATGAATGAAGGTGAATTGGATTTTCCAAATACGTGGCAACACTTCTAAACACAGTTTAGAAATAAAGTTTACACAAACCAATTTCGATTGATACCCACCTTTTAATAATTTATTTGACTTATTAAATAATTTGAATTAAACTTTTAAACTGGTGGCAACCCTCTTCAATTAGCCCGAAAATATTCTAAATGTTCGAATTAAAGAAATCTTACCACCCTTTCAATTTATAGCCATATTAGAATACTTCATTTAACTTGTTAAAAATTTTATTTAACTCGGCTTTTCAAACAGCTGCCAACCCTGTTCAAAATAATTTCAAACTCAAACCATTTTAAACCTATTTCGTCGGACATCCATATTTTGAACAAATTTCAATTACTAATTGCAGCAATGCAAGTTAAATTTAATTTTATTTTAATGTGGCAACACTCCTAAATATATGTAGTTCGGAATTAAAGACTTTTCAAACTGTTTTCCATCTTTTAATAATAAATTTAACACGCTAACTAATTTGATTTTAATTTTTTAAACAGATGGCAACTCTCTTCAGACACCTTACAAATACCCTAAATGTTCAAACTAAATATTTCTTAACGCTATTTCGGTCGACGCTTATATTTTAATACCTTGTGCATAATTTAATTAAATTCACAGGTGATAACACTCCTCTAAATATTTTCAAAGGAAAAAGTTTTTAAATCTATTCCGTCTGACACACAAATTGTGACATTTATCTAAATTACCCAATTGAATTTGATTTAGGTATATTTTAACCAAGATTCCTTTAGCTTTCATTATGGAGGCTGGAGGTATCCTGAGCTTTCAGCAAGAAACTACTCTGCTTGCTCTTCTACAACGACTGTAACTACATTCAATACTATTCAGCTTTCATTACACACTCCACCGGGTTATGGGAAAGGATAGAGATAAACAAAAAGTACAAAGGCACTTTTTTTTAATATGCGCGCCAATATGCGTCCACATTTAAGCGGAGCAGCGCAAACATACAGAACTAACTACGCCCTCGACAGCGCAGCGCACAACGCAGACGAAGACAAATCAAATGAAATTCAATACAGTTTCAACCGAAAACAAAAAACAAAAAACAACGAAACACGCTGTTAAACTTGTTTCGCGTATGCCCGCGCGCGCGAACAAGTTGCTGCCCTAAGTCTTTTGATTTCTTTGGGTTTTGCGCAGCAGCAGGAGGAGGGAGCCGCGAAAAGGCAGTCGTTGCGTTACCTCGCAGCCTTTGTTTACTTTTGCTTGCTTTGTTGTTGCCTGTAATGTATGCATGTGTGTTGTTGCATCGCTTCTGGCTATGTTGTTGTTGTTGTTGCTGCCGTTGTGCCATTAGCATTTCGAATTTTTATTACTATTTACCAACAAAAGCGTCGTGTGAATATTTTTGCGTTGAAATCTTAACAAAATCAGCAGGTAGTAAAATATGTAGTTTCACAAATGCACTCGCTGCAACGAGCTAGATGTCTATATTTATTTACTTTTACACATGTACGTATGTATGTATGTTGATATGATTGCAATGGAGCGCATTTGTTTACATTTGCAAACCAAATTATTGACTATGCGTAGAGTTCAATGTACTAAGCAGAGACGTTGTAGATAAAATGTTGAATAGAATTTTTATTATTTTGTGTACTTGAGAATAGGTTATTGAATTTCAATTAAGATGTTTTGAGAATTCTTTAAATTTTGCTTTTCTGCAGGGGCTTTGGTTGCAATGAGACAAATAAAAACTAGCTGCTTCATTTTTCTAGTGCAGAATTATGGCAAAGGTCGACGCGATAAAGGGTATCTAAAAATTTGTATATTCTTTATTTTCAATACTACTTAAATTATTGCATTTTGTTATTTTTTTATTTTATTTGTTCTTTAAAATTGTACAATTTAAAATAACGGCTGAAGCAGAATAGTTGCATTACTTTTTCGAAAAACGTTGCTACCTTAAAAAACTAAAATTAAATTATTTGAAAAAATAAATCAATTATTACAAAATGGATATGAAGCGAAATGGTTTTGAAAAGCTTTGTTTCTTATCTGAACTATAGAAGGGATGCCACCTGTTTAAAAAATCATATTAGGTAATACAAATTTTTATCACTATATGGGTGCCAAACGAAAGGGGTTGCAGAAAGTATAGTTTGAAAATATTTTGAAAAGGATTGCCACCTGATTAAAATGTCGAATTTAGTTTACTTATAGACAAGTTATATGAAATATGAAAATATGGATGTTAAAGGAAGGAGTGTTAAGAAATCTTTAGTCTCAACGCTGAGAATATTTTTGAGGCGTTGGAAGCGGGTTGCCACCTGTTTAAAGAATTAAATTCAAATTATTTAACAAGTTAAATGAATTATTAAAATATGGGTATCAATCGAAGAGGGTTTAAGCTTGAAAATACTACTTTTGAAGAGCGCTGCCACCTGTTTGAAAGCTCTAACTCAATTAACTAATCAAAAAGTATGTGCAATATAAAAACACCTTAGTCAAATGAAATGATGTTAAGAAATCTTTAGTTTGAACATTTCAAATGTTTAAAGAGGGATGTCACGTGTTTAAAAAGTTACATTAATATTATTTAAAAAGTTGAATGCATTATTAAAAGATGGGTATCAAACGAAATAGGATTGAAAGGCTTTACTCCTCACCTTTATTTAGGAGGGTTGCCATTTGTTCGAACAATAAAATTCAAATTAGTTCATCAGTTTATTAAATTACATGTGTAGCACAATGTAAGACGAAAGAGATTTAAGAAACCTTTAGTTTGAGAATACTTTTGAAAAGGAATTTAAAAATTGAAAGGTCAAATTAAAGACCTTAGCATGTAGATGTGTGATAAAGTTTTATTTTTTATTTATTTTTTTTTAGTTAAGAACTTTTTTCATCGGTATAGGGTGTTGGAAATTTGATGAAATTAAAAACATGCACTGTGCGAGACTGCCTTCACTGGCACTCGGATATCTTATAACTCTGACTAACATTTCGAATATTTTTTAAGTTTTAGAAATTCAATTTTGAACGTTTTAACGCCTTACGGGTTCACTAGTTAGTAGGATAAAGGCGTTGAATTGATAATCTTGAATATTTGAAGTCGGTTAAAAATATTGTTAAATTTTTTTTTTTGAAATTTCAGTAAATGCTAATTTACTAATGTTCCACGTTAAATCAAAGTCCAATTTATGAAAGTTAAAGTGCCTCAGATAAAGGTATCTATCTCAAAATCGACCACCTGATAAATTAGTTGGGATTCCAAATTAATTTTGTTTTCAGACATGAGTCAGCACAAAAATAAAAAGCTACAATAACAAATTATACGCTCGATGACAATCAGAACGCAAAAAATGTACGACAAAATATTAATTTTGGTAATTATGATTCACCTTGCCTCGGTAACACCACCCTGTATGAATTAGCCTTGCTTAAAGCACTTCAAATTTTCATTAATTATTTTTTACATTTCAGAATTTTTTTTTTCAAGAAAAAAAATCATAAATTCATAAATTGCCTGGTTTTTAGTACTACCATCGCTATTTTAATCTAAATAAACAAATCAACTTAACATATTTTTCTAAAATGAACAAAATACGCTATTACTTATTCGACGAAGTGGTGTTGCACAACAAAAAAGATGATTTCTGGGTTGTCTTGCACGGAAATGTGCTAAATCTGACGCCGCTTATGAAAGATCGATACGATCATTGGAATAGCGTAAGTAACAGTTAAAACAGTGAAATGCAATAGAAATGTGGCATCTCAATTACATATGTATCTTTCAACAAGAATCTGGAATATTTACTCGCCTTCGGTGGCAAGGATCTTTCGCATTTCTTCGAGGAGACACTAATGCCCAAAACAGAAGCTTCGCCAGTAACCGGCCGGCCGCGTCTACTCTTTCCACCTATCCTAGAAACGGCTCTCAGCGAAATGTGCAAGACAAAGGGCAAACTGTGGAGTCAGGATCCAATGTATCACATCGGCCGCTTGACGAGACGTGATCGGCGCGTACGCATCATCAATACACTCACCGGCACCACGCAGCTGATGAAGGTGTGCGATGAGGATACCATTTATGATATACAATGCAAATACAGGCAATTGTACAACCATAATGCCGGTAGCTACGTGTGGCTCAAATTCTCGAATAGGGTAAAGAAATATAGGCTTTTTTTTGTTTTCGAATTTTTGCAAATTTTAGTGAGTGTATGCTTTTGAATTTGTGTGTATTTAGGGTCAATGCGACGGTAAATTAAATTTAAAAGGCACTTTGGACGAAAATGGCTTGGTTGAAGAGGAAAATTGTAATTATGATCTGCCACCACCATCGATTTGGCTCTACTATACCAATGATGTGACAATCGCGTAAAATAAATATTTACTACTACCTACAATTTTATGTGAGCTGCATCTTTATTTTAATAATCAATCAGTATTTGTTGTAATCATCAACGTGAGTTAATACACGCATATTCTACAAAATTCATCGAATGGGCTTGATCACTCTGACTGATAGGTTGTCACAACGCTCACTTACTAAAAAATCTAAATTTTCGAGAAAATGAAAAAAATTTCGTGCAATGCATTTTTTCTGCATTTTGGGAGCAGATTGAAAATTATATACTCGTCTCCTGAAATATCTTGTTGCTTGGGCTATGGGCGACTTTTAGTAAATTAGCGACCTGATCACTTCCAAAAGGTACTATGTCCCTACTTTCGATGATGTTTTTGTTATCAATATCAAGTAAATAAGTGATAGCCGTTGTCGTTGTTGTAAATTGGCCCCATTTGAACCATATTTAAGAGATCACATGACTTAGTTAGCCAATAAACGGGGAGAGACTTTCGTCATGTAAAACAATGATGATTCCCGGTTCACCTACATATAACCGAAAACGCAGATCTTTACTCCTACTAAGATTAGTGGTTTACGCATCGGACTAATGTTGTAGTTGCGTTATCATAGAAGAAGATTACGCATGCTTGGCTAACCATTTAAGGAAATCTCTACAGATATCTCACAGGTTGACAGCAAACAAAAACAAAAACTTAAAATAAGCGATAAAAAAAAAAGTATGTGAACATGCAAATGCGAGTATATAATTTGCAAAGTGGACAGCCTACAAACTCATTGCAAATGCTTGAACAGCAAGTTTGCGACTTAAGTCTTTGGTTTTGCAGAGGAATTTGCTCAATGCACTTTTATAGAGCCACCTAAGTTAGTAGCTACATAAATATGTATGTACATACATATGTACGTGCGCCAGAATGCTGGCTTGTCTAATAATTATTTATGGGCAGGCATGAATTTGTGTGTGTGTGTGTGATTATTGTTTTCACAACGCCAAATAACAAATGTTTGCTGTGAGAAAGTCATTTTCTACCTCTTTAACATGCGATTATTCCGCCTACATTCTTGCATTCCTTTGCCCTCCGATGGACATGCGGGTGGGGGTGTGTTGCGGAGTGGCTGTTTGCTACAGTTTCATTTTGCTTTTGCACGCAAGCTTTGGAAATGGAATTTCGCATGCGCATTCCAGCCTGCAATGTGGAACGAGTGAAGAAATGGAGGGCGAAAGAGTGGCATGCGTACCTAATGCCAAGTTATAAAATCGCAATTGCTGCTGTCGGATTTTGCTCGCAATTTTGATGTGCGATTTTCCCAAAAGAAGACAGACAGGCGGAAGTCCGGCAGCTTTAGGCGAGGAGTACGGGCGGTAAAATGTTTAGAATGGAATGATTTCACAGAGCAATGCAAATTTTAATTTGTGTAGTAAATTTCATTTTTCGTTCTGTTAGTGGAATTTCGAGTTAATTTATTTGAGGATTTTGTAGAGATTTACATTTTAATTTGTTCGTTTGCATATCAAAAAAAAAAAAAAAAAAATAAAAAATCACTAATGATGTCCGGCTTGCTGGCAAGCAATTTTTGAATTCATTTGAAAGTACTAGTTAAGAATTTAGTAAAAAAATTTGAGTTCAGTATAAATATGTTTTTTTTTACTTTTTGTTAATAACTCAACTGTAAAATTAACATAAAAATTAAATATTCTAGAAATTAGTTGTATTCAAATTGAAATATTGAAAATAAAACACACACAAAGCAGGTCATTTACAGTGGCATTTGTCTGAATAAGGAAGTGGCTTTTGAATTGTTTTCGGTTCTCTTTTTTTTTTTAGGGAATGGCCAGGCCTGGCAAGCCATAATTGGCAGCAAGCACACCTACAAAAGCACTGAAGCAAGTGTACAAATTGACAACTAAATAAAACGTTTGTGCAGATGTACAATGTATGTACATACATAGTAAGCACGAATTATATATATATGGTCAGTCAACGCATAACTTCAACTTCCGGGCCATAATAATGGTAGACATAGCACGAAGTTAGTGATAGAGAGGCTAAGAAGTGTTAGCCTGTCGTTGGCTAGGTGGTCAGCGATAAAATGCACACAAAAGGGTCAAATTACTTTTCATTTTAAATTTTCCAATTATAGTAGCGCCTGGTCGTAAAACAAATTACAACAAAAAATCCAATGAAAACTTATAATAAAAATAAAAACAATATACCTGTGGGTTATTCCAAGCGGGAAGTTTATTTTTTAACCAGTTAACAAGATCTTCTATGTTTCGCAAGGAGTATCATTTATTCTTGCATTGATATACATATCAGCATCCCCTTTGTCCTTGTCGCCTTTATCTTTCATATCTTTGTTTTTATTTATCCTTTTCTTCCGATTGCCCCTCTCCTTTTACAGTTTTTAGACTATTCAATTAGCTTTTTTAATGAAACTTTGGAGAGATTTGCTTTTTGATATATTTTTCTTTTTTTTTGTAAATTCTTGATGTCCTTATAGACGTTTTGCCTAGTAAATCTCTTAACCTTCCCAACATACAGTCAGTCAATAAAGTTTAGGTGCAGCGAAATACGGGCAACTATTTTTTAAATATTTTATTTTTCGCTATTTTTTTTTATAAAAATAGTGTTAATTCT
Organism: Rhagoletis pomonella; assembly: GCF_013731165.1. Taxonomy (NCBI): domain Eukaryota; kingdom Metazoa; phylum Arthropoda; class Insecta; order Diptera; family Tephritidae; genus Rhagoletis; species Rhagoletis pomonella. The sequence goes on from NW_023458560.1 coordinate 70,684,228, forward strand.
ACAACAAAAACCCTAAAAGCAGAGTTCCAACCTTGTGCAAAATTAAAGAAATCTCCGCAAAATTTCATTTAAATATTCCACTTTTTATATACGCTCTCTAGATGAAACTTGGGTACGCAGTTTTTTAGCCTAATCAATTTTAGTATAATAAAGTGCAAGTATGAGGAAGCTAGGACTTACCATTGATTTTTGGGAAATTTTTTCGTTGATTTTGTCTAGGCCCTAGGGATCACGAATACCCTTGGGAGACTTAGTTCTGCTCCTCATTCGTGTAATATCTAATTTTCTAAATAGATTCTCGCTATATCTTCTTGAAAGTATTGGCGAAAGGAGGTCAACCGGTTACATATTTACTAACAACCCCATATCGTAGCAAAGTGATATTTTTGGTACACCACTTGGCGTTGGGATCTATGTAGACAAATTTATTTTCGTATTTAGTATACTTAACGTACGCTCGTTGAATATATTATATTCTATAATATTTTTTTGCTGATATTTATCTTTAACGGAACCAAATTAGGAAGTGCGACCAGCAATCGATAAATCAAAAACGATTTGCATGCAGCGCATAGAACGACAAGAAGTACTAGTGTTGAAAGCAAAGAAACAATTGACCAACTACAAAAAAACAAACAAACAAATATACAGCCTTCCATAAGTAAAAAGGTACATATGTATGCACATTAGGGTGGTCAAAAGAAAAGTAAATTCGGAATTTTAATAAAGAAAAAATACACCCCTGTTTTTTTTTTTATTTAAATAAAAAAATATTAAGCGGTCGCCCAAAGCACTCAAAGTTTTCCAAGTGTTTTGTATGGGGAAAAAACATTTTTTCTAGAAATGGTATAAAATTCTTTAAAATCAATATTTTTTGATCGGAAACCCCGTTGCTCTTCAATAGGCTTCCACTAATCATACCCAATGTTAATATTAACTATTTTATTTAAGTGCCTCAAAAATCGCCAAAAATGCATTCTTTAGTATTAAATAATTGTTAAAAGAACAAAAACAGAGTTTGCCATTTCTATGAAAAATTGATTTTTCTTTCAATATAAAATACATGGAAAACTTTGAGCGCTTTGAATAATCTCTAAATAAAAAAAAACAACAGGGGTATATTTTTCCGATATAGAACAAAGCTACGAGGTAAGAGCATTAAAATTCGGACTTTACATTTTTCTAATACATTTATGGATCACCCTATGTATATGTAAATATAAGTATTTACATAGGTATTGCCTTCTGTGCATAAAGGCTGTGTATTTCCATATCGTATTTAAAGTGTGGCCCTGTCGGCAGTAATTCTCCAACTAAGTACTTACTTACATACATAGATATTTAAAGGCCTGCTTGTCACATACTTCATCAACTTTTACATATACTATATGTATGCATATAAATACAAACGTCAAAACAAACGGCATTTAAGGGTAAATCACATGAATTTTAAATAGTTTCTTAATAATGGAATTAATTTCCAGTACATTGTGGAAAGGCAAAGTAAGTATTGACTGAAAGGGTTTCGAATGTACTTATGTATATATGTAGGATGTATGTAAATATTTAAACAAATTTTCACACTATTTCGTGTATAATTAAAAAAATATGTATGAATGTGGTATGTACGACTATGTCTAGCGAGCAGTCAGGATAGCTGTCAACTTGATGAGTGTTAGCATTTTTTTTTTTAAATACCTGTCACTGTCACAACAAAATATGTGAAGTTTTGAATGTGAAAACCGAAGTAGCAGGGTTCTAGCAAAATAGAAATTTAATTTCGAAATGAGCAGCTTAAAGGTGATATTGACATTGGATGCGCTCCCGTGCCTGCTATAAAATTATTCAAAGTCAAGGGTCACAAATTCCATTTTCTTGCATTTTTACAATAGCCGGGACTTTGAACTTGAGATCTTTCGAAGTTATTTTGGTTATATTTTTATTTACTAAAAAATTTTTAATGCAATAAAATGAAAGGTTTCGTTTTTCAATACTTTTTTGGTGATTTTTGCGGTGTCGTTCGGAACTTTTCGGAAATGTTCGAGTTTGCATTTTATGCAATTTTTGGTAGCTATTCCATTTTGGGATATTTGTGGATATTTTTCGGGACATTTCGGGATACTTCGTGATTTTTCAGTATTTTTTTCATCCTTTCGGTTTTTTTTAGTATTCGGGAATTTTCAGCTCCATAAATAAATGCCTTAAAAATAGAGATACAAAATTACTGATATTTCCACACGTGAATTTACAAATTTTTACCTAAATTCTTTAAAAATAAAAAGTCGTTCACTGCTTCATAAATCGAAAGTTTCTATGAAAATGTCGCTTTATAGAGCAACATAAATACATTTTACTTTTCATGAATAGGGCCATTTTACTGATACTACTTAGATTTTTTTTCAGAACTTTTCGCATCCTTGATATGATTAATAAAGATTCTAAGTCTCATCAGATTTTTTTTTATACTCTCTTGTATATCGTTCGCGAATCGGCCAAATTTTGTCTTCTCTTTTGCTACAAGCAGCAATTATTTATCATTAACAATCATTAGTCGCATGCAAAAAAAAATTAATTCGACTTTAAAAGTTCCATTTGGACTCATAAATACCACAAATTTACTGAAGCATGTCCACCACACTTGAGACACATTCCGTACGTTTACGAGTACATTCATTGAGAATGGCAGAGTGGCGCTTCAACAGAATTTACGATGGCAAAAACTAATTTATGCAAAAAAAAACAAAATAAAAATTTTATACGACAACTGTCCACAGACATTGAGAGATATTCAACGACATGAAATTACAATCACAAGCCGCATTCCAAAAACAAAATTAACGCTGGGAACACAGATAAGAACACAGAGCAGACGCACGGCGGAGTGAAGGAAGAAAAGAGCAGCAGTAGGCAAAATGCATTTGATTTCACAGGCGATTAAAATAAGTACTACAAGTATTTGAAGCGATTTAAAATTAAACCCAAACAAAGCTAACCGCACAAATGACCCACGAAAAACTTTCCGAGACGCACAGAGAGTCCCCCATCGCCTCAATTGGAGTTGGTGGCAAAGGCAACAAATAAAATCCGGCATGTGTTTTTTCGCATTCGCATTTCGATTCGGAGAGTTCTTCGTACCTTCTGAGGCTTAACGAAGAAAGTATTGGGCCATTGCAAAAAATGGACAACAAGCTTAAAGGCTCAAGGTTACCGCGGACGAAGAGGTCGCTGAAGATGCCAACCAGGTGCTGGCAGGCACAGGGCCAGTTAACAATGCCGAGAAAGTCGATGAAGGTGGTCCAGGCAAATCTTAGGCACTCTAAGACTGCCTCGGACAAGCTCCTGGTCTTCCTAAGGGAGGAAGACATCGACATCTCGTTGATACAAGAACCTTGGGTAAGGGACCTAGAGGTTAAGGGACTCACTGACGCCCGCTATAACCTCTTCTACACTAGTATATCAGGTAAACCCCGCGCGTGTGTATTGGTTAAAAAACATATTAAAGCTTTCTTATGTTCCAATTTCAGCTCACCGGATACTACAGTCGTCAACTTGGAGTTGATGAATAAACAAAGCTGTCTTATATCATCCGTATACATGGCGCACGACAGGCCGTGTCCGCCACAGGAAGTCGTCACTTTACAAAGGCTAGCAGGAGCTAGTCCAGTGTTACTCGGCTGCGATGCCAATTCACGGCATACATTATGGGGCAGCTCGGAAACCAACGAAATAGGTGAGTCGCTATTTCAATTTATTATTGATTCTACGATTAGGATTTGTAATAGAGGTAGTACTCCCACCTTCATATTTCCTAGTACCTCTGATTTTTGCGGTTGGGAAGAGGTCCTAGACCTAACTCTGCTGACCGAGGGGAGCCTAAAGGTCAATAAATGGAGAGTATCCGACGAAGAGACCCTCTCGGACCACCGTCGAATACTCTTTGAGCTAAATATTGCGGCGAATACGCCTACTCCCTTTAGAAACCCTCGTAAAACAGATTGGGACTTATTTCAAAAGGTTATTGGAAAAGAATTGAAGAAACTACCAGTTGAAGACATTCCTACAAGAGGCGAGCTGGACGCGAAAGCGGACAGCCTGAATAAGGCCTTCGGAAAGGTCCTTACGAAGGCTTGTCCACTAAGGTATGGCAAGAAAGCGCGCACACTTTGGTGGAATGAGAATCTTACAGCGCTACGGAAGCAAGTAAGAAAATCCTTCAACGAATGCTACAGGATTAAGGTATGGGACCTATACAGAGAGAACCTAAAGAAATACAAAAAAGCGATACGGTACGCCAAGGAGGCGTCCTGGAGGGAATTCTGCGAATCCATCGAGGATACCTAGGAATCTGCGAGATTAAGCAAAATCCTTGCCAAAGGGCACTCACAGCCAACATATATAAAAAGGTCAGATGGTTCATGGACCGAGTCGGCTGGGGAGTCGCTGGATATCCTTCTGAATACACATTTTCCAGGGTGCAAAATCGATGTAGTGGAAACCGATGCCCCAGACCATATACCAACCCTCTCCGAAGACCTTTTAGAGGAGCTACTAGAGAGGGAAAAGATAAAATTTGCTATCTTCAGCTTCTCACCCTATAAATCACCGGGTATGGACGGAATACTACCAGTCATGCTTCAGAAAGCTTCTGAGATGGTCATTCCAGTCCTAGAAACAATTTTTAGAGGGTGCCTAATACTGAACCACGTTGCGTTAAGCTGGAGGAAGATTAAGGTAATTTTTATTCCTAAAGCGGGAAAACGGGGTCATGACAATGCTAAAGATTTCCGACCAATAAGCCTGATGTCCTTCGTGCTCAAGACGTTTGAGAGGCTGTTGGATCTGAATGTTAGGGACAAGACGTCCAATTTATCATGCTCTCAACATGCGTACTTGAAAGGGAAGTCAACGGAGACTGCCCTACATGAAGTGGTACGTACAATTGAGAGTTCCCTCTACTATAAACAATTTACAATGGCGTCCTTTATAGACATCGAGGGGGCCTTTAATAATGTCAGTGTAGATTCCATCCATGAGGCACTTATGGAAACAGGGATTGATCACTGTGTCCGGGCTTGGATAGTGTCTCTGCTAAGGAGCAGAGTAATACATGCCGAACTGGGGTACCAAAGCAGGGCCGTATATGCATTTAGAGGCACCCCACAGGGAGGAGGGCTATCACCGTTACTATGGCTCATGGTCTTAAGCAAACTACTGGTAAAGCTGGACTCTCAGATACTGGTATCGGGTCAGTTTCCTTCGGTCATAAGTGAAATTATGGAAAGGACTTTAAAGATAGTAGATTCCTGGGCCATAAGCTGTTCTCTTAGCGTAAACCCAGAGAAAACTGACCTTATGCTTTTCACAAATAAAACAAAATTACCAAATTTTAATAAACCAAGGTTCCGAGGAACGGAACTGGATCTGTAAATGAAGGTGAAATACCTTGGAGTTATTTTGGATCCCAAACTTAACTGGAAACCAAACATTGAGGAGCGTGCTAGGAAGGCCACGGTGGCTCTCTATGCGGCCAAGAGAATGTTGGGTAACAGATGGGGTTTGAAACCAAGAATTGTGCACTGGATGTACACAGCTATAGTCCGACCCATAATCTCTTATGGGGCGCTGGTCTGGTGGCCAGCCCTTACTAAGGATTAGTAGTTAAAAGGCTAGGCGGAATTCAAAGGTCAGCAGCCGCTAGCGTAACAGGCACAATGAGATCCTGTCCGAAGGACGTTTTGAACGTCCCTCTTGACTTATTACCTATAGATATCTTCATCGAGAATTCAGCTGCTAACAGCGCCATCAGACTGCGTGCCCTGGGGCTCTGGAAGGAAATACCGTTCGGGCACGGTTCCATCCTAGTCGTAATACCGTCTGTAATTAAAGCGCTGCCCACTGAATATACCCGTCAAACACCTGGGTTCACCACAAACCCCGCACGAAATTCCCAAGCCGCAGTGACTGGAATCAGGAAGATTTCGGGTACTTGCAGGTCTTAACTGTCTTTACGGATGGGTCAAAGATGGAATGCGGGGTTGGTGCTGGGGTCTTCATTGAGCAAATAACCTAAAATTATCCTCCCGCCTACCAGACTATGCAAGCGTCTTCCAGGCCGAAACGTTTGCTATTAAGGAGGCAGTAAGGTACATAAAAGACAATGTACCCGCGAGAACGCAAGTGAACATCCTCTCGGATAGCCAAGCGGCTATTCAGGCACTTTCCTCTAACTCTGTTAGATCTCAGCTAGTGGTTGAATGTAGGAGAGAGCTGGCCTATATCTCTGATCAATACGAAATTACCCTAATATGGGTCCCGGGACATAGGGGCATCTTTGGAAACGAGGCAGCGGACGAACTAGCATGGAGTGGCTCCGCACTGGATATGTCCCACGCGGTGGACATGGGCACCCCGATCAGGGAGATTAAGACAAAAATTACCGAATTTTATCATTCGAAGGCCAGGCAGAAGTGGAACTGCACAGGATCCTACAGAATTGCCCGGCAGTTCTGGGTGTCCTACGACCCACTCAAAACCAAAGCTCTCTTAGGAATGAGCAAAACAAACTTACTGCAGTGTGCATAGGGCACTGGCCCGTTGGGGTACATGCCGAAAGGATAGGACTGCCCTTCAATAGGTTCTGTCGCAGCTGCGATGACCCGGGCTCAAAAGAGACAGTCGAACACTTGCTGTGCGAGTGTCCAGCCCTCGCAAGGATGAGGCTAAATACAGTCGGCAAACCATTCTTCAGAATATTTCAGAGTGCAGCTGCCTCTCTCTGTATGATGTACTGAAATTTATTAAAGCCGCCAAATGGCTGTAGGTTGCACGAGTTGTGGAATCAAAATGGCAAACTTGCTAATTGCTTGTCACCTGAGTGACAGTCCACTTAAACCAACCAACCAAGGTGGTATATTAGAGGGCCTATAATCAGAGAGCTAGCCATCTTATGTTATCGGCAAAGCAAAATAAGGTTCGAGTCTTATTAGCAGTCTTTCTGAAATATGTTTAGCAAGTTCGTCAGTCAGCTCGTACCGCAATACGCTCTTGTACTCAAATACTAAAACGAGGTAAACTTTGTTGTAAAAACTAATGTTATTTATGTTGTATTTATTCATATTCATCAACAACACCAGTGTACGCAATACGATTGCCCTTACTATGACTAGACTACGCTAATCTAATCGAATTTAACACAACTGGATTGGAAAATGACTATAGGGTAGCTTGCCTATCATTGCACATGCGAATTCGTTTTTCCCCCATTTGTTTTCTCTGTTATAGCCTATAGCCCAAAGTATTACACACACCCCCGTCTGATAAATAGAACATCCTCGCTAGGGGAAAAGAAAAGTATAACCATATCACACTTAATACATATTCTTGTCCTACAGCCAAGTTCTGATTTAGTTCCATCTGTAAACATTGTGGAATGTCCCAAACTAGGTTTGAATGGTACTCGTATAAGCCATTGAGCCATGTCCGATATTATGACATCAAACTTTCTAAGAAACAGAACTCACGGTACATAAGGATTATTTATATCTAGTATTTATAAGCGAGACAAAATGCTCTTACCTAAGTTTTGGCACAGTTATTCAAGTTTTTTAAACAAATATTTGAAAAAACTAAAAAAAAATAAGCATTAAGAATGTAATTATTACGATTTCGTCGAAAACATTTTTAAATATTTTTATGCAGATTTTTTAAGCTTAATCTGTTTTGTCATCCGAGGGGACTTTTTTAAAAAAGTCCTTTAAGAAACTATTTCTATTCATGAAAAACTCCATTTTTGGAGCTATTTTCAAATCGGTCCAGCTCACGTAAATCTTAATATTTTACCGAAATATTTTGGTGGAAGTAATAAATTTTGCAATACCGGCGAAAAACCCGCAACTTTTTTTTGTGATGCAGTCTAATGTACATGTAAAGTCACCAAGTTCATGGGAAAACCTACGCTTACAAGTTATTCATTTTTTTACATTGTGGCCGTGCGAATTTCGAATGGTTTGTAAACTTTGTATTCATTATTAATTTTCATTACATTAAATATGCAATACGTTTGCTGTTGCGGCTTTTAATTAAAGAAAATATAAATGAAATTCGCATAAAGCATGACACTTACATATTTGGTTAAAGGAATGCATGCCATATTTGGTGGCGAGCCACGGCCAGATAGATGGTTTGTTATAAGGGTGGGTAACTCAGCAAATTTATAGGAGTTGACTCAATGACTCCAACTCACTTTAAGGAGTCAGCTCATTCAACTAACTCATTTGACTCTTTGTATGTTACACTCATTCGTATCGTAGACTCGTTTTGAGGCATAGATGCGGTATAGCGGCCGTTGAGATAAAACAAAACTTTAAAGTGGGCGTGGTCAGCTCCTTTCTACTGATTTGAAAGGTGTAATTTTTTTTGTGTGCAAATTAATAGGGCGGTGCTAGGGGGAGGGTAAAGGTGGAATTTTCAATATTTTCAAAAGCCTATATTTTGAAACCTATTGTACCGAATTTCAAAATGTGGATATGGTTGGAAAGGCAATTGATTTGATATGCACATCTTTATATATCTTACATACATACATATTTCGAGAAAAACTAAAAAAAAAAACGAAATTATAAGAATTTGTGAGATTTGACATAACACCCGCAATACAAAATACATGTGGTTGTTGTTGTTGTATGCTTGCCACCACCTTGTATAAATTCGCCTCGTGTAAAAACAAAATGCAAGACTTTGCCATGCTAAACACTGTGGCGAAGCGAGAGAGTTATATGGACAAATATGAGCCACTATGATTCAATTGATTAATGTGAGCCCTACGGCATCAACTGAGTTACTGAGTTACATTTTTTTTGGACAGGGAGTCTGAGTTACCGATTCACTTATAGGAATCAACTCAATAACTCAACTCTGAGTTGAGTTACCCACCTCTAGTTTGTTAATGTAAATGAGAAATGAGCAATTTTTGTGGTTTGATGCGTTTGCGGTGATTGTAAAAATAAATATTTTTATTGTGAATAATGAGCAGTGTTGCGTGTGTTGTTATAGCGAGATAATGACAGTGTGTTATTTTACCAGCTGACTAAACCTTGCCTAAATCAGTGAATCCACTATTTTTTGTCGGTAAATTTATCTAACCATAGGAGTAGTATCAATGGGGTTGAACGCGGTATCCCGGGAGGAACTGCTCTCTCAAGATAATGTTTTGTTCAACAACTGGAAGCATCAAATTCCGGAAAAACAAAAATCCAATTATAACGATTAGTTTTTATCGAAAAAATAAAACTCATTGGATGACGAGTATATTTAATCCATCAAATAAAAATCATAAAATAACGATACAAAATTATCTAAAATATAAAAATCATAAAATAACGATTTAGCATTGATTTTAAAATAAAAATCCTTCATAATAACGATTATTTTCGGTCCCTGGTTTAATGGTTTGCTTTGTAAATAAAAGCAATTTTTTTATTTTTTTTGCTTAGAAGGAAAAGTAGTAGAGCGAAAGGAAGACAGAGCCGAATACAAAGGCGGAGCAATTACGAAAACGGAGATGAAAAAAAGGATAATTAACGAAGATGAATTAAACGACGAAGACGTATAAGAAAACGAACACGAATGCAAGTGCGAACACGAATGCGAAGGCATACACGATAACGACGATTGTCAACTTTTCCAGTGACCGTGCTGAGGATGTGGTTTTATAATTAAAAACAAAACATTCAAGAATATTTTTGACTTTTATAATTTTGGCCAAAATAGACGCTTTTTTTATTTTTGAAGGCAAAATTTTTTATGTTTTGTGAGACTTTTTTAAAGTTTTATATATGCTTTTGGACCCGACTTTTCCCGAAATATTCCCAAAATATGAGAAAATCCCGAAACAACCACTATTTATCATAAAAAATCAAACCGTTTCCGCCGGTTTTGTTTTTTAAATATTTATTGGCGGTTTTATTGAAATCTTGATTTTTCGAATATCGAATAAATCGGATTTTTTACCGAACAAACTGGTTTTTCATTTTATACAAATCTTGACCTGACAATAAAAGTTTTGAGTTTTCAAGGCTCTTTCCAGTTTATGGGAAACCCCTAAATAGACGTAAAATTATATCCTAGATTGTTTGGAGATGAGGAACAGTATATCATATTTGATTCCAATAAATTAGTGTTTACAGAAATGGTTGGGACGGAAACAAATGCTTCTTGAATGTATGTTATTAATTTAACAAAAACTTGCTAATAAAAGGTTAAAGAATAGGACTTAGAAAAAGACCAATACAATAATAAAAGTAAAGGTGAGTACGCACATAGATAAAGAAAAGGGTAAAGGCAGAGGTGAAAATAAAATAAAAACAAAGATGAGTAAAGATAAAGGCGAAAATGAAGACCAAGGTAAATTTAAACACTTTACTTATATGTGTAAGGGCAAAGGTGAAGGGGAATATGTAGATGAAGAAAATGATAAACATAAAAGTAAAAATAAAGATAAATGGAAAGAAAAAGATGAGGACGAGGACAGCGATAAAAGGAAAGATGAAGATAAAGGAAGAAAGATTAAAATAAAGGTAATTATAGAGAAAAGGATGTAGATAGAAACTCAATCTGGGAACTACTTATTTGAGATTTTAGAGATTTTCGGGATTCTCGGGACTTTTCGATATAAAAATCGAAATTTGTATCGGTTTTTTATCAATTATTTATCGATTTTGTTATCTATTACTTATCAATTTTGCTTATTATTTTTCGATTTTCTTATCGATTTTATTATCGGTTTTGTTATCGGTTTTGTTATCGATTTTGTTATCGAAATTTTTATCGATTTTCTAATGAATTCTTATCGATTATTTATCGTTTTTGCTGTCGATATTTTTATCAGTTTTGTTATGTATATTTTTATCGATTTTGTTGTCGATATTTTCATCGATATTTTTATCGATTTTCTAATCGATTTTGCTACCAATATTATTATCTATTTTGCTATCGAAATTTTTATCGAATTTGTCATCAATTTTGTTATCGATATTTTTAAAGGCTTTGTTATCGATATTTTGTTGGATGTTACTATCGATTTTGTTATCGATAGGGTATAAAGATAAAAATGAAGCGAAGGGAAAACAGAATAACAAATGTAATTAGAACGAACAGGGGTAGAGGTAGCGATCTAGATAGAAATAAGGCAAAAAATATAACGAAAAATGACACTGAAGATGGCACAATGCCGAAACCGGTATGTCTGCAAACCAAACTTGACAAGGGATGACGGGAATTCGTTCCAAAATATATCAAATATAACCCTAAGCAAAAGCGTATGTACATATGTATGTATATGGTTATGAGACAAAATAGATACGTAACGTAGGTTTCATTTCCCCAGTGTGGCCGAGGCGCTTTTTTAAGTACTTTTGATCTAAAAAATATTTAAACTTATTTTGCTTTGCTCTTTCCTAACTAGCTTTACTGTTAATAGTTTTATTGTCACTTTTGGTCTTGACTTCATACCAACGTATGTAAGTATTTTCACTGTATGGAAACTATATATCCTTTCTTAAATTCCCCGTTTTTTTTTCAATAGCTCTAAAACCAGATTTGGAGAAAAGGAGAATAATTGAACACCCTAATGCATATCCAAAAAAATTGATAAGCTTCAGATTAAAAATCTCAAAAATTTGATGAAAATTTGTTGAATTTTCCTAAATTTTGTATAAAGGTTTCGTCTTAGATTTATATGGTTTTGACTAAAGCTTGGACAATATTTTTATAGGAAAATAACAAAAAAATTTGAGAAAGATTTTGAATATCTATTTTAAAAAAAAAATCAACACGTGAACCCTTTTTTTAGTCACTGTATATTTTTTCCTTTAGAAACCGACAAATAACTCGTATTTACCACCTTCTTGTTGAGCTAAGTAGAGCTTATCTGTCTTCTCTCCCCTTCTGACTTCTCCTACATATTAACCACATTCTGTACGACCTTCCTTTTTTCTCCTTTTTTCGAACTTCAAGAAAAACTAATCGAATTAAAGCGCGGCTTTGCTCACTCAAACTCTTCCTTTCATGATTTTCACTCATAATTTTAATGGCTTATAAATAACTTTTTCTAGCAAATAAACACGTACCAGTAAGCTTAGAAAAACAATGTAAATCGTTAATAAAGAGTAAAATCGTGGCATAAACGTGGAAAGTAATACGAAAATAAGTAGAAACAATTTTCAAATCAACGCAAATGGGGGACACCGGCAACGACTCAATTTTCACCAACATCAAACAGAGCAATAACAATGCGTTCATATATGTAAGTAAATTTTGTTATTTTTTATTCTATAAGAAAGAATGTTTAAAGAAAACATCATGCTACAACAACAACAACTACTAACTTCATGCTCGTATTCTATGCATAAATACTTGAACGGGTGCGCACGGTTGACTTTCATGGATCAGCGAGCGGTTGGAACAAACGACTGTGCTAGCAAAAAGGAGAAGAAAACAACAACAGCGACCATGTAGCCTGATGGCATAGCCCGGTGTGGTGTCGGTGACCATGTGGAAGCTTTGAATGCAAGTGCGATGCTCGACGGTTTAGCAGCATGGCTGGGCAAGTAGTTAGAAAGATGGATGACTGGAAGAATATATGGTTGGCTGGTTAGCGGCTTAGCTGCCCGACTGCCAAGCTGGTGTCAGACGGACAGCGAAAAAGACAACTTGGCCGTCAGTCAAACACTCAATCTCTTTGCTGGAGCAACGTATGTAGTAAGGAGCCACACTTCAAAGCGCTGCCTTTGTAACTTTATATGTATGTATAGTAGTATATGGGGAAAAGGTGTAGCGTAGCAAATAAGAAAAGAACAATTACAACAACTTTAACATACAAACTGAAAGTATGTATGGCAGCGTCATTACCGGCATGATAAGCAGAAAATGTGTGCGCAGTTGCGAAAGCGCGAATCGCTTGTGTGGTGTGTAGTTATATTATGGGGCTTTGTGTGTAAGCGCGCGCGTTCATAAGGAAAGCGCCTGTACATTGTACATAGATCAGTCAAGCTGGCTGGAAACACAAATGCAGCTCGATTGCTTGGAACAACTCGACAGATTTGCTGCTGCTGCACATAATCAGTGACATAGAAAATGCGCGCGGCCGCACATACTTTTCCCCCCCTACTAAATTACATTGCACTGCGCTCCCGCGCCATGTAACGGTGGTGGGGAGCTCGCCGAACGCATGTGCGCACGTTTAAGCTGGCAAAAGAATCTACTTCTATACATATACATACATACGTATATAATGTTCATACATAAATATGTACAAACAGTAGATTATGTTCGATTACTCGCTATTCTCCCCACATCTGCTTCTTCTGTAATGGAGCTCATTTGGAGCGTTACAGTTGCCATATTAAGAAGAACTGCACATTGACTTGAGTTACACACAAACTTTTATAAATTTCTTTCACATATCTACTATTTATGTACATACATACTTACATACCTACATAAGAATTACATATGTACGTAAACAGTTTCAAAATATTAAACATAAAACTAAAACATAAAACTTTGCAAGTTGAGCGGCAGAAGCGGCTGCAACTGCTCTGTTTTCTGGCATTAAAGCGTTACATTTTTTTACTTAGAAAAAATAGGTTTCTAAAGAGAAAATTTCGAAATATAAATCTTAATTTAAACCCTCATATGTATGTATGTATTTACATTTATATTGACATAACCTCAAACTTAGATAAAGACATAAAGAGCGCTCAGATTTAGTGTAAGGGTTTTTTAATCTTCGGTGATCCCTACTAAAAATCTTCCAGTTAAAATTTTTGTAAAACATTCTATTCCTCGATCTGTCATTTTTAACGAGCTCAATGAAATTTCTGAAAATATGGTCCAAAAAAATCCATTACACTTGAAGTTAAAATGTTAACGTTTTCTTCGAAAAATAGCTCGCAAATTTGAAATATCCCAACCGGCAAATGTATTATTTTTGAGTCGCGCTAATGTTATTCGAGTTCCCCTATGATCAAAAAAAGGAATATCGCACCCATTTACAACGACTGACAGGTCTGGATCATCATCTCATTGGATTTCCGTCACTTTCCGTAACTTTTTCTGGTGATTTTGGTAAAAATTTAAAAAATTGTGTGGCAGCACTGCCTGAAATACATAGCTCTGAACTAGTCCAGACGTGTTCACAAGTACCCACAAGTAGCAACAGATTTTCGGCAGGGTTAACGCTAACTTTACCTCTACAGAGAGCTAAGATGTTTACACATAAAAAAAAGTTTCTCCTACCAGGCTACTAAAAACCTTATCAAATTTCTTCGCGTAAATTTGAAAAAAAAAAATTTTAGACCCTACTTATTTGTGTTGAGTTACAATTAATTCTAATTCAAGCTCACTGACCAGTCATAATCTACACACATATGTACGTGTTTATGAAATAATTGAACTATTATGGATGGCACCAAAATAAATATCTAGAAAATAAAAATCATAGCAAATGAGGATAATTGCGATGACGCTACACAAAAAGCTGATTATTACATTACCCTCTGATTTTTCTGATCTTTTACATTTTCTTGTCCGTAAATTACAGCAAAATACCGAAAAAGAAGCATTCGAATTTCGTTTACGTAACCGAAAAACCAGTAGCCGGCAAGCAGCAGTTTTTTGACCAGTGATTTGACATATTTCAACAAATAGTGATAGGCTACATACCCTGCAGGAAATGGTACTAGTTTGTAGCTAACTATTAACTAACTAGTAGTCGACTAGTGGTAACTATTGATTAACTATTTCCTTTGATCGTAACTAACTACTTTTGAAGGGCGATGACCGCAAAATAGTGAGAACTGGTTTGGTTTCGGACGTAAACTATCAAAAAAAAAGACTTAAATTTTTATATTTTTATTTATTTACTTATTTTATTAAACATTACATATTTGCTTATTTGTTTACATGTTACTTTGTAGGTGGTCCATATTTGAATTCGAGCAGACGTAACATCAAAATGATAATAAAAAATTTTGACCTTTATTTTATTTGTCCTGGATTCGAAAAGGAATCTGCGAAGTGCAGACAAAAAGTGTATTTAAAGTAATTTCTGTATGAGGATATTTAAATAGAAACTTGTAAAGAAAACAAACCTAAAGTTAGTTTTATCATAGCTAATTAAAAGTTTGTTGCTTATCGAAATCCCGCAAAAAGTTAACTATACGTTGGTTATTCTAATCAATTGATAATTTTTTTCTGCAGGGATCAATTGTTGTAAATTCTATGCACTTGTCTGTAACGAGGCAAGTTAAATGTACTCGTACATGAAAATATGTTAGCATTTACTATGTGCGTAATGTGCTCATGTACTTAAAGAAGTGTGGGAAAATTGCTACTTGAAGTATTTTGGGCGCTTTAAAACCTGTTCACGTCATTGGAATTTATTTTATTTCTCACTTTTTTATTTTTTTTTTAGCAGTTAAAGATCGTGTAAGTGAAATAAAAACCTTTAAAGTAAATAGTACTTACGAAGAAAATAGTAATATGTAAATACATACATGCGTAGCATTTGCTGTTACGTTTTAATAACTAAACATAAAAATACATACCCTTTATCACGGGAGAAAAGCTTAAACTAGAGGTTGGCAATAGTTACATTAATACAAATTTATTCAAATATATAGATACGTACATATATCAACAGCAACTATGTTAAACTAATTCTTGGACACAATGTTCAAATTTTCTAAATAATTTCCATATCTAGTACAGAAATCTAGAATCAACCATAGATTGTTATCTTATAGATCAGTCAAGTAAGCTCAATACAAAGGGGTAGGCTTACAATAAAGCTGAAAGTTCAGAATGCGATTGGAGAAAGGGGTTAGTTTCAAAATTTGATCAATAAGAAAGGACATTTGAAATTTCAATCCTAATTCGAGTAGACTTAAAACAAAAATTGTAGTTCGAAACATTATTGTTCCTAAATTTGATATGGAAACATTCCGCCTTCTTGAATTTTATTTTTTTTTTTGGAGTTTTTGTGATTAGCAAGCTTATTTTGCATTAAGCGTAAAAATACGAATTTTTTTTAGAGAATTTCATCTAAATGTACTAGGCTACGCGGCGATTGTCAACTTCAGATCAGTCATTCCTGCCGAAGTGTTGTATCGAAGTCGGACTAAACTCTTTTACCCGCGGAAAATGTCATTGTAATTATGACTAGAATATAATATAGCCTCAGAAAATAGCCCAAAGAGAGTTTATAAAATCATGTCTGTTGAAGGGAAGTAAACTTAGGGTGATAACAAAAACAATCATTTCGACCTTACCTATACATTTATATGCAAAAATCAATTCACCACTTAATCTAAAATTCATCACATATTCAATAGACGAGCGGACTCTCTATTCCGAAAAAGTATTGGTTGATTGGTTTGAAAGAAACCTAGAACCTTAAAGAAGGCAATAGCAAAGTAATCATTCCAGATGTAGAAAATAAAAAATTATGTAAAAAAGTGAACCATATGACTTCGACTTTCTGAATTTATGTAAATGTGTAGAAGGTCATTATCCTGTTGTACTGTTAACGAGCATCAAATTAGCAGTTGCAGCATTTCGTAAATTACGATAACCTTGAATTATTGAAATTGCTAAGTAGAAGATGTTACGTGATCTCTAATTATACATTCATTTCCATCCACACTTCACTGAACAAATAAATTAAGGCATGAATTTTGCGTTCTGCCTTGTGCAAACAGATTTACAGTAGCAACTTTAAAATTGCACGCAGGTGTTGCGAAATCACGAAGGCCAATTAAGAAGCTGAATACGCACGGCTATACGATTACAGATTATGCACAAGGAGATCATCGCTCCAATCGGCTTCGCCGTGTGAGGTAGTCGATCAATTTTTAACTAAAGCATCACTTAGCAAGTCTCTATACAGTATACTAGTATGTTGATAATTTCCCACAAGTACCAAATTTCAAACCAAAAATCTGAATGAAACTGAAAATTTCTAATGGAAAAAATTAATAAAAAAAATATCGCAAGAAATTTGGAGCACCAATCTTCCTTCGTGCATCGCCAACTGACTTCCGTTTATTGTGGCACCAATAATGGCCAAATTGTTATTGCTATCAACAAGTAACGGTAACAGGTGTACATTTCATAAAAGCGTACACAATCTTGCGCAATCTCTTCCTTTTGTCATTTCTTCGTCGCCGTCTCTGCCACTTTTAGTTCGCTCCACTGATGGCCTATCAAATTTCCACTAAAACGCAACAGATTTTCATTATTCTCGGTTCGGTTTAACAGCCTCCATTAGGAAATTTATTATTGAAGCAGGTAGGAGACAGGAAGAACTGACAGCAATGATATCGAAATTGGGATTGAGCCCAGGTTACTCACAAAGGCGTTGCGCTGCCCGGCAAGGAGCTGCAAGGAGAGCTTGAAAACATCAGCAGCCGAGATTGAATTCCAACTCAAATAACTGACATGCTGAGGAAGCCTTAGGAAAATAGCGGAAGAGGAAAAATATTTGTCAGGAAGATGATGGAATGTACTAAGTAAAAGGGAACTGCTTAGTAGTACTTCGAGTTGCTTTGAGACAAAAATGTTGCCCAAAGAATTCTGAATGTAAGTGCTTTTGACATTAACCAGAATAAAACTAAAAATGTATCTGAAGAAAGCGATTTATTGCCAGATTTGCAATATTTCGAGGGGAGTAGCCCAGTAAGTTTTGAAACATACGTAGGCCTATTTAAGTAGTTCATAAGTAAAGAGTTATCTTCTCGGACAGCCAAGCGCCCTGATTCCAGGAGAATGATCACATGCAAGCTTTTTAAAGTTTGTCTCGAGTCGTCGAGCTAAAATCAATTTGTGGTCGCAGTTTGTCTTTTTTGAGAGCCATAAATATTGAGAGGGTAAACTGCGAAAGCAGTGTGTGCTGAGTAGTAATAAGAGCCCTTAGAAAGGCTAAGCCCTTCAGTATCTTTCCGATAGGACGAATATTTGGAGACGATGAATACATTACATTTAAAATCGGGTTTACACGTAGAATATGCTACATTTTTATAAAAAATTAATAAATGTTAAACAAACAAAGAAAAATTGTGCATACTGAGGATCAAAAGGGTCTGCCATTCAAATGACAGGGAGTGTATGTAGGACAGTGAAATGTGTAGCACGTTCATTGCAACGTGCAATGGCATTTGCAAAACGTGATATGTGGCTCCCCTCGTGCACTACGTACAACCGCAACGCACTTCAATTATAACAATAATATGACATATGTGTGTATGTGTGGCGGTACGAGCAACAGCTGCCAATTGCACAAAGGCCCTTTTTTTTTGTCTGATCAGTGACGGAAGCAGCAACGAGAAAAGAAGCCAGCAATGAATGACAGCCAGCAGCAGAAGAGACAACAAACACTCCGTCATCAACCATCAGCAACAACAGTAGTAGCGGCAAAGTAATGACAGTAGCTGCCAGTAATCGAGAGAAAAATGCAGCAGTCATAGCTTCATCTTGCTCGGTTGCCACAGCTACCTTGGCTTTAATGTGGCTTATTATTATTAGCTGAGGACACGTATAAGCAATTTTTTATTTTTTTTTTGCTGGCAACCCAACAGGCTGCAGATATATATACACGCGTAACAGGTGGTACTGAATCTTTTTCATATGCTACTGGTGAGGTCGAGTTGTGGAAATTATCGGTAGAAGGATTCAATATAGTCCAAGGATTTTGAATGGAAATAATAATCTTCGGACAATTTATTAAGTAACGATTTTTTCTCTAATTTGAAATCTCTCGCGAATATTTCGTATAAAAGAAGACAGGGAAGGAGTCTCCTACGAGGGAACCAAAAGTACATTAAACCGTGTATATTACTTGCAAGGACCATCAAAGTAATAAATGTTATTAAATAATTTTATTTTTTTATAAATACCTTCACGTATACATGTAGTATTAACAGAAGCGGGAAATAATAAATATACGGATACATATGTATATGTATATGTGCATGCATGACCAAAACTTTTGTGGAATTTTTATTGGAAAAAATGGTGATGGGTTAGGTTAGGTTGAAGTGGCTGCTAGACTTAAAGGAGGACAGCACACTTAGGCTCATTCAGGGGTTAATTGTGATGCCGCATGGATCCAAAACCAATTCGTGGTGTCTACGAACCTTAGCAGCTGCCATATTCCAAGCTTAGCAGTTGCGCTTAGATCATCAGAAAATCATATACCTAGGAATTTCTGTCTTTTCCTGCATAGTACAGGGCAATCGCAGAATAAGTGCCTGATTGATTCAGGCTCTTATTCGTAATGGCATTCCCTACAGTTACTGACCCCGATGCATTCCGCATGCCTTCCTCTCAGGATATATCCTATATTGAGAGTGAGAATTTCTCTCGATCTCCGTTTATTCCATTTCGGATAGTGTGCTGCCATCTGGTTACCCGCTTCTTCAAGGAAAAGTTCACTTAGTAAGAGCTTGCAGGAAGCGAGCAGCATACCTATCCACTTCCAGACTGATGAGAGTGGAATCGAAGTACCCCCTCTTACTAGCTCGTCTGCCGTCTCATTTCCTGGTATGTCACGCATAGCTATGTACAGTGGGCCATGAGTAAGCAAATAACAAGTAATTTTTAAGAAAAAACACAACCGTAAATTTCACGATGATCCAGTGATCGGACCTAAAGCAAATTAGTATGGGTCCACCCTTAAGGTATCACGTGGTCCAAAGTTATGCAGTAACAAAAATGAAAAAAAATATCCCGACGAATTGATAGCCTCCTCAGTTTCTTTAAGGCGGTGTAAAAAAGTGTTTTATTGGGAGCGGGAGCGGAACTTGGAGCGAAATCAAATACCGGAGCGGAGCTGGAGTGAAGCGTTAAAAAAACCTTTGCTCCGAAGCCTTGGCTTGAAGGAAAGAAGAGCTGACTCTCTCGGAAAACGTAGAGCCCAAATGCGCTTGCATGATCCCGAGCCTTTCTACCGCATATCTAGAGGATACACTGCATAACTACTTAGGAGATGGAAAGAATCTCGAATTGCTTCCCATTGGCGGAAGCCAAAGTGAATAAGGAAATCAAAGTAATTCTCAACTCCTTCCATGAGGGATTCTGAAAGGCTCCTTGAATTTAGCCAGCAGGGTCTTAGAAGTCTTACACCTACCTGTCAACACACTATAAGTTAAGGTGCTAGTTGAATGAAATGCGCCTTTCTGTAGAGATGGACTGAGGATCATTCTCTTATTGATTTTAGTTATCGATTATTTATCGAATTCGTTATAGATATGTTTATCGATATTGTTATCGAATTTTTGTCGTTATTTTTATCGCTTTTCTAATCGATTTTGCTATCAATATTATTATCGATTTTGCTATCGAACTTTTTATCGAATTTGTCATCGATTTTGTTATCGATATTTTTATCGCTTTTTTATCGATAAGTTTTGGATGTTACTATCGAATTTGTTATCGATAGAGTAGAGATAATGAAGATAAAGGAAAGGAACAGGGCTAGAGGTAGGGAGGGATATACATGGAAAAGACATAAAATATAATAACATTAAGCAAAAGCAAATGTATGTATGTATGTATATTGGAATGGGAGAAAATAGATATGTAACGTAAG
This sequence comes from Rhagoletis pomonella, assembly GCF_013731165.1. Classification (NCBI taxonomy): domain Eukaryota; kingdom Metazoa; phylum Arthropoda; class Insecta; order Diptera; family Tephritidae; genus Rhagoletis; species Rhagoletis pomonella. The sequence goes on from NW_023458560.1 coordinate 70,704,872, forward strand.
TTTCATTTCTCCAGTGTGGCCCAAGCGCACTTACTTTATTTTAACAAAGAGTCACAAATCCTAGACCTGATACACACAGTTGACTTACATAAACCGGGGTGATTACTGAAAGCACTTTATGCACAAAAAAAAGTTTGCAGATCACTGCTACTGGGTTGTGGCGCGTAGATGTCATTAATACCAAAGCGCACATCCGTAGAGGGACATGTGATCGCTTTCAGTTTGCAGCAATAAAAGAAGACAACAAAAAAGCGAACAATAATGCAAAAAAGCACTACTTGCCATGATAATAATGATGATGAAGATGAGCATAAAGCAATAGGAGCTAAGTAATATAAATCGAATGGATAGAAAAGCCAGAAAGGCAGACGGCAGCAAGGGGCACACTGGTATGGAATGAACCGATGCGCGCTACCAGTATTGCGAATAAAGCACAGCCAGCACAGCAGTCAATAGCCGGCCGTCAGCGTCGTTATTGTGGCGGCAGCAGCTAGCTACGATGGTAGGCAACAACAAATAAATTCTGCTTTATTGCTGTATTCGCTCTTCTCATTTCATTGACATGGACATGAATACGTCAAGTTCAAATGACTTCCTGCAGCGTATGTGACGTGTAGAACTAATTGTTCACTTGGCAAGTGCTGACGCTGTCCGCCAGCAAATCACAACAACAACAGCAGCAACAGGCAACCAACCAGGCAGTCATCCATCTAAGCTTGGCTTGATGGCCATCCGATGCCGGTCGATGGAGATGACAGTTTTGCAAGAAATCAGTATGGATGCGCATGTGCGAACGGACAATAAAGTGTGTTACAAGTGTAAATCAAGTGGCTCAGATTAGACACTCATCGAAAGTTTAGAAAAAAAAACACATAATTTTTGTAATTAATATTTGTATTTAATTAAAAGCGTGAGCGCCACCTGCAGCGACACCTAGTGGTCAAATGAATGCGGCTTGAGCGAATTGAGACTATCAAAAGATTTGAGCAAATAAATTACTAAATTTGGAGGCAAAGTGTTAAAGTGTGTGCGCGCGTAATTAAATATTAAGCAGACAAATTAAAAAAAAAACAGTAACGAAAGACTTAAGCAACAAACTTGCAGTGGAATAGCAAGCGACAGCTTATGCGTTTGCGTGAGATTTTCTTAACAACACCCTAAAACGGAGTTAATTGCTCAGCCAGACAGACAGCTAATGCCCGCTGGCCTAAAATGGTCACAGTTTTGTAACGAATACGCTGACGCAGAGAAATATTTAAAGCTTTTAAAATTAAACTCCGAAAACCGTTTGTGGATTTTTATTATGACAAGTTAATTTTTGTTTGTAGACGTAGAGGCAGCATTAATTGCTTGCTGACGTTCGCTGTAAATTGCTCATATTTTAAAGCGAATTTTTCAGCGAATTTGAAGTTTCGAAATAGACATTTTTTGAGTGCAAATAAATTGTTGAAGCGCTAGGCACATCATTATTTACTTATTTAGGTGCAAGGCCGTACAAAGTGGAGGGGGTTATATCCAAGCGGGTATACAGAGCTTTGTAGAAGATTCAGCTAGAGCAAAAAATCATTAAATATTGCTCAGGGCGTTTGACTTAACCAGCTGGTCTTGAGATGGCTTGCAAGTTTGGCATCATTAACCCTGCTTATGAAAATTGTTTTCGTATTAAACCAATTAAAATTGCACAATAAAAATAAGTAAATCAGTATTTTTTTTATAAACAACTTTTTTTCCTAACTTTTAATTTACATTTAGTTTCATGTCTTTAAACTAAAGCTTTCTTAAAACTCTTTCTTTTGGCATCGATATTGAAATATTTTCCACAACTTGTGCATATGTAATTTTTTTTAATTTCAGCTTTTCAAGCCGGGTGCAAACCTCTAAAAAAATTAAAATTAAAGCCTTCTTAAATCTTTTTCGTCTGACGCATCATGACGTTGTGATTAAGATTTCACTTAACTGATGAGTAAAGTTGAATTGCACTTTTTAAAGCCTGCAACTAAAGCGCTTTCAAACCCATTTGGATTTGATACCCATCTTTTAGTAGTTTTATTAACTTATTAAATATTTTAAATTAACCTTTTTAAACAGGTGGCAATCCTTTTCACAAAACCCAAAAATGTTCTAAATGATCAAACTACAGATTTCTTGACACATATTTTTATATAAAGAAAAATAATTAAATTTGACTTTTCCAACACTCAAGTAGCACATTGGTGTATAACTTGGTGTAAATTTGTGAATTTCGGTACAATTAATCATATTTATACCAAAATTCTTAAATGTACACCAATTTATACACCAGTGTGCTACTTGAGCAGGAGGCAACCATCTTCAAATTATATTCTAACTACAACCTTATTAAACCTCTTTCACCTTTTACCCATATTGTGCTATATGTATATAATCTAATTCTCTTAATTCAAGTTGAATCTGCCTTTTGAAACAGGCTATAATCCTTATACATGTAGATTAGAAATAAATTCAAAACTTTAAAGCTGTTTATTTCGAGTTTTGAATTTTTTCTGGACTATGACACTCCTGCAGCAAATGTGCGATGCCATCTCTGAGAAATGGTATATATTGGGTAGACGTTGAAGTTTGTAGACTGCCTCACCGTGGCTAAAATAGTTCTCGAAACCCAAGCCACCGGTTCATAGGTCACAACCTCATGGTGTGCATTCATTTCAGAATATTTGGGCTACATCCCCAACACTTGCCTGCTTCAAGCTTGTACACCATTGGTGCCTATATACGACCTTACTCAATGTTATAATCCTCATATTTGAAAGAGTTATTTTTCTAGTACATAGATGGGACGTTGGGGGTTTCGGAGTGGTTGCTATAAGACCAACTGTGGCGCACAAACATTTCGCTGAATTTAGACCTATTTTTATTTTGTCGCATACCCCTTACAGCGGATGCCATTGCCAGGAACGATGCGTATAAATAAGTTCGTCTACTGAAATTTTGGTTTCTAAAATTTTTGTTTAAAATAGCTTAGCTATTCATCCGTAATTGAACCATTATTTATGTAGTTATTTATATATTCGGGAAAAAATATGCGCAAAAATCTGGTTTCAATTTGCAATTTTTTATAATAACTGAAACATCAAAAAATTTAAAATCGCAAACTTTTTCATGCCATAATTGAGTTAACATATTTTATTACCATAAGCAAAATAACTAATCCACAAATATTTATTACACTCCAAGATCACTGATCATTGATCTCAAACCCAAAAACGAACATTGCTGCATTCGAAGTGGGAGAAGTGCATGAAAAAAACCAAACAAACAGCGAATTTAAAAGACAACCGTATAAAAGTGCACCAAAAAAGGTGATATGTTAACAAATTAATTTCAGAAAAAGGCTCAAAACATAAATCGTAAAAATTAAAAAAAAAACCGCAAATCAAATAAAAGAGCGAACACACAAATCAACAAAGCAACAAAAGTGAGCACAACAACCCGCTTAATTGTGTACGAGTACGTTCAGCGAGCAGCGCGTGTCTACGGCCCACGGCGAAGCAGCTATTGCTGTGAATCCAAACAAAAATCACCAGGCGTTTGAATCAAGAAAACCACAAAGCTAATGAACTAGCTATATTTGGCAAGGAATTGTGGAATATACTCGTACTAATCTAGACACTTGACGCTTACAAATAGAAGAACAAAAAAAAGCTAGGCAAGAATTTGGCTAACATCCACTTTGAAGAGGTTTAGCAAATAATTTTGTTGAAAAAAATGTCGTCGGCGACGATTGCTTTGGGTCATAAAAATCCAAGCCACACGACCAGCGGCACGCAACAATAGCCGAAAAGCAACAGCAATCAAATAAAACCTACCAGCTGCAACAAAAATAGTAACAACATGAGCAACGCGATCAGAAATCAGCAGCTCCTGAGCAATTCTACAACAAACCTGAGCGACTCAAGGTCCAATCTAACCAACCCGGCGGCGCCTACGTCCTGTCAACGTTTAAGGTATGCAACTAATTTCATAAAAACATAAACAGAAAAATTTTCTATTAAAATTCATATAAATTTTGTTTCTAACATATTTCGGTTTAATTTTATGCGCGTCTTCAGCATTAAAATAGCAAAATTTATGATTTTCTTTAAACATTGCCAAATCTGGCATTCTCACCATTTGAGGTAACGTGTAAATTACTTTTGCACAAATTGGGCATAGATTGTCAACTTTGGGCCAATTTGTGCTTTATTATTAATCTTATTTTTTTTGTAGAATTGATACTTGTCGATTAATTATTTATTTCTTTTTTGCCTCCCCACTTGGTCAGATCTCTTCTTAGTTAATTATTAATCTTTTGACATATCACACATTTGATGACTTAGTGATTACATACATATATACACATGTAGTACATAAGTACATTTTTTATGTAGAAATAGGACAGGCAATAAAATTTTGAAATATGTAGCTATAAATGATTTGATGAGAATATTTTTAATTGATGATGAAACACTTACCGCTCACAGCAACTGAAAAGTAAGAAAGAGGAAGAAGTTAGTGAAAAAGTAGAAATATATAGATATAAGTTTAAAAGTTTACAAACTCGAATATCTTCCAATAAATTAAGTATAAAGAAGATGCTCATTTAAGTCTCCTGGGGTATTGCATTGGAACCTAAATGAGCTCTTATTTTTGCATAATTTCATTTCATAAGAGATTGAACTTCATACCGCCATAGATTAGGGATGTTAGTCCCGAGATCCCGGACTTTTTTAAGTCCCGAAAATACCGGGATAGTTTGCCAAGAATCCCGGGACTTTCGGGACTTGTAATTTGCAATGGTGGCAATAATACAATGCCTCATGTTGACCAGTTTTCGCTATATTTTTTTTTGTTTATTTAATATTTAATATATATTTTTTTATATATGTCTAGCTAATTATACATACACATAACACCGTGCGACAGGTAATTTTACACACAAAAAATCAATATATTCATGGGCGAAATATATGCAGTAAAATCTCGTTTTTAGCTTTTCTCTCTAACGTCAGGATTTTTTTAAAAGGACTTTTGAGGACTATTAGGTATTGACATTGTCCTTTTAAAATTGCATCTTTGAATATCCTTGCAATTTTGCAATAATTATTTAAAAAAAATATATGTTACGCACTAATATGCACTCGACCATATCCTCGAATTTTGTCCTTCTAATTACATAATTTTAAAAAATTAAATTAATTAAGACTATTTTCAATACTTATTTGTCCATGTGAACCAAAAAATTTAATAAAAAAACGGCCGAATATTCGGAATAGCGTAGCCAGGCCGAACCTTCGGTCGGACTCTAGTATATATGTATGTATTACATACAGAGTTTTCTTCCCCTTTTCCCTTTCCAATATTGAAAAGAATACATAATTAGAACGTATTTTGAGTTTGCAACAGGCAGTTATATAATAGACCCTGCAAAAATCGTTGCACCACGTGGTCCATTTGTGCTGAATTGGAGTACTTACAAAATGCTCTTCTGTAATGCAGTAGCGGACCAACTCGTGCTTCTTCAAGAGCTTATTGTTACCCGATCATAGACCGTGTTTTAACGATCTTAAGCTCAACACGATTTTTATTGGGCTATGTTGCCTAAAGGTAGGTATGTACTCCATGGAGTAATCCCTTGGAATAGTTTTGTGCTACTCTGATGTAATGCAGGGCTGGAGTATATGTTCCTGCTCTAGGACATCGCAATATTAATTGGACCATATTTGTGATATGCATTTCGTATAATTTTTGGGAGTACTCCTTGACTCTTAGGGAGTACTCTTTATATGCCTGCATGGAGTAGTCAC
>NW_023458560.1:70710793-70713248 GCF_013731165.1 Rhagoletis pomonella
GATTTTAGCAGGGTTAGGATAGATAAGCCACTACGTAAATATGTACCTAATTAAGTATGTATGTATAGGTAAGTATGTCCCTATAAACATATGTACATAGGTGAAAATTTCTTTATTGAGTGCTACGCTGTCATTTCGGTGTTGCGCCTGCGCGCCATCGTCCTTTTCCTAAGTGATGACGCACTTTCGCTACAAACTAGCAGCTGCCAATCTGTGCGGCAGCTTCTTGGGGTTACTTCTATTTGCTGGTTTTAACCTTAACAAGCATACTCGGCAGCTGAACTACCCCCAAGTGCAAGACATTTCCAATTTTCAATATATTTGCATTGCTTTTTTTATCTTTTTTTACTGTCATTGAACCTTTCAGTATCGAAGTTTCTTGAATGCTGCGCCACTAAAGGAGCTGTACGTATATTTACGAGTGTTGTATCTACTATGTACCCTGTAGGAAAAACGGGTATTAGCTGATGCTCTTTTCATCCATTCGAAGCTATTTAGAAAAAGTTTTAACTTATTTTAAAAATATACGTGATTTCCCGGCTTGATAGGCAGCAACATATGTACATATTTTTCTTGCAAAGTCACTAAAATGAAAGGACTTAGAAAACACTTGCATTTCCCGGCAGGGAAGTATTCATGAATACATGCGCCTCTGTGTGGCACGAATGCCTAGCAATCGCTGCACATCTGCTCTGGTGAGAAGGACTCCAAAAATGGAGACAAGCATAGATAATTGCGACTGCTCTTGTTCGTATACATTTTATTTTATTTTTTTTTTTTGTATTGTACTCATCAGTGCATATTTTCCTGGCCTTCCCCGCACTGCTTTTGGCGCACAAATTGGAATGCGTCGGCTGTAGAGCCTTCTACTGTATCCATGCACTTTATCATTTGCAGATAATTTTCTACGTACAAGAGAAGTTAAAAGAAAACCAGCCGAGTTATGCGCATATGTATGTAAGTGTGTTTGTGTAAGTGGATAAATAAATTTAGCGTCAAACTCCGTACTTTTTATGCAATGAGGAATTTGTCAAGCGGCATAAGTACCTGAATGTACATACAGATACATGAAATTAGAAAACATCTGTCTCTCTGTCTTTCTATGGCTCATGTGTTCCTCATCAATCCAATTCAGGTCAATTCGATTACCTTTTTTCACTACATACATGCACAGCCATTTATGTTCACGTGTAGTACCTTAGCGGCCTGACTCATAACACATTCCATCAGGACGACTAGAGGTTCTCGGCGTTGGCCGCCATTAAGTGATCTCATGCAACGATGTACTTCAGGAATTTAATTCTGTTGACAGATTAATTCCTCTGTGTTTGACGCTGATTGTCTCCTTTTCAAGTTTTAGGAAAGGACGCTTGCTCTATGCCTGAAAATTGTTTCCTATGCAACTTGTGAGTCATTAAAATATTATCTCTATCCTTCTATTCCATTTGATAATATTTTGGAACTCACGAACATTTTTTTGCAAGGCCATTTTATAACCGAATATATGTACTTTTGTTCAAGCGGGCAAAGAACTGCCCCATCAGCAAACATTTTGGTAAATTCCAGTTCCAAATATAAAACGGAATCTAGAACACTTATAAACAGAGTTGCAATAATGAAGAACCATGGGCCGATTATCGTGTAAAGCAGAAGGAATGCATAATTATATAATTCGTAGGCCTACGAAATTTAACTTTCCCGCCTTCCAATGATTATGTTTTCTTTTTTTTTTTTTAAATATCTACATAGGTACACTTGATTTTAGCTAACTAATTTAAGTGAAATTTTGACCAGTTTTGGTTATTTTTCTTTTGTTTGTTTAATGTTTATCATTTTTCTATAAAATTCTGGTACTTTACATAACCAGCACCACATAAATCCACATTTGAAACTGCGTACAAAAATTATAAAAATTAAAGTGCAAATTTCAAGACGCTAGAAAACTGCGTTGATTTTTAATAATTTTTTTTGTGGCTGGAGGAGCTAGGCATATTCTTCCATTATAAAAATGATTTTCGAGCATAATATACATATATGGGCCATTCCATACATAATTTACAGCTCAATGTTTCATTATCGAAAAAAAGAAGACCCATATTTTATTTCATCACGATATTCGAAAATCTCGCAAAAAATTATGTCGCAGCATGAAAAAACTCGTAATTTCTATATCTCTGATAGACTACATATGTAGCCGATACCCAATGTGCCTGAGTAGCTCAGATTGTTCTGCTATGGTATTATTGCAAGACACAATGTTCTCTGATGACGTCGGCAAGAATCCTGTCCTATGCCATTCTTTGAATTAAGAAAAGCTATGACCGCTTTTTGAATTTTCCCAAAAACTATGGCTTGTTTTAAGTTTGCCAAAAAAATATGTCCAGTTTTTGAATTACTAAATATGTCTGTTGTAGGGTTCATACTTTTTATTATACTTGCTTCATTTTTTAACTTT
>NW_023458560.1:70713258-70734390 GCF_013731165.1 Rhagoletis pomonella
TTTTTTCATCTTGCTGTATAGTTAAAAATGTGTTTTTGTTAAACATTAAAAATTTAATTGGAACTAAACTTTACCGAAAATATAAGTTTTTGAAAGCACTACATCTGTCAATTAATATGTCAAGCTTTAAATGACCTAAAAACTATTGTCCAGTGTTTAAATAAAAAAAAAAACATTCTTTGAATAGAAAAAAATTATATCCAGTTCAGGAATTGGCCCAAAAGTGGTGCCCGCTTTTGATATATTGAAAAGTGATGCCAATTTTTTGAATTACTAATAAAAGTTATCCAGTTATTAACTGTCGAAAAATTTTTTTTTAAGTAAAAAGAGTTATGTCCAGTTTTTTAATTGCTACTAAACTATGACATGTTTTTAATTTACCAAAAAATTAAAATTATTTTAAGTTTTAACTTTCTAGCGTTTAAAATCAAGTTATTGTGCTTCATTTGTTCTTTTAATAGTTTTTGTATGGAGTTATTCGCTTCGTTAATTCGGATTTTAGAGCCATGTCTGGGCATCTCAACAATTGTTTAATTCCTTTCTCAGAACTCAGAAGAAAATGGCGTTAAAATATTGCAGTGATGCAAGAGAGTGTCAACAATTACTTAGAATTTTCGATTTCGGTTATTGGCTCGTTTTAGTTTTTGACTCAATTAACTCAAATTATGTATCTCTTTTGTTTATTACGGTAAAAAAAACCCATAAAATTTTGGATCGTAATAAAGCAATGTTTTTTATTTGTTCCATGAAACTCGTATTTTTTAAATCCTATATATTTATCTGTTGAATTTATCTGATCTTAAAATATAATAAAAGTTTGATATTTTTTCTAGAACTTCATATTTTTTATTGGCAATTATGTGCAATTAAAAGAATAATAAAACTTTGTACGTTCATGCGGATGAGTGTAACACAAAACGGAATGAAGATTAAAATGAAAATTACGCACTTAATAGCCTGCAACATTGCCAGCGTGTGCGAGCCGGAGTGTGCGTGCGTGCGTGCTTTCCTACATCAAATGCAACATAATATGCGTTTGTTAATATTCCATTACATGTTTACTATTTAGCTGTTGCATGTTGCATCTTCCACTCCGGCACCTCGTCATGAGAGGCAACCAGCCAGACAACCAGCCAGGCAACCAAACAAAGTACTTACACACAAACACATGCCAGTGCGTCATAGAGAAGGTTGCGCAAAGTGGCATGTCTTGTGGCAACAAAGTATTTGATAGAAGTAGAAACAAAGGAAAGAGCAGAGAAACAAAAAATCAGAAAGTGATGCATTCTCCCTACGCAATGCGAAATTATTTGCAATTTTATGCATTTAACAAAAAAACCGACAAACATGGCGTAAAGAAAAGGCAGATGTTTGATTTATAACCAGCCGACTGACGACTGCAACATGCCACATTGCAAGCGTTTGTAAGTCCCCTAGTAAGTACGGCGCTCGCTAATGCCACATTAACTAAGCTGAGTATCAGCTAAGAAGCACTTGCAACAGAGTGGCGTGTGTGTGTAAGTTGCCCCATCGGCGAGTTTGTGGTCACCGCGTTGAGGTCTGCTTCTATGGTTTTCAGTTTCAAATAAATTATAATTGTTGTATTTTACACACACACACACACAAGCCATTGCATTTTGTTGCAAATAAAGGCCATGCAGGTCTACATTTCGAAGCTGCGTCTGCGCAAGCGACGCCATACATCCATCCATCTGGATGCACCTCGCTTGCTACTACTTTGTCGTTTGTTGTCTGGTTTTGGCGCTTATCTTTGGCTTCGCCACGCTTCGATGTCTCATTGCGACATTTACCTGACTACTTATTCTAAAATTCTCTGTCACGCTGACGATTTGTTAGTAGCACACATCCAGCGAGACAAAAGCAGACATTTTCTCGCACAGCTGCCTAAATTCTTTTTCCTCATTTTGACATATCACATGTCCCTTGGTGGTGGTGGTGGGGTTGCTAGTGCCGGCCACTGCCCGTCTCTGGCTGATGATCTTGGTCGACGCGCTTGATTTGGCGCGCGGCCTCATTCTTGTACTCGATTCTTTGGAATTGTAGGGCAATGCGGTTGATAGCCTACTATTTTGGCTAACGATACCACAACTCAAATAGCTGCTCGACAAAATTGGTAGTCTTTTGCATTGTTTGAATTTGGTAGTATGGCTGGGGAGAGTGAAGGGGATGGGGAGACGCCGAGTAAACATAAATTTGTTGACAAAATATGAGCTTTGTTTACGGTTTAATTGAAACTAGAGTGCCAGTTACTGTCGAAATTCGACAGTTTTTCTAGTTTTAGAAGCCTTGGAGAGGTTTTCTAACTTAACACGTAGCAAAACTTATACGGTACAAATTAACCAGCCGGAAAATCTTCTGCTTTGGAACTAAAACGTAACTAAAATTTGTTTATCTGTGAAGGTCTTTACAGGACTTCGGCAGGACTTGGAATTGACCCGATACATTCAAGTTTGTCGATAAATTTCAATGATTTGATACATATCGATAGTTCGATGAATTTCAAGAACACTAAAATCCGATAACTCAACAAAATTCGTTAACTCGAGCAATTTCGATAACTGTGAAGTTCGAGGGCTCGATAAATTTCGATAACTCAAAAATGTAAATTCTTTGGATAACTTTATAAATTTTTACTTTTGACAGCTCCACATTTTTCGAAAACTATCTAAGCATTTTGATAACTCATTACACTCTGTTAACACGATAAAATTCGATAAGCAGTGATAAATCGATAAGCTTATATAACCTTGAAATTTCGATAAATCGATATATTTTGAAAATTCCATAAACTTCGATTCGTTGAACCAACCAATTTCAGTAGATCAATAATTATCGATGACTCTGTTGAAAGGACTCCATGAATTACGACACCTCGATAAATTTCGTTAAGTCTATATATAATGATAATTCAATAAATATCGATAACTTGATACATTTCTTTAACTTGACAAATTTCGTTAATCCCACACGTTTTTATAGCTCGATAACTATCCGTAAATTTGGAAAACTACGTTTCTGTGTCTATACTCAATCTCGACAACTTAATAAACATTGATCAGTTTGAATAATTCGATACGTTGCGATAACTTAATAAGCATGGATAAATTTCTATAATTATAAACTTTTACGATTCGATCAATTTCAGTAACCTTTATGACTGATTTTATTTCGATTCCTATCGGAAAATTTCAATTCTGTTACCTTAATTCTTATGTATTTCTCATTGTCACCATTTTCGCCTTTGTCTCCATTTTCGTCTTTATCTTCACTTTTGCCTTTTTTGTCTTCATCGTTATCACTGGTTTCTTCGTCTTCAGATTTATCTTCATTTAAAAGTTTAATTTCAAATACGATTCAAATGCGAAACAGCTTAAATGGAACAGGTTGCAAAACAACCATACACAATATGGAAATTTTTAAACGACGATTTTCAACCAATTTTGAAACTATAAAAACTCTCCTCATCTACAGAAAATTACCTTTCCAACGGTGTTTTTGGTTTTGAAATCGGTAACTTTACCTTGGTCTTCATCTTTGCTTTTATCTTTCACATCTTTGCTTATATCCATTTCTTTTGCTATTCACGTAGAGAGATGAGGTGCGATGACGTGATAAGATGTGACGTGATTTTATGTGATGTGATAGGATGTCATGTCATATGATGTCATACCATATGATGTCATATCATGTGATGCCACGCCATGTAATGCTATGTCATGTCACACGATGTCATATCATGTGATGTCAAGTCATGTGATGTCGTACCATATAATGTGATGTCATATCATATAATGTCATGTCACGTGATATCGGGTGATGTGATATCATATTATGAGATGTAATATCATGTGATGTCTCTTCATATCATGTAATAAAATGTGATGTGATGTCATGTAATGTGATCACATTCCATGTTCCGATTAGTATATCGATAACCCTGTTGATAACTGTGTCGATAAAAATACCGATAACAATATCCATAAACATATAGAAATATACAACGATTGTAAAATCGATTAATTCATCGATAAATATAACAATCAGCAGTATCGATTATTGTACATATCGTTAACAATATAAATGACTAAATCGATAACAAAATCAATTATTTAATCGATTATTATACCGATAACAATATCCTTTATTGTATCGATAACAATATCGATTATTATATTGATTATTATATCGACTACAATAGCGGCTATTTAATCAATAACAGTATCGATAACAATATCGATTATTTTATCGATATCAATATCGATTATTATATCGATAAAAATATCGAGTTTTATATCGATAACAATATCGATCTTCATCCTCATCCTTTTCTTCATATTTATCTTTATTTCTGCATATTCCTCTTCACCTTTAAATTAAAGTGTTTAAATTTACCTTGATCTTCGTTTTTGCCTGTATCTCTAGGCATCTTTGTTTTTGTTTTTATTCTCAACCCGCCAAACCGCTGAGAAGCATTTCCTGTTCATTATTCCCCTTGAATTTGACAATTTACTCCCAACCAACCAACTGCCTAAAGAAGTTTCACTTCATAAATTCAAGAAATGTTCTTACCCTTTCAGTTACCCTAATTCTTATTTATCCGTCATTGTCTCCATTTTCGTCTTTATCTTCACGTTTTTCTTCTTTTTTTGACTACATCGTTAGCATTTATTTCTTCATCTTCATATTTGTCTATATTTCAAAGCTTAATTTCGAATGTGAAGTGAAACAACATGCGAAACATGTCAAATTGAACATGTTGCAGCAACATCTATACACAAATCGGAAATGTTTAAACGACGGTTTAGGCCGTAATTTTCAACCAATTTTGAAACCATAAAAACTCTGTTCATCTAGAGGAAAAAGCCTTTCCAATGGTGTTTTTGGTTTTGAAATAGGTTCGGTAGAATCGCCAAACGAACGGAGACAAAATTTATGTTAGCGTATTAAGATATAGATTTAGGAAACGTTTCGTTATAGTTAATACATATAGAATTTTAATTTGTTCGATTACCGTTAGTAAATCTTTAGCCTAACAATTTTGTAGGAACACATTAACTCTCTTGATGCCATTTTTAATATAATTATATGGAAGTTCAGTTACAGGCCAAAAAAAGGCCATCAACGTTGGAGTTGAAGACTAAAAATGCTCTACAATAACTATTTCGCTGTTGGTCTCTGAAGACAAGAATTATGTTTGAAGCATATAGTTCATGTCGAGAGACTCGAGAAGGACTGAAGCATCGTAATTCCAGTTTTATATACTCAAATTTGGCAGTAAGGCCATCTGCGGTTGGCAGAAAATGGCTGCTATGGTCTAAGGTATGCTTACTGTGAGTACTTTTAAAGCCCTCTAATTGGGGTTATTCCAGAGTGTCATTATACGAAGTGTTACAAACATCATTTCATCACAAGAACATGTCAAGTTTTAAGAAAGTTCATTACTGTTAGATGTAAGAAGCCAGCTTTAGCGCGGATGATAATCAATCTTCAAGGCATTAACTGTCTCATATTTTCACTCGATACTTGGGTCTCGAGAAGGGATCATGTCCGTGTGGTCACTGTTGCGAAGAAATTAGGCTTGGAATTTTTTTTTTTTCTTAACAACGTTGAATTCCGCGAACTTTATACGATGGTGCCGAGCCTTATGGAAACGTGCAAACGTTCTTCCAAATTGGTTTGCGGACTTGTTTTACTTTTAAAGATCCTCAGTCTGTTTCTTATTGAGCCTTTTCCATAAAGATCATGAGACTTAACATACGTCTCAGTTGGTCCATATGCTACTTTTTACATGTCAATTTTACTTAGTAGGTTGTAGGAACCCCGATTCGCTGATCTGTATTCCGAGCCGTTTCTGGCCATTTTTTAAAACTAATTTTCAAATAATAGGCTCAAAAATACCATCATATCGAATCGGACACTGACGCTACTTATTCCCTATTTTAAAATCCTATTAGGATCAGCTAACGTCATCAATTGCGGCGGCTTCAGTTATGAATATGTGTAGCGGCTTTAAGTCAAAGGCCTTATTCAACATTTCTTAGGTTGCCAGACTAGGACTTCATAAGTTATGATTCGTCGGATTATTCTGGGAGGCCGACTATGGCCTTAGTTAGTCATCTTCTAGTAGAGTGAACCCTGAGCTGGGTTCTGTCGCTATGTTTCAGAAGCTTTGCAATGGGTTCTCTTCGATTTTACCCTCGTCAATACTTAAAGCATTCGTTAGGAGTGTGTCTAAGTCGAAAGTCGTCCTCTGAGTGATTTCCAATTCGTATCGTGTCTCATGAAGTTGAGGAGGATATTTAAAGCAGTCTGTCTGAATATGTTCGCTCGCGTAGGGTGAGGTCTTCAGTAGGATAATTTTGCATGCATCCTAATCATGTCTCAGGGTACGTACCTCAGGGTACATACCTTCCGCAAAGTGAGGGGGGCCAGATCTCCATGAAATATAAGTCAGCCCCCGCAAAAGTCATCGAACAATGCTTCATTCAGTCATGGGTTCAAATTGAATATAATTAATAGCCAACCAAAAGAAAAACAATTACCCATCTAAACGTTTTGAATTGATCGCGACAAAAAATCGCGTTAATAAAACCAATTACTCTCCATTCCATTAAATTACTAATAGTTTATTAAATCTTTAAGATAAAAATTTTTTCTAATTTTAAATGCTTTAAAGAAACACATTAAGACTACTTTGCGCTGAATTTATCAAAAACGCTCTTTTCATTAAAATAAACCGCCCACAATTACACACCTATAACAATAATGCGTTTTCATACAAATAACCAAGCATTTAAGCGGTTTACCATTCACTGACAAACAATCAAATGCCTGGTGTCATGTACATTCCTATAAAGCACCAGCTTACCAATGTTTTAACGTCGTCACCTAACCAAATGAGGTCGCCTTGAAAGAGGTCGTTCGTTCACTTCGAATGAGAAACGAACTGATTGTGAGTGAATGTTTAATACGGCGAAAAATTTGAGATGGCGATGTGGACGGTGTGATCGCTCATTAAAAAAAAATGGACAAACATACATACATACTAGTCATACACAAGTTGTAAAAATAAAAGTAAATTTTTTTATGGCGTTAACTTTAGGTTGCTTTTTCAATGAAAAATGTTTAGATTTCCGTTGATGCAAGATTTCCGCTGATGAAAGAGAAGTTGATTTAAGTGGCAGTTTTTCCAGTGGCTTTACTATTCATCTGCAATGAGGATAAACGGTAACAAGAAAAGCCAAAGTGATGGGTTTTATATTAGCAGAGATGGAATTTGAGTGGTAATAGGTCATCTTACTAGAAGTTTCCCAACAGATAAGTCAATGCGACAAATAGAAAGTTGAGGCTATTGTGTGATCGGGTTGAATTATTAGACATCAAGTATTTTTACATATGTTGAACTTCTCATCTAATGTAGTATATTAGGCTTTCTGAAACCATACTAAAAACACGAATATTATACGGAATATTTGTTTAGTTGAACTCGCTAGAGAAAGCAACAGTGGCCAAACAGCTAGATCGTGAGCAAGTCGCTGTAGTCAGATATGCAAAATGGTATAAGTAAACATTGCAGGGATGTCAAATTTAGGGATCTTTATGTCGTCAAAACCTTATTTACCCTTTTGCTTAGGCCGATTTTAGAATACATATACCTCAATAATATGAAACTTGAATGAATGTAAAAACAATTCCTTTTTTCGCTTTGGAATATATTTACATAACATGCCAGTCTGTGCTGTAATCGGTTATCGGTCTTTCGTTTTAAACTTTGAAATTTTCAAGCTCATTCCGATGTTTGCTCCGAGAGGATCCTTCTCCACCTGTATCGCTCTAAGAGATCCTGTATATCTTTTAGCGGATGGGTTTAACTTGGATTGCATATTAGAAGAAAGTATACTCCCTTGGGTGTCGGGCGCTGTCTGGTGTAGTGGTAAGCAGTGCGCGCTTTCACTCATCAGCACCTGGGTTCAAGCCCTGGTCAAAGCGACATCGCAAAAAAAAATATAGATAAGAGGTTTTTTCTTAACCTCCGAGTGTATTTCTGCCATGACAAACAGCTTCTCATAAAACTTTAACTAACTGAGCCTCTAAAAAACTGTCGAAACTATTTGGTATTCAGTAAGCTCTCTCACTTCTCTACTCTCAACAAAAAAGTCAATAATTTATCTCTGAGCAACTCCCAAAAATAAAAATATGGAAAAAAGATAATTGCATTCTACCATTGCAACGTTTACTACTTAAGTATTCTATTTTCCTTTGACATTCTTGACTTTTATGGAATTAATAGAAAGTGAATTTTATAATTCAACGTCCCTTTTAACACTAGAAAATTATTTATGAAATATCTGATAATGGAAAGCATAAATACTTTGTTTAATTCAATCATATGTGTTTTCTGCTATTAAAAATAAGAGCGGCAAGGGATATTGCAATGCTAAGCTTTAAACGTAAAAAGGCTTTTGTATCTAAAGAAGCGTGGGATTTTTAATTTTTTTCAGCTTTTGTTATATTCACACATGTATTTAAAAGATGTTATATATGTATATCTCAATATACAATCGCACACGCTGGTATCCAACTTAATATAAATTTATGTATAACTTTTCACTTTGTTAAATAAAGTTCAATTCACTGTTGTTGCGTGTGTCACACAGAAGGTCCTCGCCGCTTTTTGAGGCTTTTATTGACAATTGTTACGAAAATTACATGAATTGTGTGTGGAATACTAAATATGCACAGACCAGTCCCATTTCTTCATCATTTGGGTTCATAGTACTTATTATATTCGACTTTATTGCATGTATGTTTGTGTGTAGTTACTGTAGTTTGTTTTCCCACATGTCAAAGTGGGAATGTTAGTCGAAATATTAGTGATATTTTTAAAAGTTTTCTCTTTTATTCATTTATGCACTTTTTTCATTTTCTTGTTTTATTTTTTATAAGTGAAGTCATGTTCTAGTTGTTGTTTTTTTTTCTTATAAAATATGTCATTAAAGGCTACCAAAATTCTTCTTGGAATTAGTGTAATGACTGTCTACAAATTTTTATTTGTATCATAGATATAATCACGAACAAAGGAATGGTTTTATTGAGAAGATCAAAACCCTACAAAACAGATGCAGATATTTAAATGTCGGTTTGCTATTCGCGCGACAAGCTTTTTTAAAAACGAAGTAAATTAGTACAAATTGTTAGTAATTTTCATTAGAGTTTGAATAACTCCTTTCACTAAATGGCGTTTAGTAACTTTAACGAGACCTTAACTTATTTTATTTTATTCATTTTAGTGCAGTTTTGACAAAATTTTCTTGCTAAAAAATCTTTTGTTACACTACTTTATTTTATTCCTTTGATTGTACATGTTAAATAAAAGCTTGTTTTTAAAAAATTTTTTTTTACATTATTTTTTATATATAGTTTTTATACAGTGGAAATGCTTACCTTGCTAGCCAGCTCTTCTGTGACAGAGTTGCCCGGTATGTCCCTATGTCCTGGCCCCCATACAGCTTGAGTAGAGTAACTCTTTGCCAGCTCATTTAGAGCACGTCTACATTCCATGCCAATCTTTGATATAATTTGTCACAATTAAGTGCTTTGATAGCTGCCTGGCTATCAGAAAAGATAGTTACTGCATATAAATTAATAGGAGAATCGATCAGCCCTCTAGCAGCTTCGTAGATTGCTATCAGTTCAGCATGAAAAACGCTACAGAAATCTGGCAGTCGAAAACTGAGGCTAAGTGAGAGTTCTTGCGAGTATACCCTACTTCCTACCATCAGATCCAGCTGGAACCATCGGAGTAGAGGGCTGCTGAATCAGAGTAGGAGATCAGGACTGAATCCTCCCCCCATTCGCCCCTTGAGGGAATCCTTGTTTGGAAATGATTCTTATTCTTTAGTCCAGTAGGCGTGACTGTGTAGTGCAGGCACCTGAAGTCTGCTGGAAGATCCTCCAAAAATCTAGAGTGTGCGATTCTCCTATCACTGCACTTGGTCAGCGCGTTTAATCTAATAGTATTACAACTTGCCTGTAGTTTACCATATAGGTCCACATGTAGAAAATGGAGGAAGGTCTCTAGGGCTTTAGCCGGCGTTGAAGGCAACGTCCCCGTGATCATGATGCACGCCAGCTTTTAAACCTTTTTTAGCCTTTTTTTATAGTAGATTTGTCCACGGACGGTCACCAGACCGTGATACCGTAAAGTAAAATGGGACACACCACCGCTGTGCCCATCCAGCACAAGAAGCAACCAAGAAAGACTTCATAAAAATGCACTCCGTTTGCTTAGTGACTTTCTTGTTATGATCCTCCGCATATAGCCACATTTCCTGCGTTAGTTCTACGAAACTACTATTTAACAGCATTGAACGACAAAATCGTTCCCCAACAAACCATAACAAAATCACCTGCTATCTATAAAAAAATCCTACTTTCTTCACGCTTAGAACACCAACACACTTTATTTATGTAACGCTCGCATTTTAGCGGCGTTCTAAGCGTAAATATTTGATGACAAACATCGAAGCTAGAACAAGCGCCTACAAGATCTATTTAGCGCAGAGAATTTCAAGCGTCGAAAGGACACTCTTTGCTCTAAGTATGACAAACAAAACAAAAATTATGCAACGGAAGCAGGTGCCACAGCAAACGACAGCAACATGACTTAACAAGCATTTAAAAGTACCCACATACAGGAGGAAAAGTAGAGGAGGTGGAAAACATGAACTCACGACAAGTTGATTTTTGTGGAAAATGAGAGTTTGTTGACCAACAGTGAAACAAGAACTGCTCGTGCAAACACCCAAACATGTTTATATGCATTAGATATGCATGAGGTGTGACTCTACCTACTGCATTTATGCAGCTAGCAACAGCAAAAGCAGCAAGAAATCGCGTGTAAAACACGTCAGACGGAGATTTTACTGATGTTGGCTGCAAGAATGCGGTTACACGCTGGACATGGTTGCTCTGGCAAGGGCAGCCACCGCATACCAGACCAATGAATAATCTGACCACAGATATGTACATATGTATGTGTACATAAAGATTTGCCAAAAGTAGCACATTTCGGAGCGAACGGTTTTCACGTTTTTAGTATTTTCTTTACTCAACCATTGAGTTATAACAAATGTATTTGGCTTACACTAAATTTTGCGATTGTAGTAAATGTTTTAAATAAAATTTTATCAACTATTATGTTCCTAAGGCTATATGACGCAACAAAAGTGTCAGTCTAGATACATACGATTTTAAGACTTGTAGCCCACAACACTGTTGTTTTAATGGACACGTTGCTGTCCTAACCCTGTAAACATTCGGACTCATTTTAGAGTCTGAAGAGTCTCAGAGTTCTGAGCTCAAGAAAGGGTCATCAAAGATCATATTTCCCTTCTTAGAAGGGCACGCCAATACGAGTCCAAGTTGGGAGTCATATTAGAGTCTAAAGTTTGACGCTTTTTTGAATCTTAAAAACTAATATTTTTTTAGAATTAGGACGTCAAATTTTTAAAAGAACTTTGAAAGATGTAATTAACTCAAAAAATTATTTAAAAATGTCTGTGCAATGAAAAATAACTACTTATATGGGTATTAAAAAAATTGAAAATTCTTTCAAATTTTAAAAGATAAAAATTTGTGGTGCATAAGGACGAATAGGTAATAAACAAGTCCTTTCAAAATTGTATCCTTGAATATGATTGAAAATTTGCAATAATTATTTTTAAAAAAGTTATATTTTAAAGACATGTACAAATACCCGACGACATCCTTGAATTTCGTCTTTATAACTTCATTAACTTAAAAACAAAAAATTAAATTAAAAGTCCTTTTCGATACCTATTCGTCCTTGAGAACAAAACAATTTTTTCTTATTCTAGAGAATTTTATGCTTCATTTGATACCCGTATTGTTATCCTGCATTGCTTTGCAGTTTTTAAATAATTTTTTAGTTAATCATGTCCTTTTAAAAAAAATCCTGGCATCAAAGAGCAAAACTAAAAACAGTGTTGGCCTATAGTTTCGTGAGTATATGGATTGTTTCGTGTATTTTGAAATTTTGTGGGTTTTGTGACACACTGTTAATTGTTGATAAACATTAAACAGGAATTAGTTTTCAAAAATTTTAAAATTCAAATTTAATCACTCATTTTTCCAATTTTTCCAATTTTGAGATTAGTTTTATAATTATCCACGACTGCATCCGCCATTTTTAGTTTTTAAAAACTGATTTTAAATTTCTAATCAGCAACCCCAAAAACCATTGAATACGAAAATAAATAAAGTTTATAAAATCACAAGGCAATATTCTATTGACTGATTAGATTAATACATAGGATCTGCACTCCAGAAAGGACTTAAAGACATTCCGTGGGCGGTGTCAATATTTCCGGATTCAGATATCTAATCTCACGGAAACGTCACTAAGCGCCAACGATTGGTGGATGGTGGTGCTCCGGAAATGGCACTAGAAGCATCCAAAGCGCACGTGGCCTGGGATTTTATGCATCAATTTATGGTATTTCAAGACGCATTGGCACAGGCTACGATCGATAAAATAGTCCACACCGAAGAACCTCCGATAGTTGTTGCACGTCGAGGAAACCCATAGCGACAAGAGTCGGAAGCTTAAGTACCGGTCACACCATCGGATCCAAAACATATCTTAGCAATGCTTCAACAAATTCGCACACAATTGGAGTGTGGTATTTATCAACAAGATCCAGATTCGCTCCGCAAAACATTGACGTGGAGTCTGGGATCACGTTCGACCGAGTTCGCCGTTTTCTATTCTAAGGGGCCGCCTCTATTCGTCTATGTGGTGCCAGTGTCGGTATCTTCGTTTTGTTTGATGTGTGCTCTAGGCTTCTTAGGGGTGCGGTTGATCACTCCTACCTGCCTTCGGCAAGAAAACCACCCCCACCAGCTTACAGGACATTAGAATATAACTCAGACTGTTATGAGCACACCCTTGAATATTATACTCAGTCAACCTCAAGTCTTCTTGCACTCCTTCCTCGCCATCGCATGGAAGATGACATTTAGATCGGATGACTTTTACTATGTAAATCAATAAGTACTAAAAAAAAGACTTTCCAAGACACTCCATTATTCTCCTAAAACTATTTTTTTCTAATTTCGGATGTCTGCTTCATTTTATTTAAATTTTCTTACTTTATCCAAAAAAAAACTTTCTCTTCTAATATGTATGTATTTATGTATGTGTATACGCCAATAACTTACACTTTGTCGCATATTATTGGGGCGTCATAAGATATTTTTATTATACAAAGTAGAATAGAAGTAAAACGCAAAATTGATAGCGAAACCCACAAGCTACTTGACAGCTTTCAACTCAAAGCCATATATATCTAACAAGCACACTAACAAACTCTTTTATGTACTCGTAAATGTTGTTTTCACCATTACTTCAGTTTAAATATTTGCAGATTCTGCGTCGCAAACCATTGTGTTTTCTAGCTTAACTACGGTTTGCGCTGTCACCTCTCCACAAATCGGAGTGCTTAAGTCTAGGGCTGAGCTCTGCACACCCAGCTCGTTGATCGCTTGATGTCTGTTGTGGCATTTGAATGCGATGCGGTGCCATTGCGGCGCATTGACCGCTTTTCTCTGCGGCAGGCGACTGCACTGATATCAGATACCAGATGTTAAAAGCCAGATGCCAATGAGCGTAAATGCAGGGGCGTAATTCACTTTTAATATTTTTATGTGTTTGAAAAAAATTAACAAACATACATACATGCATACATACGTACATGTACAGTGATTCACACAAGTGACCATGCGTTTTTTTAAATATTCATAATGTTTTTCCAAAGATCATATAAATAAAAGTTTCAAAGTTTTTGAGTTAAGAAAATTCATAAAAAATCAAACATTTTTGGGTATGCAGTTTATAGCCCATACAAGCGATTAAAAAATAATAATTTTCTTTTTCCTCGCGGATTTTTGCCCAAATAGTTATTAAGCAAGAACTTCTTATGAAATAAAATGCGGGAGATCGTTCGCAACAAAATTTCAAAAAATCAACGCCAGTCGAAAACAAAAAACTTTCAACAATCAACGGGATTTTTTAACCGGTTGAAACTCGCACTTCATTATACTAAAATTTTATGGGCTATAAAACTGCATACCCAGAAATGTTCTAAAGATGCAGATTTAAAAGTTTGTAATTTTGATGAAAAGTTGTTGAATTTTCCAATATTTTGTAGAAAAATAACCAAAAAATTATTTGAAAAATATTTGTTAAATTTAAAAAAATAAAATAAAAACGTAGTCACTTGTTTGAGTCACTGCATTTGTGCTTATGTACCTAGATATATATGTTAAATATGTACATTAGGGTGGTCCAAAAATGCATGTGTGGGGGGTTAAGGTATAATTTTTATGCTCTCAGCCCCTACGATTGTTCTATATCGAAAAAATATACAATTTTTTTTTTTTTTTGTAACAAAAAATTTTTATAGGTCGCTCAAAACGCTTAAGTTTTTCCATGTATTTTATTTGGGGCAAAAAACTTTTCGTAGAAATGGCATAGAATTCTTGAAATTCAATATTTTCCGGTCGGGAAACCCTGCTTATAATCAGAAGATTCCCAATAATAATATCCAATTGTTTGTTTAACCACTTTTAATAGTAACTATATTTTAACTTTGAGCGCTTGGAGCGAACTCTAAATAACTTTTGATATCAAAATAAAAATAGGGGTGTATTTTTTCGATATCTATAGAAAACTCTTAGGGAGTGAGAGCATTGAAATTCCGACTTTATTATTTTAGACCACCCTAATGCACATATGTCTCTCTTTCATTCTGCATTTTTACGGTTGTTATCGATTACTAAATTAGTTTTTGATTTGGCGAAATGAAGGCCATAGGTCTATATATTTTATGGATGGAACCGACTGCTGTGAATTCCATAGGCAAAATGCATAGTAAATAGTAAGTATGGAAAATTGAATAAAGGTCATTATTTTGGTTGGTTGAAACAGATTCTCTATGAATTTTGGTAACGACTGCCAACGTTATAGTCAGATGGCTATATGGTGCTAAGTTTTAAATATTTTCTTTAAATTCGCATCCATTTTTCAATCGTGCTGGTTCGCTTTGTTCATCACAAATTTTCTTTTTGTCTTAAATGGGTGGGAAATATTTTTGTGAAATAAACTGGTTCAACAGCTTCACAGCTTTTACTGACCCGACCTCTTACACTTCAAAGATTCCAAAGAGCATACATACGTTCACGCATTGCTGCATTGAATGCGATCTTTAAATTGTTATTCCTTTCAAAAAAGATCTAATTCAACTTTCGACTAGCAGATTATATTTACATACATACGTACAAACAGATGTACATGCAAATAAATCACCTTCATTGATTGCTTTCTCAGCCAGTGAAAATTTGCATTTATGTACATATGTATCCGTATGGTTGTTTTGACTGTATTTGCAAACATTTTCCATTGTAAGTGTGGGAAAATAAAGATTTATATATGTTGCTCTTGTTTTTTGGGCCATTGCGCTAATAATATTTTCCCATCGAACTAAATAGAAATATTTTGATGTATTGAGATTCTCGTTTCTGCAAAATACATTTTTAGTATGTACGCATATTGCGTTTTCATTGCCTGGCTCTTGAATTTAAAAAAAAAATGCAAAAAATGTTTAGTCATAAAGACAATGCTATTTAAATTTTTAACATAATTTTTTTGCAATTTAAAACCTGTACATGATTTTTAGGTACATTAAAAACACACTGGTCGGACGATTTTTTGGTAGATTAAAATATTGGCAAAAGTTTTCGATAACTGAACATATTTTCATTTATTTTTTTTGCCACTTAAAAACTGGTTATTTAACTCTGGGCATTTGAGAGCTCAACATAAATTTTTGGAAATTTAAAAACTCGCCATAAATTTTTGCTAGTTCGAAAACTGGACATACCCTTATGGTAACTAAAAAATTTAACACTTATTTTTTGAAATTTCAAAACTGGACATACATATGTATGTACACACATTTTTGAAAAGTGGATAAAAAATGTTTGGTAATTTTAAAACTTGTCATGAAGTTTAAGTCATTTAAATGCAGAAAATAATTGTTTGGCAATTTATAAACCGGTCATAATTTTCTGGTAAACTGAGCAAAAGTTTCTGATATTTTAAGCATAGGTGATGAAGTTTGCGCCAACATAATTTTTTGGAGAAAATTGTTGGTAATTTAAAAACTGGACGAAATTTTTGCCCAGTTGAAGAACTGGACATGATATTTTTGTGCCTTAAAATCTGGTCATAAGGTGATGGTCATTTAAAAGCTGAGCATAATTTTTGGCCAATCTTCAAACTGGAGATCATTTTTTAGTACATTAAAAACTGGAAAAAAATATTTTGGTCTTTTAAAAACTGGTTATAAAGTTTTGGCCATCTGAAAATTCAACATAATTTTTCAGAAATATAAAATCTGGACATAATCTTTGGTAGCTTAAAAACTGGGCATAAATCTTTGGTAACTTGAAAATTGGACATACATTTTTCGTAATTTTAAAAATTGACATAATATTAATAAAAACTAAAAAATTTGCAAAATTGTTTGATAGTTTAAAATCTGTACAAACAGTATGTAATTATAATTGGTGAACATATTTCTTTGACAATATGAAGACAATATAATTTTTTGGTACATTGAAAACCAGAAAACAGTTTTTTTATTCATCTAAGTTTTCCTTATTACATAAATTTTTGGTCAATTAAAACTGGCTATATATATTTGATGGAGACAAAATATTTACCGTAATTTCAAACATGGACATATTTGTAAAAAAATGTGCTACATTTTTTGGTGGTAGTTTAAAAACTTGTCATAAAATTTTTCATTTTAAAAACTGAACATAATTTTTTGGCAATGTGAAAACTGAACACAATTTTACGGGCCACATATGTATAATTGATGGTGACAAAACATTTTTCGTAACTTCAAAAATGGACACAATTTTAATAAACAATAAAAAATGTGCTCAATTTTTTGGTAGTCTAAAGAATCGTCATAAAGGTGTAAACCATTTTAAAAGCTGAATATAATTTTTTGGCAATATGAAAACTGCACAACAATTTTGTATTCATCTAATCACTGGTCATAAAGTTTTCAGTATAACATAAATGTTTGGCCATTTAGAATTGTCCAGATATATATAATTGATGGCGACAAATCCAAGGTGAAAAGTTAAAAAATTAATTCAAGAACTATATATGTATACCCTCACTTTACTAAATGGTAATCGCTTTTTTTCATATCAAGTTTTTAAAAAACGTGGATTACATGGGCAACATTTTTTCCAGAAAAGAAAATGCCATAAGTCTTGCAAACCGCTTGTACGGTGCACGGATTGCCTTGTAAAAACCGCACAGCGTGCACGGGTTTTGCAAGACTTAGTGAATCTCCCCCATAGAATTTTGAATCTCCGTCAAATAAGAAGCAATCGAATCAAGTAAGTGCAGCATAACAATTAAACGCCGAAGAAATAAAGTAGCAAAAAAATGCAACAATAGTTCAAAGTAAACCAGGTTATCATAAAACCCAATGAAAAATATTTACATTTAAATTCTCAACTTTTGATTTTTATTAAGGCTGTGCGATTATTCGATTACTCGAGCAAGTTGGTTAATCAGTTATTCGGTTAATCAATTACTCGAGTAATCAAGATTTTGATTACTCAAAACGATGATTAATCGAGTTACTTGAAATATGATTACTCAAAAAAATTAATTTTGCTCGTTAAAAGAGTTTGCTTTGGAAAATGCTTATTTTCTTTTTTATATTCTGTATATCAAAAAAATATGTATATATGTATGTATTTCATTTTAATTTTTGAAAGCAGAAACGTTTTCTTCAAAGTATCAAGGAACTTCAACTGCTTTATATGTACATATGTATGTAAAGAGTACTTTGAAATGTTGATTACTCATTTTATTCATAATGTTGATTAATCATAAAGCAAATTACTCAAATATTTTTGTTTTTGGTTAATCAAAATCTTGATTACTCGAGTAACTGAACTTTTGAGTAATCATAATTTCCAATTAATCGAATAATTGAGTTATTTACTTTATGATTAATTAAAATTTTGAATAATCAATTAATCGCACAACCCTAATTTTTATCAATTGTTTAACACACCCAGGCGCATTTTGAATTCAAATAAATAAATAACAGGACAAATAAATGCACATAAATGCATAAAAATGTTTCCATCATATCACTGCTGTATGTATGCTTATGCGTATTTGATAATTGAATATTTCTATGGTTTTGCATTAGAATATGCTCTGTGTTGTAATGCCAATTAAGTAATTCAAAACTTATATATGTACATAAATATTTAAGGCATTACTTTTTCAGAGCTATACAGAATGCTGGAATATTAAGCATACTGTGCTTTTATTAGTCTAGTCGTTACTTTTGATCATTGCACATCAGATTCACTTATTAACAGAATTTAAACATATGTACAAATGTATGTATGTATGTTTGTGTGCGACTCTTAAAACTCCACAGTAGTTCATGATCTTCAATAGATAAGTCGCTTATTTTTAAAATGAAAAAAATCAATTTTCCCTACTCTGCCAATGCAGTGTGAATTTGCAAAAAAAAAATCATAAAAACTATTGTTATTGAATTGGAAAAAGCAGCTGCTTCCACCTTAATGTCAAGCTGAAAATTTAGTATTGTCAACACACAAAAAATTACTCCACATTTTTGTAACGATTTGCCTTTTCATACAGAACCATAAAAGAAAGAAGCAGAAAATCTTAAGGGCTGCAAAAAAAAGGTGATTTAACGCTACAAATAAAGTGACACATGAAAGCATTTGGATTAGGCGAGACTGTATTAATTGAAATAAATCTATGTATACAAAAAACTCAATTGGAGTGGAAAATTATATTGAAAAATAATAAATATGTCGTTTCTATGCTGTAGGCACTGAATTTTTCATCTGATTCTCAGTTACAAGAACACTTCGCTTGCACAAAAATAGTTTAAGGGCCGTATTCACCATCTAGGGTTAACGCTAATCCCCACTTAAACATCGTTATCGACGTTACCTACTCCATGCATATAACATTGTGTCGGTAACGATGTTTAAGTGGGGATTAGCGTTAACCATAGATGGTAAAAACGGTCTAAGAGCTGGTTGCTCAAAGCCTGGTTGACACTAATCATCGGTTAACATCTTTATCGACGTTTTCGACTCCATGCATATAACATTGTGTCAGTAACGTCGATAACGATGTTTAACCGGGATTGGTGTCAACCAGGCTTTGCGCAACCCGCCCTCAGGCTTTCAATGTCAAGGCTCAATCCGTACACGTATGTATTGTGTTAGCTAATTTCAGTTAAAATAAGTACCCATCTCACACGTATAAATAGCAACTTCCGCTAAAGATCTCATTTCGGTAATTCTTAACAAACGCTTTCATGTACATAAATGTGTATGTAAAACCGACGATTTTTTTATGTTGTACCTGACAGATCACATTCTCTCATCCTCTTCGTCCAGTGTATTTAAGCCGCTTTTAATTATTTAAGCCATGAATTGCTTGTTGATGCTCGTGATGTTGGTGTTGCCTATGTTGATGTTGTTGTTGTCGCCGTACAAATACATATGAATTTATGTATGTACATATGAATTTATGTATGTATGTATGTAGAATATCTCTTGGAATGTATGAACGGAAGTGCGTTCTCCTCTTAAAAATAACGGACATTAAAGCCAATCTGAAATTGTTACTCATTTGATTTATGTACAGAGATGTATTTGGCTTTATTTTCATTCACTTTAATAAAGATACATTCATTAATATTTGCATACATACGAAAATATGCATCTACTCATATAGGTAGTATGCATGTACATATGTATAAAAAAAAACACCAGAAAATGAAAATTTATTTAATGGCTCAGTTGGCAATTGGAGCATTCCAAATGAGTGAAAGTTATATAACGAAATAAATTTTATTTTAACTCTGCAGTCAATGATAATAAAAATTTTAATGAGTGAAAGAATTTAATTGCTTTTTGTAGTTTCTTTTTTAGAGGCTAGAAAAAAATTAACAAATTTTTTCTATAGAACAAAAATGATAAAGTAATTTGTGTTGATACCTACAATTGAGCGAGGCTGAACGAGTTAAACTTTCTCTTTTTTCAGTACCTTCAGTACCTTGAACAGAAAGAAGTTCCAGGTGGCTGTGAACGGCGCAACTTGCTGATCTGAGAGTGTTCAGCAGACAACCCTTTAATAGAGGCCGGCGAAGTAAGATGTCTTCTAGCTGGAAACTTTATGTAACTATATGCAAATAAAGTTGTACTGGGAATCTAGAAGTCCTAAATAATAAGGCGAAGAGTTTTTCTTTGAGAACCTTCTGTAAAAGCGTATAAAGATATCATGATTCCTTCAGATTTAAACGAATCCTTACAGCAACCTGGAAGATGAGGCAGAAAACATAACTATGAGTAGTTATGACTCGCTAAAACATCTCCTTGCTGCCTATTTTCCTTGTAGCCCATCCCCTAGAGAAGCTCCGTTGAAGCAAGGCACGAAAGTTGCACTGCCTTTTCTGGTATGTTAGATAAACCTGTGGGACTGACAACGGGCTGTGGAGGTGTTTCCCATATGAGCAAATTGCATAAGAATTAAGCATACGCTCTACCTTGGAGGGTTGTGAAGAACGGAAAGAGCTTTCTCATATTGCCTAAGGACTTTCGGCCAATCAGTCTCTTCGTTTCTGATGAAGACGCTGAACAGACTAATTGATCGACAAATACCAAACGTGATTCCTCGAATTCGTATCTAGAGCTCAGATAATTTTTTTTGAAAGAAGGTCTGCTGAAACCCTTCACTCATAAAGACTTCGCAATAAGGGCCTTCAACGACAAGTAGGGTATTTTTAACACCATCTATCTAGGTGCAATTATTTAATCACAAGAAAATAAGCTCATGGTTATTATCAACAAATGTGAATAATTTCACAACGCAGAGTTAATAGAGTCACACCACATGGTGACCGAACTTTTAACAGGGGCTCATGGGCGTAGCCA
>NW_023458560.1:70734490-70740694 GCF_013731165.1 Rhagoletis pomonella
CCCCCCCCCCCCCCCCCCCTAACGTTCAAATTTTCCTTATATATATATAAAATATTACCCTGAAATGCCAGCTTAATAGGGTCGAGGGATCTTAAAATCACAATAACTATCCCTTCGTAGATTAACAGAAGCCTAGCGTATTCCTTATTGGATTAAAGAAACGTTATAACGCTGGCCGCTGTGGTGTAGTGGTAAGCAGTGCGCGCTTCCATTCCACAATGCCTGGGTTCAAACCCTGGTCAAAGCAACATCGCAAAAATATAGAAAAAAGGTTTTTTCTTAACAGCGGTCGTCCCTCGGCAGGCAATGGCAAACCCCCGAGTGTATTTCTGCCATGAAAAACAGCTTCTCATAAAAATACAATCGCCGTTCGGAGTCGGCGTAAAACTGAAGGTCCCTCCGCTTTGTGTGACAACATCAAGGCGCACGCCACAAATCGGAGGAGAAGCTCGGCCAAACACTAACATATGTGTAAGCGCCAATCTATTATTATTATTATTATTATTATTATTATTATTATTATTATAATTTTCTATTGTAAGCTCCGCACATATGTAGCTCTGGAAGCGCTTCAGGCTTACATTTTAGTCACTGCCTCTCTTGCCAAATGATAGCCATTCTCGGCGAGATTACCTGCCTCCTCGTAGCCAATGACGCCAGTGTGCCCTGGAATCCAGAATGTGTTAAAGCTGTATATCCGTATCAGCGAATAATCCAGCCAAATTTCTCCTATGGCCAAAACCTCTAGCAGCAGCTTATACGTCTTAGTAAGTTCCACGCATTATACCGCAGTGCTTACACCCTTGTCTATTTTGATCTTTATGTCTAACTACTCATGCACCGAATTAGTCAACCTCATACGTTCTACCAGCCTTCGAGCGCAATAGTGGCTTCTGAAGTATGAATCAAATAGCATGTTGAACACCATATTAGGTCTGGCAGCAGTTTAATACGCTGTATTCTTGGCCATCAGTTCCGTTAGCCTAATATACATATATGTATAGAGTGCTGCCTTCAGTGTGGTTCTAAGTGTCCCCGTCATGTCAATTACAGATCTCTTTTTACTTTCCCTGCAGGGAAAGCTACTAGTTGTGAACTAGAATTCTACCGGTTTGCGTTTCAGCCGAACTAGTTCACGTTCTATCCTTTTTCAATGTTAGCGACTGGTATTTTTAACATTGCGATGTCCTACGAGATGTCAATTGTCAGGCTATGCATCAGCATCTACTAGTATAAATACTAGTAGCATCATACCAGTTGATGAGATAGTCTGCCAATTCATGCCCCGTGAAAAGCATAAGTGTGCCTTTTTGCTCGCGACGCTCCAGCAGTCACAATGGCCGACAGAGCAGAGCACTCGTATGGCTAGCCTGAAGTCCCAGGTTCAAATCCTGGCTTAGGGAAAATTTTTTTATTTTCTATTTTTTATTTTATTTTTATTTTTTATAAAATTATTTTTTTGTTTATGCTGTTTATTGTAATTTTTAAATTTAATAAAAAAATATTTTTGTTTAATTTCTTTGTTTTTATATTTCTTCCTGAATGTTGTTTTGCAATGCAATTAGATTTTTAAATTTGTTATTTATTTATAAATTGTATAAATAATTTTTACTTACATTTATTTAACTTTAAAAATCTTAACCACCTCCAAGCGGCCTCGAACCTGCGATTTCAGAACCAGAACCAGTAGTCTTCACGTGACGCCACAGCCAACATTTGTAAGAAAAGCAATTAATTGCGTTTTATTTTTGGCTTAGGCAATTCAAAGGCAGATGTCGCTGATCGCCTAAGTTCTTCGAAATTTTCGAACTGGTAGGCACATACTAGTTAATGAACCAGTATTTTTTCTAACTGGATTGGCTTTTCACTGCAGGGTTCTTCTTCATTACTGTCCAGCAGACGCGACTGAGGTTTTCTTCGTCCTCTCCTCTACTTTAAGTCGCAACTACTTGGTTTTTACTTCAGCTGGAGACACGTTCCAAACAGCTTAGGGCTAGACCATTGAACAGTCTTATATTTCCTAGTGAAGAGTACTAGGTCAGTATTTTCTTTGTTGATGCTAAGCATTTCTTTAGCTCCAAAGATCTACATATGTACCTCCTACATAGATATTTCATGAAGGGTTTCCGCATAGTCTTTAAGTTCAATAGGTCTTCCTTTTATTTTCTTGAGTATCTTATTAATCACTAGAGATCAGAGTAGGGCGATATGTTCATCCGATATGTAGCTACCTAATCAAATTACCTTTTTCTTAACCAACGTTTTTCTTGCCAAAGTTGTTTAAAGCTTCAATCTACAATAAATGTGTTAAGTAGTTAAATATTGAGCTCTATTATTTTTTGACACAACCAAAAACACTCAGCTGAAACACACAAACTAAACTGGCGAAAAAAAACAAACAAAAAGCCGGGCAGTCAGCCAAACCTTTACAAAATTAGAAATCAATAAAACAGCTGCAAGAAAATACTTTAAGCCACAATATAAGCCAACGTTCTGAAGCTAGCGGCTAAAAGTAACCGACACACAGCTGATCAATCGATCGAGCGACTTGAAAAACAACATTTTTCACACATTTTCACTCAAACAAAACAAACCGTTGATTCACAAAAGTTGAATGGCATGCGTTCATTTTGGAGCGCGAACATATAGTTTATTCACTCGCACGCGCAGAAAGGGTATATTAAAAACATGAAATATTAAATGAAAGCGACAGCCATCCGATTTGTGGTGGTGGTGGTGGTGGCGGCACCAGTTGGTGGTTGTGGTTCTTCAATCTCCGCTGCTATTAACAGCGCACTGTTAATGTGGGCTGTTGCAGCCTTCCCTGCCCATTCTGCTGCTTTTGTTGTTGGCAAATCGAAGCGCTCTTCGCACGCTGCCTACTGTTTTTCAGCCATCTGCCACTTATACGCTACTACAGGGGCCTGTTGATGGCTTGGCTGGTCTTTGGCAGCAACATTTCGCTTCATTCGGTTTTCAACAAGCGACGCGTGCGGTTCATTCCAAAAATTTAGCGCCGATGCGAGAGTGATTTAGAGTGTGATTTCGTGCAAACATGAAATTGACTTAACGTCTGTGCTAAGTGAGTAATAAGAAGAATTTTCGAAAGTCAAACCAAATTGACTGCACAAAAAGTAAATTTTAAAATAACCAAAAATTTTCGCTTTTGCGTGAGTGAACAATGTGTGTAGAAACTCCTAAGCAAGTAGAATGAAAATTTTAAGAACCTGTGAACACCTTTCGAAACATTGAAATATTTGTGCAAAACTGAAAAAATTAAATTACTGAAAAGTAAACATAAAAACGCTTAAAACTCTAGCAAAATTTTCATATTGCCGTTCTCTAAAATGGTACGCAGCTTAGCGCAGTGGACGAAAACCCTTAGTTTTCCTTCACGTCTATCGCCAAATCGCAACTCAAAAGATTGCACTAACCTGAACGCCACTAGTCCCGTGCCACCACCCACACCGCCAAGGAATAAAACTACAACAACCAACGGCAACAACAACAACAACTGTGCAACGTCACGTTCCTCATCGTCGACAGAGTCATCTTCATCGCACTCGGCTTCGACGGCAAATATTTCACCAACACCCACAACCATGGGCGTCAACAATAGTGCCAATAGTAATTGCAATGGCAACAAAAACAACAAACATAATTTGCCCATCACGGAACTGGAGCAAATTGTAAGTACAATTGCAGTGCTTAGAAAAAAATAAGAAAAAAAAATACCTAACATAGAAAATAATAAACAGATTTTTCTCACGTAGAGAGAAGGTTAACTTGGCAGAATGTTACATAGCAGGTCAAGAATTCAACAGTCAAATTCTCATGCCTTACATCAATGAGGATGCGATGTGATGGGAATGCTTTTCGAGCCAAGAATGCATTTAATTTCTATTTTTTATTTATTTTTTTTTTTGTTTAAGAATGAAGCGAGCGAATGAGCTTCAAGCTCAACGGCAGCCAATTAGTTCCACCAGCTTCCCAATGTGATTGCTGTAAATCCGTGGCATTGAGCGTGTCAGTTCGCCGATCTGTTGATTTGTCTGTCTGCCTGCCTGCCTGTCCCCTTATTCTTGGTATTGTTGTTGTGCATGAGTTAGCAGAAAAATGCCCGCATTTTTAACCGACTTCCAAAAAAGGAGGAGGTGTCCAGTTCGTCGGAATATTTTTTTTTTTTTTTTTATGTATGTTACCGCATAACTTTGGACCACGTCAACCGATTTCGATAATTCTTTTTGCATCGGAAAGGTAGTGTCTCAGAGGCGGCTTATGAGTCAACGGTCTTGAATGCGGTGAAATTTTTACACTTTCTTGTTGTTGTAACGAAGTTACATTTCATTTCATAACTAGTAATTTTTAGCAAAAAAAAAAAACCGACTTCAACTCCCATATAAAAATATATATATATATATATATATATATATCTCATGATCCGCTGATTGGATCTTAACCAGATTAGTATGGGACCACCTCTGAGACACTACCTTTCCGATGCAAAAAGAATTATCGAAATCGGTTGACGTGGTTCAAAGTTATGCGGTAACATACATAAAAAAAAAATAAAAATAAAAATAAATATTCCGACGAACTGATAACCTCCTCCTTTTTTGGAAGTCGGTTAATAATATAAGAACATAAATTAGAAAAGTTAAAATAAATAAAATAAAATAATAAAATAAAATATAAGATTAAATTAAATAAAAAAGCAATAATTAAATAAAAAGGCAATAAATAAAATCGAATTAAAAGAAGAGCGAGAAAAGAGCAATAGATACAATAAAATAAAACAAAGTAAAATAAAATAGCCATTAAATTAAATTAACTTAAAGAAAATAATTAAATAGTATTGAGCAAGGACTTGACATTTTAATCTTTTTTTACTAGAATTCAATGAGCTACAAAACTGCATACTCAAAGCCTTTTTAAGAAATCTATTTAAAAAGCTAGAAATTTTTACAAAATTTTGTTAATTTTTTTCTTTTTTAATATAACACAAAATTTTAAACTTGGAATTAAATTGCATTTGTTCAAGAATAAAATATACTTCTGTAAGAAAATAACTAAAATTAAATAACAGAAAAAATAATTTGTTAAAACTTGTCAAAATGTAGTGCGGCTGTAATTTTTTCGACCACTGTAATTTTTGTCATACGCTATACGTAGTAAAAAAAAAATTGAAATTAGTCTATTAAAAATAGGTAGAATCGAACATTAAATCTTTAGAAAAAGTGGTTCGGGTTTCAAACATTTGTGGAAAATTTCGGTTCGCTTAAAAAAAAATAAATTAATTAATTATTAGAAAAAATTAGCCAACCCGGCCCAAAGCCGATTCACGCCCCTGCTATTGAATCTTAAGTATTACTTAACAAATTTCCATACAAAGTATGTTCGACAATTTATTTTGTATCGCAGAAAATGCGCAATACAGTCTGCAAAAAAAAAATATCGAAAATCCACGCGATTTTTTAGATGGTTGAAACTTACACTTTATGAGACTAAAATTTAAGGGCTATAAAACTGCATATTCAAAGAAAATCACAAAAAAAAATCTGATTAAAAAGTTTAAAATTTATTAAAACAATAATAAACATCAAATGAACAAAAAAAAAATATAGCCAAAACTTGTTAAAATATCGCGTCCCTATTTATTTTTCCACCATTGTATGTCTATATATTGCACTATTCTATTGCATAAAACCCTCAAAGATCTACACACACCAACAATATGAATTATCAAAAACATCATAGAAAATTAATCAAACAGCAACTAATTGAAGTAAAATTTCATAAAAATAAAAGCAGCAACAATAATAATGAAATGCAAAAACGCCGGATGCGAATAGTTTCAAAACATTTCACACCGTTTGTGTTTTTCTTTACTTTAATTATTCTTCATTTGGAATTCAACGTAGCCACAAAACAGCAAAACCGCTGTTGGATTGTTGATATCCGTGCAAGTTTCAAATTACCTACCCACCAACTCCTATGCAAATTGAGGGCAGCT
Source organism: Rhagoletis pomonella (assembly GCF_013731165.1). NCBI lineage: Eukaryota > Metazoa > Arthropoda > Insecta > Diptera > Tephritidae > Rhagoletis > Rhagoletis pomonella. The sequence goes on from NW_023458560.1 coordinate 70,740,504, forward strand.
GACAATTAACGATAAAATATGTACCGACACACACACACACACACATATGTACATTTGTGCGTGTAAATGATCGCACCCATTTATTTATTTTATTTTATTTCTTGCAAAAGCATAATAAAGGCCAGAGATAAGCTAAGTTAAACCACGGCAGTTCGAATGGCCTAAATAAGAAATGTTAAAAACGCGTAGTA
>NW_023458560.1:70740704-70742162 GCF_013731165.1 Rhagoletis pomonella
GGAAAGAAAAATGGCATTTCATGTGGGCGGCAGGCATTAATAACTGCTTAGTAGAGTAATATGAAGTTGAGGGAGGAGGGTGGGAAATAGGTGACCTAAATATGCAAAAAAATCAATAGATAAGTGGGCAAATGTATATATTTAGTATTTAAAACAAATTTTGTAAATTTAGAAAAAACGCACGAGATCAGTAGAACAAAATTTGGCATTTAATGACAGAAATCGTCTTATGGAAAAATGAGAGTACCTAACTTAAAATCTCTTGAATACGCTCAGAGTTCCAAAATTTTGTTTCAGTTTCAGTTTGATTGGTTATGGTAAGCTTAAGTAAAGTGGAAAGCTCTAAGATATTACCATTACTCTTTTTTATCACTAAAGACAATTTTCAATTTGAACAAAAACCGAGAACTTAATTTGTTTATGGGCATGTTCAGAAGGCGCAACAGCTCAGTAACTGTTGCGATTTTACCTTCTGAATGCGTTGTTGTGTACTACTGATCAACTCAACAGCTGCGTGTTAGATGCTCGTAATATTTTTCTGATCATTTGAGACAACATGTTGCTGTGTACCTTTGAGAGTTGAATTTGACAGTTAATGCATCAAGCCGTTCAGAAGACGCATAACGATCACTGATTTTTTTAGAAACGGTTGCGCTCAACTGATGCGTCTTCTGAACCTACCCAATTTTAAAAATTTATTTCAAACATTTTCTAAAATTAACCCCTTTCACTTCCTTTCAAATGCATACTATTTTCTGGAGTTTTAACATTCTGCGATCCATAGTCAATAAAGACTTGCCGCCCATATGTTCATCAAATTAAAGCTTGTTGCTGCAGTACAGATTTTCGAAGCCTAAAAATGCAATGCCTAAATAAGTGTGTTTTTAGTATTTAGTTGCACATGTGCTGCGCTAATGCATAACATATGGCCGAAAATTCCAATAGCTTACAATGCCATCCATCGTACAATTTAAGACAAAAAAAATAACTCGCCACGTTTTTTTTTATTCAATTATTTCCTTTTTTCATCTATCGCTCCTCTGCCATATTTACATTGAGCGATAAATAACTATTTTAATATAAAACAGGCACAGACTCGAAAAATAAACAAAACAACTAAGCAACTGCATTTTAACTAAACAAAAAGAGCAACGTTGAACTGCCATGGAACTTGAAAATTCCGCATTTATTGCTTCCAAATTTAATGCCGAATAAATAAAAACAAAATTAGTGTAAATAAAAGATGGCAGCTATTTTTTGTAAGCTACTGTAAGTAAATAGTAGCTAATACATTTTGGAAGTTAAATATTTGTATTTGATTTGTTTGATTTTAATTTAAAGAATTTGTACGGCAAACAAATAAATACTACTGAAAGTTGGATATCGGTATTAATATTTGATGGCTAGCCGCTTGGAATGTGATAAAAAATGGAGTTATTTGCATTATTCGTTAGCTTC
>NW_023458560.1:70742172-70756859 GCF_013731165.1 Rhagoletis pomonella
CCACATATCAATATGTTTATTACAGAGTCCCAGAATAATAATTATTGCGTGGTAGAGTTTTTAAAAAGTCATTAAAGTTTTCGTAAAAAATATCTTTTGATAATAATTATGTGCGAGGAAAATCTTTTAAGTCATCGTCAACTATTATTTGGAGACCTATATTATAAAAGCTTTTTCATAATAATTAGCATTGAGATAAATATTTTTAAGTCTTCAAAGACTTTTATATTGAAACTTATATTAAATAAGTTTTTTCATAATAATTATTAGTGCGAGAATTTTTTTTAATTCTTAAAGAATCCTTTAACACTTAAACAATTTTTTCGGGCACATAATTATTATGAAAAGACTTTTATAATATAAGTCTCAAAATAAAAGTCTTTGAAGACCAAAACATATTTAACTCATTGATAATTGTTATGAAAGGACTTTTATGATATAACTCATTGAATAATAACACTGGATCACAAATTTTAATTTGGTTTTTGTTCTCCAGATGCCACTCTCCAATTTGTGTGTAGAATCGCTCGCTGATTCCAAAATTCGAGTTAATTTTTTTTTTGTATCGAGAAAGGTTGCTGGAAATTCCCAGTGCGAACAGCCAAAAAGCTTTATCAGAAATTTCGCCTTTCGGAAACCAAAAAACCTCTTTCGAAAGACACTTTACATGCAAGGTGTGACTGCTCATGCAAATGCTTTTTGAAATTTCTCAATTTATTTATTTATTTATTTATTTAGTCTATGAAACAATATTTCTTACAGACTAGGAGATAAATGGTTTTGCTAATGCTAGTACAATATTAACATTATAAGGTATTGTGAAGGAGATTTAAAAAAGCTTGTTTTGTCATAGAGAAATCAATTATGATTCTTTCCGATAATATATTAAGTTCTCGCATAGATCTCGCCAAGGGAGCATTACTAGAAAATCTTGTCTTGACTTTTGCCAAGTAAAATGGATAAGAGACTCGAAGATTGCGCCTGGGTACATTGAAGCTAATCCGTTCCAAGAGATAGGGGCAATCGACGACACCTTGAATAACATTAAATGTAAAGGTTAAAGAAAGGATAGATCTCCGGCTTTCTAAAGATTGTAAGTTTATCAGCTTGAGACGCGAAGCGTACGAAGGAACAGGACTTTCAAATTTCAGTGACAGAAGAGCATACTTAAGAAAAACTTTTTGTATACGTTCCAGTCTTTTTATAAAAAGTTGGCTATGTGGTCTCCAAACGAATACGGCATATTCGAGATGAGAACGCACTAAACTTATAAATAATGCTTTGAAAGTATATGGGTCAGAGAAATTAGAGCTATTACGACGTACAAAACCAAGTACTGAGTATGCTTTCGCAATTACATAGTTAACATGGTTGTTAAATGAAAGTTTCGGGTCAAATATAACCCCTAGATCTTTAATTTCGCAGACATTATTGAGAATATGATTCGATATGCAATAAGACGTATTACGAACATTCAAAATCTTCGCAAACGTCATCTTAAAGCATTTATTTATGTTTAAAGATAAACAAGATTTCAGGCACCAGCGATGGAGAGCGTCAATATCGCATTGAAGCCTTACCTCGTCAAATGAATCTTTAATTATAGTGTATACCTTAAGATCATATTTGCGAATGAGAAACAGCTACTTATGTCATTTATAAAAAGGACGAACAGTAGAGGACCCAAGACACTTCCTTGCGGCACCCCAGAGGAAGCCACAAAAGAGTCAGAAGACACACCATCTATGGTTACAACACAGGGTCTGTTGGATAAGTAGGATCTTATCCATTCCAAGAAGCATGAATGAAAACCTAGGCAGGCAAGTTTTTCGACTAGTATACTATGAGGGACTCTATCAAAGGCTTTCGAGAAGTCCGTATATATACAGTCCACCTGTAATCCAAAAGAAAACGCCTTTACGCAGTAGTCGGTTAAAACTGCTAAGTTTGAAACTGTAGACCGCCCAGAAACAAAGCCATGCTGGTTATGACAAATAAAAGATTTAGTAGCAAAGTACAGTTTATCTTTAACTACACACTCGAACAGTTTAGAAATAGTTGAGAGTTTAGAGATGGGCCTATAGTTCCTAACATCGTTTTTCTTACCACCCTTTAGAATAGGGGTTATGGAAGTAACTTTCCATTCATCAATAAATATACCTGAAGCAAGAGACTTATTAAAAATTATTTTTAGTGGTTGAATTAGGGCAGAACATTTTTTCAATAGCAGGGCAGACAGACCATCAATATCAGTTTGAGAAGAGGGTTTAAGGGAAGCTACCCCCTTTGTAATATCTTCAGTTGATAATGCCAGGGAGCCAAAATTAAGGCTCGAATTGATATCAGAAGAAATGTTAGCTGTGGTGCTACTATCAGCGGAAACAAAATTCGACCTAAAAAATTCGGCGAACAGATTAACCACATCTTCTGGAGACTCAGCAAAATTATCGTCTAGGAAAACTGAAGATGGGATATTTGAACATGACCTCTTGGATTTGATATAAGTCCAAAAATATTTCGGGTTAGATTTAATGCTCACCTCAGCAGATCGAATGTAATTTTTGTGGAGGTATTTGTCTAAGCGACTAAATTCTTTTGAATATTGTTGGTATTTAAGAAACAAGTTATGGTTTCTGGTTAACTGAAATCTTTTATAATATTTGTTTCTTAAGTTTTTAAGCTTTTTTAGATCTTTCGTGTACCAGGGTACTTTATATGATAGTTTTTTCTTGACAGGTATATTTTCCAGACAGAATTCATACATAGCCCTTTTAAAAGTTGAAAAACAGTTAGCAGTACTTAAATCTGATAAAAGGGCATCCCAATCGATATTAAGCAGCAGATTATTCAAGTTGGAAAAATCGCAGGTAGCAAATTTGAATGCGATTTTATCCATAGAGGCTGTACAAGTAGAAGAATATTCGTAAAAATCCAGGCTTATAACTAAGAAAACATGATGCTTATCACATGGAGTTATTGGGGATATACATTCATAAACACTATAATTAATATTATCGCTTACAAATATGAGATATAGGATATTTAGAGTATTAACAAATTTATTGATTTGCTTAAGGTTAAGGCTGAGAATACGGTCAATAAAGTAAGACTCATGGGCAGCACTTACATTGGATGGAGTGAGAACCGAATTAGAAAGAGTGTCAGTCCATTGGACATTGTGTAAGTTGAAATCCCCCAATATGCACAAATTACTATCTGATGGATCATTTAATGCGAGCGAGACAATATTATCCACATGCATTTTATATAGATCAAAGTTGCTATTTGGTGGGATATAAGAAGTAATTAGATATAGGCATCTACATCTAAAAGGGTCTCTTAAGCGCACACACAGTTGGTCAAGCAAAGAATCGTCATTGTTGAGTGTAACCAAGTAAGCGCGAAATTTACGTCGAACAGCTATAAGGACACCTCCACCTCTGCGGGAACCAGTCTTAGAAGGATCCCTGTCTTTACGAAAAACGTCGAATATATTAGGATCAAAGAACTCACTATCATGAAACTCCGAATGCAGCCAAGTTTCCACAATGACGAATATGTCATAGTCCATCTGGGCACTGAAGGAACTAACAATATTAGATTTCATTCTTAAACCTGATATGTTCTGAAAATATATATTTAGACCAGAGGCCTTATCAGAGGGAGACTGGTGGCTTTTCTGACCAGTAAGATCATTAGTTTGAACACTTTCAATTATGGGCTGGGTGTCTTGGACCCCCGCTTTTGGAAAAAATGAAACGGCTTGATTCTTACATCCCTCGGCCACACTGAAGCATTAAGTACTACGTCATGATACATTGTAGGCACGCCAAGCTTAAAATTGATTCGCTTTAGAGTACTAGAGTTGTTTTTCTTTACTAGTTTGTAGCATAAGAGTTCCGCAGCATTGATGCCGGTATGTTTAGATACATACTTAGTAATATCTTCCTCAGTAACAGATGGCAAAAAAGATGACAGATGAAACCAAGAGTTAGGTATAGCAACGTTGAGATCGGTGTTAGTATTAGAACCAAATATGACAGCTGACTTCTTATGTTTACGCCTTCCCACTTCAATCCACTCAGCATTATTCGCATCGATAATGGTATTCGCAGCTGCATTAGCTAATATATTTTTAGCGGCCACACCGGCAACAGCTGAGGTCTTAGCAGAGTCACCATCAACAAAGGCATCAACATTTGGCAGATTGGAAAGAGAGATATCCACACCTATTTGATTGCGAATGGCACCGGTAAGCGAATTCGGTGATAACATTTCAGCATTAGTCCCATGCACAATGGCTACGTCGGCAGAGATGCCAGCATCGGCAGAAGGTTGGTGCGAGTTCTCAGCGTCAGTAACAGAAAGCTGAGGAGCATTCAAACTTTTGGTACTTTGCTGCGTTTGCTTAGAATGATTACGCTGGCATTTTTTGAGACTGTTCGATGAATTAGAGTTGGTAGTAGATGTTGTTTTCGTAGCTGTATTATTGAGAACAGCGCCAGCTAATGCAGCAGCACCACTGAGCGACGTAGGAGCATTAGAAGAACTAAATGGCTTCGTCTTATTCGCTGGTTTAGTGGTAGCAGTTTCTGTGTTCGAAACAGCGGAGACCGGTGACGAAACAGCAGGTGAGGAAGAATGCGAAACTGCAGTCAGAGCGCAAGCAATACGAAGAGTTTTTATTTCCGATGTAAGTAACGATATGCTAGCATCTCTATTGTTGAGTTTAGCATGCAGTGAAAGAGTTTGTGCATGAAGGGCATCGAACTTTTGCATTAGCTGCTTATTATCATCGTGCAAAGCATCAACCAATGATAACACACGGGCATTCTCACTTCTAAGGGAGGCAATTTCTTTAAACACTGTAAGCAAGGTAATTTGCTGCTTGTTATTGAGATCGTTTGAGCTTCCGAATGATTTTTGAGAGTCAGACGAGTCTGAGTTAATAACGTTCTCAGCCGAGGCTGCGGATGGTGGAGGCGAGCGATTAGATCTACGGCGCTCATCCAGGCAAACACCAACACAGTCTAAATGAAAAAACGCCTTGCAATTCGCACATAGCACCTTTGGTTGGTTTCGATCAACCTTTTGACCGCACAAGCAAGGCATATTAATCTTTAGAATTTAAACAATGAACAATTTTATTGTGAATAAATCACTTTGTTAGGAGTCACTGTCTCAATGTATGCACCATACCAGCACCGATAGATAAAAGTTACTTGGATTATTAGTAAATTAGCGCACAAAGCGGAGCGATGAGAAAACACGTCCGAACTGTAACACGTTTTATGGACATATTTGACAGCCTTTTCGAAATATGTTGCATTGCCACGTCTGACACGCTCTAAGTATACTGTCATCGAAAAACGGTCAATTAAATTTTTTTAAATAACTTGGGATTTTTCCATATTATTTTACTTTTTTCAACTTTTTTCTTAGTTCCATCCATAATGAGCTTACATCAGCATTCAAAATTACGATTTGCATTTAATTTTTGCGCTTAACAACTCTTCTCTCTCTAACGCTTTAGCGACCTTTGTCTGCAAACAAAGTAATAGCAAATACATGCATATTAACATATAACAACATTAAAACTTAAATAAACTATTAAACAAAATTATACTTAAACGATTTCCCCTTCAATGAATTCATATCTAACCAAATACACGTACTTATAAACACGTAGGTACATATGTACGAGTATGTATATTAATAGTTATGTATATCATTCATTATGACAATTAGCTGAGTGTAAAGAGCAAGAAAATGGCAAGTACTGGTGCTAATCAATGTCAAACATTTGATTTTTTTATTGCAAGGTATTGTCATACAAAAGCGTTATTAAAGTATAACTGCTAATGCAATTTTAAGTGTTTGCGTTGCAATTAAAATGTAACAAAGGTTAAACACCAAAATAAAAAATGTATAACGGAACAAGAAAAAACATTAAAAATCGAATGATGTATCTGATTATTTACTATAGGACTTAAACTAATTAAAACCAAACTTTATTCAACTCAGCAAAAAACCGGAATTAAATTTAGCTATGCCTTCATAAATTTAACATTTGTAGCCCTAATTCTTCATTAGATGCTTGCTACTTGTCAATAAAGTCTTTCGTACCAAAGTGCATAGGCTCAGAGCTTAAAGAATTAATGAAAAATTCGCAGATATGAGCGCTACTGTAGCATAAATTTTCAGTGAGATAACTAGAATCAATCTGGACTTCTAAAAATTCACAAAGACAGGGACTGTCGCCGTATATTCATACCATCTATGGAAAAGCCTCGCCATATTGGGAGCGACGAATGGCGCTCCTTAGAAGAGAGTTAAAATTATCTGACACATGCAACATGTGGAAACCAACCGACTTCGGGCACGTGCGGATGCTGGCTAAAAAAAAATTTTTGGTTGGCTCAGTGCTATTCAAGTTCCCTTAGACATCGATTTGGTTCTTCAATAGAGGGATACCGACCAAAGAAGGATGGGACCTAGCAAAGAATGTTCAGATTTCAGGACATCCTTACATTACAACTTTAAGAGCTATTACCCTAAATTTGCTGATAAAGTTTCGCAGGAGAAACCGAAATCTCAAAATTTTGCTCTTCAGTCAATCTTTGACAAGATTTTTAAGCTTTCTATATATATTGTTACGATTATCCTCGAAACCTTGAGGGATTACCCAAATATACTCGGGCTCGTATCGCTGGATTGTTAAATAAATGCTAACGATGACCGAATTGTAGTACAATTAACTTTATTGTACAACAAACAATTTACAATACTTGCTAATACAGTAAAAACACTTTACAATACTTGTTAAAGCAATAACAACGCTTTACTACTTGTTAACACAATTAAACTTATAGCTTGCTTATTCGCAACTCAATTCTCCGCTCACTTTACTTGTAGCTTGCTGACTTGTAACTAACTCACCTCGCGGTGGCGGCGCCCTTATATACCTGCGCTGGCACTTATGGCAACTCTAGAACATTCTGAAGTTTATCGCTCATTCTCTTTCTCTCGCTGTTCGCAGTGTTCATCCAACTTGACGTTTCTCTTTGTGGAACATTCTACGTCATTCTTCGAACATTCTGCCTATTTCTCGTTGTTCGCTTTGTGTTGCCGCAGTATTCGCCACACTGCCCTCCACCTAAGTCTGATCGTCCCGATCAGACACACTTGCGGTTCCAAACGCTGCAAGCCTTTCCAAGTGGACCACCTTCATCTTGTTTCTTGGTCTCCCAACGGTCTGGATCCGATACACTACGTCATTTAGCCGTTTTACGACCTTATACGGACCTTCCCAGTTGCATTGTAGTTTTGGGGACACACCTTTCTTTCGTTGTGGATTATACAGCAACACCAAATCTCCTTCCTGGAAACCCTCGGAATTCATCGCCTTATCATACCTGGCTTTCATCTTGTCACTCATAATTTATGTGCGCTGTCTCACAAGAGCATGTATCTCTCTCAGCTCCTCTTCCAGGATGTTTGACGTCTCTTTTCCAATCCTTCTAGCATCACCAGTCACCCCAAACTTCAGATCACTAGGCAAACGGAGCTCACTGCCGAATATTACCCTTGCAGGAGTTTTACCCGTTGTTTCATGCACTGCTGAGCGGTATCCCATCAGGAACAAGGGTATCCGGACATCCCAATCTTTTTGATTCTTGTCCACGACCTTCCGCAAATGCTCTTCCAGGGTTCGGTTGAACCGTTCCACCATGCCGTCTGATTGGGGATGAAGAGCCGTCGTTCGAGTTTTCCGGATACCCAGTATCTGGCACATCTCTTGGAACACTGCCGACTCAAAATTTCTTCCCTGGTCAGAGTGCAGCTCTATAGGTACACCGTATCTCGCAACCCAATTGTAGGTAAATACCTCCGCTACTGTTTTAGCTTCCTGGTTTGGAATCGGGTATACCTCCGGCCATTTGCTAAAGTAGTCCATAACCACAAGGACGTATTTGTTTCCCTGTGCGCTCATAGGAAATGGACCGGCTACATCCATGGCAATCCGCTCGAAAGGTGCACCTGAGTTATATTGCTTCATCTTGCCATGACTTCTGGATTTCGGCCCCTTAGCTGCAATACACTCCGCGCAGTTAGTAATCCACTCTGCGACCGATTGCCGACAACCAACCCAATAGAACCTCTGCTTAACCTTCTCCAGGGTCTTCGTGATTCCCAGGTGCCCTCCACTAGGACCATTGTGGAATTCCTTGAGTACATCCGGAATTCTTACCCTTGGAACTACTATCAGGTTGCGGGAGCACTGGCCATCTTCGCTTTCCCATACCCTATGCAAACAGCCAGATATTAATTTTAAGCTGTTCCATTGTGCCCAGTACGCCTTTGCGATGGGGCTTTCCGCTGCCATTTGCTCCTTAGTTGGCCTCCTGTCCACCTCCAGTCCATGCATCAAAAGCTCCAGATCTGGATCTTCCTGCTGACACTTTCGTAGCTGTTCTTCCTTCCACTCTTCCGCTGGTGTTATTGTCGTTAGACGGACGTCTATAATGTCCTCTTTTCCCTCAGCTTTTGAGCAGTGTTTACATTCCAGGCTACATGGTCGGCGGGACATGGCATCAGCATTACCGTGGACACTTCCCTTGCGGTGCTCAATAGCGAAGTCATAACTTTGCAGTCTCTCAATCCACCGAGCTAGCTGTCCTTCTGGATTCTTAAACTGTAGTAGCCACTTCAGCGCTGCATGGTCCGTTCGAACTCGGAAACGTTGCCCATCAGTGTTGCCGCGAAACATTTTTAGTGGTAGCTAAATTCCAGCTAAAAAAGTGCTAAAAAAGAGCTAAAAATCGTTGTTGTGGCTAAGAATGGTAGCTAAATTTTTTTACCTACATCTTCTTGTATATAAAAATAAGTGCACGTTTTTGGTGTGACCTCATAACTTGAGAACAGCTTCACCGAATTCAACCAAATTTATGTGGCATATTCGATTTATCATGCAGATGGTTTATGTGAAGTTTGCCCGAATTCGTAAAAGGGGGTGTGGCACCTTCCATACTAACTAAAATTTTGTTGTTGTATATCTCTTGAAATATTTGTCGTAGAGTACTGGAAGTTGGTATAGAGGTATAACAAATAATTCCATACTCATGGATAAAAATGGGCGGTATTGGAAAAGAGGGCGTGGTACCTCACATCTTATATATAAAGAATAAGTGCAAGATTTCAACCAAATTTATACGGCATAGTCGGGCTATTATGCAGATGGTTTGGGTTAAGTTTCCCCGAATTCGGAAAAGGGGGCGTGGCACCACCCATACTAACAAAAATTTTCTTCTGGTATATCTCTTGAAATATTTGTGGTAGATTACTGGAATTAGTAGCTATACGTGGCCTGTTCAAGAGTTGGCATTCCAAATTGTTTATTTATTCATACCCAAGATGGAAAAATAAAAAATGTTGTATATCCAAATGTGTTGGATTAAGATTTAAAATAAAGAATCAAAAATTTACAAAAAAAAACAAATGATAAATTTTCATATAGAAAAATTCTAGGACTTTTCATTCGTTTTTCAATATTTGGTGTAGAGAAGCACACCGGGGTACTGCTAGTATAAATATGTAAGTATACACGCAAACATTTTCTATAATTACTGGTATAGAAAAACCATGAACTCTGAAAAGAATTAATATTTTATTCAACAAAAAAACTTTTTGTGTAACACATAATTTAATGTATAGTTAAATCGTTAACGGATACGATAACGGCTAAGAAACGTAAGGAACATACATAGACATATGTTTACTTGCCTTAAAGGAAAGGCGTTCGCTTTATGAGCGAAGAGTTAAATTCATGAAAATCATAAAAAAAAATGTTTATGTCAATGATGAATAAATTTTGAAAAAGGCTAAAAAAAGGGCTAGGGGCAATTTCAAATTTTTGTGGCAAAAAAAAAAAAATTTGGTAGCCAAATTTAGCCACCAAAGGGCTAAAACGGCAACACTGTTGCCCATAGAGGTACTTGTGGAAATGTTTGACGCAGTCCACCAACGCTAGTAGTTCTCTCCGAGTTACGCAGTAGTTCCTCTCTGGTTTTCCAATCGACCGGCTATAGTAGGCAACTACCTTTTCCTGCCCATCAATTACCTGCGACAGTACGCCTCCTATGGCATAACCACTAGCATCCGTATCCAAAATAAACGTTGCACCTGGAACGGGATACGCTAGCATAGGTGCAGTACATAGTCGTTCCTTCAGAGTCTGGAAAGCCTCCTCCTGCTCCTTGTTCCACTTGAAGGCTCTATTTTTCCTAGTGAGCTCGTGGAGGCTATTAGCAACGCTGGCGAAATTCGGAACAAATCGGCGGTAGTAGGTGCATAGCCCAAGAAAACTTCGTAGTTCGTGCAGGTTCCTAGGTCTTGGCCAATCCTTTACTGCTTCTATCTTTTCCTTCGCAGTACAGATGCCCTCCGTTGTCACCTTGTGCCCTAAGTAGTTCACCTCCTTCCTGAACAGTGAGCACTTTTGAGGACTTAGCTTCAGACCAGCGCCAGCTATCCTCTGGAATACTTCTTCCAAATCCTCGTCACAATTTGTTTGTCCCACAATCTCCATCAATCTTTGCCCACACAACTGCTTCTGACTTCGGTGGAATCTGCTCGCTTTCCTCTAAGATCACTCGCTTGCTGCTGTACGGACCATCATACCCAAACCGAAGGGGCACTTCCATGTTGTTATACGTCATAATCCTGTTCTTCATGTTGATCTTCATACCTTGATCAAGCATGAAGTCTAATCCAATGATGACTTCATCCATAATCGCCGCAACTATGAACTTGTGTAACACCGTCACATTCCCTATTGCGACTTTGCATGTTACCTCCCCTACAACTTGGGTGTCCTCACCAGTTGCTGTCCTCAACCTTGCTCCAGGTAATGGCCTTACCTCTTTAGTGACCAAATCAGATCGAATGATGGAATGTGATGCGCCCGTATCCAAAGTTAGTACTCGCTCATGTCCGTCCACATATCCACCAACAGTAACGTTGCTCGCTTTTCTGACAATTCGCGAGACGGAGATTATGGGGCATTCAATTTCTGGAGCCAGCGCGCGCCCCTTGCTGCTGGCTCGTTTTAGTTTAACGACTGATTGGAGTTGGTTTCGTCTCCTTCAGAACTTGCGCTGCAATCGCGGGCGAAGTGGCCTGACTTTCCACATTTAAAACATTTGCCAGAACCATGCTTTTTCTCGCCCAGCAGTTGGATAATCTTCTTCAGCATTTCATTTGTCTCGTCCGGTGTTTCCACTTCCACGCGATGTGCTTTGTAGGCTGGTCTACTTAGGAGCGCCGCCGTTTCACGCGTCTGAGCATACGAGACAGTTTCAGCAAATGTTGGCTTGGGGTTCGCGTACGTCTCTCGCTTGGTATACACGTCCCGCATTCCGTTGATGAACCTCTGGATTTTTACTCTTTCGAGGTGCTCACCAGATGCATCTCCAATTGCCAATGAGCCAACCTTTCGATCTCGGAAGCGAATTCCTGTAAAGTCTCGTTGGATTTCTGGCAGCGATTCTCCAGCTCCATCTGGTAAATCTGTCTCCTGTGCTCGCTACCATAACGTCTTTCAACTGCACCCATTAACGCATCGTAACTGTTCCTTTCACAATCAGGAATAGTCTGCAAGATTTCCGCTGCAGGTCCTTTTAATGCAACGAAGAGTGCAGAGGATTTATCCTCCATGCTCCAGTGATTTGCTGTAGCTGTCTTCTCAAACTGGAGCTTAAAGACTTGGAAAGGAATCGTGCCGTCAAAGGATGGGGTCTTTACCTTGGGCGCGCTGGTCGAAGAAGGTGGGCGATTCAACTGCATATCTCGGAGGCGACCTTCCAACTCTTCTACCTTAGCCTCGACTTTATCCTGTCTATCCTTGATTTGTTCGTTATCTCTAGCCAAATTCTCCTGCAGTTGTGTAATCTTTGCATCCTGGACTTCCAGCAACTGTGATACGTGTGTCTTCTGTGCCTGTAGCTGCGACGAAATATCTGACAACTGTGTTTGCATCTGTGAGGAAACGTCTGACGACAACTGCGACCTCTGTTCCTGCATCATCTGTGACATGGCCGCCAATAACGAGTTCATGTCCATACCTGTTGATGAACAAGGAGCATTTTGCTGTTCTTCAAGCTTCCCGGATGTCTGCTGCACATCCTTCGACGAACAAGCAGCCTCATCCTTCTGTTCGTCCTTTGCGGATGCATCGTCGGATTTACCCTGGAAGTCGTATTTGTCCACGTCGATGCCTTCAGCTTCCATAGCCCCCCCGCAAACGGGATAATAATTCCACTTTTCTTCCGGAGGTGGCCAAATTACGCTTTTCCAACTCCTGTTTCAGCTCCTCAATTTTTAAGTCCTGAATTTTCGCCATTTTCAGTAGTTTATCCTTCGGGATTTATTTAACAATCCCACTTCTGACACCAATTGTTACGATTATCCTCGAAACCTTGAGGGATTACCCAAATATACTCGGGCTCGTATCGCTGGATTTTTAAATAAATGCTAACAATGACCGAATTGTAGTACAATTAACTTTATTGTACAACAAACAATTTACAATACTTGCTAATACAGTAAAAACACTTTACAATACTTGTTAAAGCAATAACAACGCTTTACTACTTGTTAACACAATTAAACTTATAGCTTGCTTATTCGCAACTCAATTCTCCGCTCACTTTACTTGTACTTTACTTGCTGACTTGTAACTAACTCACCTCGCGGTAAATTTTACCCACATTGACACACTCTCGTCCGTGCGTACAGCTTTTAGGACTTTGTATGCGTTTAGACCAGCGATGGGCAGAGAGAGATTTTACTCTGTACGCACCTCCACAAGATGTACGGAAAGCTTAAAAGAGCGGGCATAGCGGTGCTAATCACGATCCAGAAAATAAAGGTCGCGCCATTCGCGGACCGCTAACCCTCTCATCGTCGATTTGACAGCATCCACCCAATCGCTGACGTCATAAAATACTTTTGTTCACATTCACTGTTGCCAACTTAATGCTTTTCGCACCAAATTTAGTGGGTATTCAAAACCCGAATATTTTTGAGTATGGTGCTTGGTGCGTTTTTGGTGCTTTTGTTTTTAGTTTGAAGACACCAAATTATAAAATCTTAAAAAAATGGAAGCAAAATTTATAGCAATCATAAGCGTGGTAAGCAACTTCACAAAAATTTTAATAAAATCATGGCACAATCATAAGCGACAACAAAATATGTGGCAGCACCTTCAATCAAGCCAGAAAAAATCGACCGTCGTGCAAGAAACATTGATTTTTATTAATTTGAATCGGCATCCTTACAATAATTATGTATGCATATAAAGTCCATAAAATACACCAATAAATATTTGGTGCTTTTTCAAATTGAAAACTTGGCAATACTGCCTTTTGTTCGATGCTTCCTCTTTTTCTTGTCGAGTTCGTCTTGCTCTCTCATTCTGGTATTTATTGACGTCACGGCCAGTTACTCTCAGCTCGATTGGCGCAATCTTGTATTCTATCATTCTTGGGTGCTAATCACCGATTCAGACCAAAACATAAGCCATGGTAGAAGCTTTTTAAAGCTTTCAATAGAGTTTAAATCGATGGTGGGCACCGGCCTGCCCGCGGGAAAAGCTTTTTCAAGTTTAGTATACATTTAGTGTTTAGCTTGAAAGAGCTATGCCCGCGGGCAAGGTGATGCCCACCACCTCAAGAGATCTGTATCAATGCCTTAAAAAAATAAACCGTTTTTTCGCTCTCCTGTAAAATTTGGCGATGGGCGGTTTTGCAAAAACATCGACGATATGTATATATGAATATCGGTCAGGATCACCATGTACCCCGCCTGTAAAGCTTTCAATAAATTCTTTATGGACGTATGCAGCGCAAAAACTTTTTCTTGACGACAGTATTTTATATGGCAGGCAAAATGTGAAAGCTCTATCTGGTCAACGCTAATTCATGATGACAGGTTTGAGACAATCATGCCAGTTTATGCAATTTATATTCAACGCTTATAATTTTAAAACTTCATGCCACTTTTGGCTATATGCCCCCTCGCAATTCTCAACTTTCTTATGAAAATGCCAAGTCTTCAAGAGGCCCATGCAGTTTGCTTGTGAACAAATCAACCGCTCGCAAAAGCAAATCTGCTTCATAATTAAGATATACTTGAATATTTTACAAAAATAACTGGTGACTTAGAAAATCTCTGATTTCGTCCATCTAGCTGATCCACATTAAACCAGAAACTCTTCACACACAGCACTGAAATAACTGAATCCCTAAAACCTGCTGCTATTCACACAATTGTGCCACGTTTTTCACACCATCTTGACGACACATGTTTCAATCGAATGTCTGCATGTTTCTGCTCCTACCATTTCCACATGCTTAAGCATGGAGCATTAGAGCATGACAAGCATACAGAATCAATTTCTGAAAAAAGTGTAGCGATTGAGGAACGAACACTTGGAATCCGTACACATTTTTTTTTTTGTCAACAACGCAGAGGAGTAAACAAAATTCGTTCGTAAAGTGTACATAGTACAGGATGTCCCGCTGCTCACACAGTTGGTTGCTTGATCTGCAGCGCTCAAAAAGAAACCCGACAGACAAGTGTGGTGTGATGTGCATTTTCGATGTCATTGTTATTATTTGGATATTTTT
>NW_023458560.1:70756959-70762232 GCF_013731165.1 Rhagoletis pomonella
CGCTGCAGATCAAGCAACCAACTGTGTGAGCAGCGGGACATCCTGTATGGGCATTTTTTTGAACGAATTTTGTTTACTCCTCCGCGTTGTTGACAAAAAAAAAAATGTGTACGGATTCCAAGTGTTCGTTCCTCAATCGCTACACTTTTTTCAGAAATTGATTCTGTATGCTTGTCATGCTCCGAGTACTTATGCCTGGCAACTACCACAATTGGGCGACACAGTGACAAAAAAAGGCTGTTGAATAGTTTATGAAGGATCCATGCTCTTAAGCTTGTGGAAATGGTAGGAGCAGAAACATGCAGACATTCGATTGGAACATGTGTCGTCAAGATGGTGCGAAAAACGTGGCACAATTGTGTGAATAGCAGCAGGTTTTAGGGATTCAAATATTTCAGTGCTGTGTGTGAAGAGTTTGTGGTTTAATGTGGATCAACTAGATGGGCAAAATCAAAGATTTTCTAAAACACAAATTATTTTTGTAAAATATTCAAGTATATCTTAATTATGAAGCAGATTTGCTTTTGCGTGAGATGTATTTACGCTTTGACTACAGCCACAAGCGGTTGATTTGTTCACAAGCAAACTGCATGAGTCTCTTGAAGACTTGGCATTTTCATAAGATGGTTGAGAATTGCGAGGGGGGCATATAGCCAAAAGTGACATGAAGTTTTAAAATTATAAACGTTGAATAGAAATTGCATAAACTGGTATGATTGTCTCAAACCTGTCATCATGAATTAGCGTTGGCCAGATAGAGCTTTCACATTTAGCCTGCCATATAAGCCAGTGGCGTCATGAAAAAGTTTTCGCGCTGCATACGTCTATAAAGAATTTATTGAAAGCATTACAGGCTGGGTAGATGGTGGTCCTGACCGATATACATATATACATATCGTCGATGTTTTTGCAAAACCGCTTATCTTACGGCACTCAAATTTTACAGGAGAGCAAAAAAACGGTTTATTCTTTGAAGGCATTGATACAGATCTGTTGAGGTGGTGGGCATCACCTTGCCCGCGGGCATAGCTCTTTCAAGCTTTCTACACTAAATGTATACTAAACTTGAAAAAGCTTTTCCCGCGGGCAAGCCGGTGCCCACCATCGATTTAAACTCTAGTTACAGCTTTAAAAGGCTTCTACCGTGGCCTATGTTTTGGTCAAAATCGGTGATGGGCACCGCTATGCCCGCTCTTTTAAGCTTTCTATACATCTTGTGGAGATGCGTAAAGAGTAAAATCTCTCTCTACAAGCTCTCTACAAAGCTCAAAAAGCTGTACGCACAGACGAGAGTGTGTCAATGTGGGTAACATTTATATATGTATATAGAAAGCTTAAAAATCTTGTCAAAGATTGACTGAAGAGCAAAATTTTGAGTTTTCGGTTTCTCCTGCGAAACTTTATCAGCAAATTTTTGGTAATGGCACTTAAAGTGTAATGTAAGAATGTCCTGAAATCTGAATATTCTATTACTAGGTCCCATTCTTCTTTAGTCGTTATCCCTCATTGAAGAACCAAATCGATGTCAAAGGGAACTTGAATAGCACTAAGCCAACCAAAATTTTTTTTTAGCCAGCATCCGCACGTGCCCGAAGTCGGTTGGTTTCCACATGTTGCATGTGTCAGATAATTTTAACTCTCCTCTAAGGAGCGCCACTCCTCGCTCCCAATATGGCGAGGCTTAGGAGTCGTCGCACTTTTCCATAGATGGTATGAATATACGACGACAGTCGCTGTCTTTGCCAATTTTTAGAAGTCCAGATTGATCCTAGTTATCTCACTGAAAATTTGTGCTCTATTAGCTTTCATATCTGCAAATTTTTCATTAATTCTTTAACCTCTGGGCCTATGCTTTTTGGTAAGAATAACTTTATTGAGAAGTAGCAAGCATCTAACGAAGAACTAGGGCTACAAATGTTGAATGTATGAAGGCATAGCAAAATTTAATTCCAATTTTTTGCTGAGTTGAATAAAGTTTGGTTTTAATTAGTTTAAGTCCTATAGTAAATAATCTTTAGATTTTTAATGTTTTTTCTTATTCTGTTATACATTTTTTATTTTGGTGTTTAACCTTTGTCACATTTTAATTGCAACTCAAAAACACTTAAAATTGCATTAGCAGTTATACTTTAATAACACTTTTGTATGACAATACCTTGCAATAAACAAATCAAATGTTTGACATTGAGTAGCACCAGTACTTGCCATTTTCTTGCTCTTTACACTCAGCTAATTGTCATAATGAATGATATACATAACTATTAATATACATACTTACATACTCGTACATATATATGTACGTGTGTTTGGTTAGATATGAATTCATTCAAGGGGAAATCGTTTAAGTATAATTTTGTTTAATAGTTTATTTAAGTTTTAATGTTGTTATATGTTAATATCCATGTATTTGCTATTACTTTGTTTGCAGACAAAGGTCACTAAAGCGTGAGAGAGAGAGAAGAGTTGTTAAGCGCAAGCTTATTATGGATGGAACTAAGAAAAAAGTTGCTAAAAGTAAAAGACGAAGGGAATAACCTTATTTAGTTATTAACTTTTATTTTTTCCCCAATCCATACCTACACCCCGTGTCAAAATAATAAGTGCACCACATACAGACAAGTTTTAACTAGTGTCAGTTTGTGATACACTTTTCGGAATTGGAGAAGTTAACTACGCATTTATTGATATTGCTATGTATAAGTAGCTAAAGTTTTTTTTTTTTTTTAAATAGGTATGTAGTATTAACTTGACACCATACACCTAGTCGAAAGACCTGAGATATCAGATACATATGTCACTAAGCCATTAATTGTAGCTTTTTTATTGCAAACTTTATGTGAAAAAAATTTTAGCTTTCGAAAAAAAAAATAGTATGAAGTTTAGATATCGAAAGTGTTATAATAGCATTAATTGTAGCCTTTTTTGACATAATGAAAAATTTTGAAGTTTTCGTTTTTCTGGAAAAAAAATTGAATTTATCATTTTTCGATGACTGTGTAGAGCATTTCAGACGTAGCAAATCCAATATATTTAAAAAATGCTGTCAAACTCTGAAATTTCAGAAAGCATTTGCATTAGCAGTCACACCTTGCATGTAAAGTGTCTTTCGAAAGAGGTCTACGTAAGGCGAAATTTCTGGAAACGCTTTTTGGTTGTTCGCACTGCGACTGAATTTCCGGCAACCTTTCTCGATACTAAAAAAAATTGACTAGATTTTTGGAATCAGCGTGCGATTCTACACACAAACTGGAGAGTGGCATCTGGAGAACAAAAACAAAATTAAAATTTGTGATCCAGTGTTATTATTCCATGAGTTATATCATAAAAGTCCTTTCATAACAATTATCAATGAGTTAAATATGTTTAGGTCTTCAAATACTTTTATTTTGAGACTTATATTATAAAAGTCTTTTCATAATAATTATGTGCCCGAAAAAATTGTTTAAGTGTTAAAGTACGGTGCTTGTTCAGGACTATTTCGGGATTAGTTCGAGACAATTTCGCGACTAGTTCGGGCCAAGTTAGGGATCAGTGGGGTACTAGTTAGGCACCAGTATGGGACTACTTTGCGACCAGTTTAGAAGTCCCGAACTAATCCCGAAAAGGTTATGAACATGCCCCTTCCTATAAGAATTAAAAAAACAAATCTCGCACTAATAATTATTATGAAAAGACTTATTTAATATAAGTCTCAATATAAAAGTCTTTGAAGACTTAAAAAATATTTATCTGAGTGATAATTATTATGAAAAAACTTTTATAATATAGGTCTCCAAATAATAGTTAACGATGACTTAAAACATTTTCCTCACACATAATTATTATCAAAAGACTTTTATAAATCTTATTAACGAAAACTTTGATGACTGTTTTAAGACTCTACCATGAAATAATTATTATTCTGCGTCTCTGGAATAAACATATTTAATTTTGTATGTACTTGAATGCTAATGCAGATAACTCCATTTTTTATCACATTCCAATCGGCTAGCCATTAAATATTAATACCGATATCCAACTTTCAGTAGTATTTATTTGTTTGCCGTACAAATTCTTTTAAATTAAAATCAAACAAATCAAATACAAATATTTAACTTCCAAAATGTATTAGCTACTATTTACTTACAGTAGCTTACAAAAAAATAGCTGCCAACTTTTATTTACACTAATTTTGGTTTTATTTATTCGACATTAAATTTGGAAGCAATAAATGTGGAATTTTCAAGTTCCATGACAGTTCAACGGCACCAGCACCGCCACCGGCACCGGCAATATCGCATTACGTTGCTCTTTTTTTGTTGTTTAGTTAAAATGTAGTTGCTTAGTTGTTTTGTTTATTTTTCGAGTCGGTGCCTGTTTTATATTAAAATAGTTATTTATCGTTCAATGTAAATATGGCAGAGGAGCGATAGAAGAAAAAACGGAAATAATTGAATAAAAAAAAAAACGTGGCGAGTTATTTTTATTTTTTTTTTGTCTTCAGTTGTACGATGGATGGCATTGTAAGCTATTGGAATTTTCGGCCATATGTTATGCATTAGCGCAGCACATGTGCAACTAAATACTATAAATACACTTATTTGGGCATTGCATTTTTAGGCTTCGAAAATCTGTACTGCAGCAATAAGCTTTAATTTGATGAACATATGGGCGGTAAGTCTTTATTGACTATGGATCGCAGAATGATAAAACTCCAGAAAATAGTATGTATTTGAAAGGAAGTGAAAGGGGTTAATTTTAGAACATTTTTGAAATAAATTTTTAAAATAAACAAATTAAGTTCTCGGTTTTTGCTCAAATTCAAAATTGTCTTTAGTGATAAAAAAGAGTAATGGTGATATCTTAGAGCGTTTCAACTTGACTAAAGCTTACCATAACCAATCAAACTGAAACTGAAACAAACTTTTTCGACTTTGAGCGTGTTCAAGGATATTTTAAGTTAGATACTCTCATTTTTCCATAAGACGATTTCTGTCATTAAATGCCAAATTTTGTTCTACTGATCTCGTGCGTTTTTTCTAAATTTACAAAAAATTTGTTTAAAATACTAGTATCTACATATACATTAGGGTGGGTCAATTAGTAGGTCAATTAAAAAAGTTGATTCATATCCTTGCGATTCTGGTACTATGGACCATAAACATTTTCGCCCAAGGAACCATACCTCTAAAATAATTTTCGAGCCTGCCAAAATTTTTTGGTAGATATTTTCAAAAATACCAAATAAACGACCTCTTAGATGCATTTCAAAGACAAAAAAATATTATTGAAAA
>NW_023458560.1:70762332-70765288 GCF_013731165.1 Rhagoletis pomonella
TGAGTGTGATCAAAAAGGCTCGATCATACTCAAAGCTGTTCTCTGGTGTATGCATGTATATGTTTTTTATGTCCTGTATAAATCTGCCACGATTTAAAAATCGATATCTATGAAAATAAAATTAATAATTACATTTGGATTTTTCTTAATCGTTCAGAAAATATTTTGATAAAAAATAAAACTCATTTTTCGAATGGCATGTTTTTCGCTCTGAACTCAAATAATCGTTTTTTTATCAGTTTTTTTTTTTGGTGATCAGAAAAAATCATTATATTTTGGGATTTATAGTTTAAAAGTACATAATTTTTTGATCATAATTTCTTCTATCAGAATTAAAAGTTAATTTTTGTCTTTAATTTTTTTTTGTACAGATTGAAATACATACTCAAAACGCGATACCGCTTTTCTAATAAGTTTTCATGGTATTGATTTTTTTTTATTGGCACTCTAGAACGGATCGTCCTATTGAAATGTATTTTTTGTTGTGTTTTTCTCTGCCCGAGGAAACTTTTTAAATACGAAAAACTTTACAAAAAATATAAACTTCCGGAAAATGTATTTTTCATAGATTTTGTATAGGGAATTTTTGATTTTCTTAATTTTGATCGTAATAGTAAAATTGAAAAAAATTATGTAGGTTAGATTAGAGGGCGATCTGAATGCTTAGAAGTTCCATTTACAGTTGCTGCATATAAACAAGATAGGGAATTTCGATCAAAAACACGTGAATTGTTGGTGAAAAGGCTGGTCCAAAAGTTTTAAATACAAAAATGGTTATCGGCGGGACGAAGTTATTGATCACAAATTTTAAAATCCTATAATAATAATTGAATATAAATTTTTTTCATAGAACTCATAATTATGAAAGTCCCTGAGAAGAACTGTACAACAATAAAAAAAAAATATGTGGCGGAAACATCGCCTATCGGGGGTTGTAAGCCTTTAGGAAATTGTGCGAAAATAACCGGTGCAGTGTTGGTAATCTAATATGAATTTTCAATTGGGAGGGGCTAAAACGTACGGACTCTACTTGTTTGACTGAATGTGTGTCTGCCGCTTGCCGCGGCTAAAGAATGTGCAATGCGGTGCAAAAACTTGTTTCCCAAGCTTTCGCAGTCAACAGGGCAGTCAGCAGGTTGGCGTAGTGCAACGTGCAACATTGCATAATCCAAGTAGGTAGATAACTACATACAAACATATGTACATACATACTTATGTATATATTAATGTTGGTTAATGTAGTATCTATAGAAGTGTTGGCGATCACCGACTAGCGACTAACTAACAGACGCCACTGGCTGGCTAGCTGCGTGCGTTGCTTTGCTTGCCACATAACTGTGGCTGGTTACCTGCCATGGCTTGGCGTTTGCCGTTAAACAATTTGTTAGAGTGCTGCGGTGCAGTGGTGGCGGTGCTTGCTGCCTGATGCTTTTGCGTTGGCTGCTGGCTGCGGGCCAGTAATGCTAAAATTCCAAAGCGTCCATAAACTTTGGCATTTGGGGTGCATCGTGTGCGAACGACCTACACAATGCGAAGATTGTATTGGAGTACATACATACATGTATACGTACTTCATAGATAGAAACCCTGCATCAAATTTTTTAACATATACAATTTTTACTTTGCAAAAAATTAATCTTAACAGAAAGTTTAGCTTTTGGAAGAATTAATACATACATTTTATAAGGTTCTTTCCTCAATCCAAGCTCTCAGCGCGCTCAGAAAATCAGTTTATTTGATAACAATAAATATCGGTTCCAAGTGTGAAAGCAAGTTTAGGGCCCTCGTTGTACAAGATCTGACAGTCTGGGTAATTGCAGGGCGGGCCGAGCTCCCTGCTCAACATTCTATAGAAAAAGTGTATCTCAGTAACTTTCTACTAAACCAATGAGCCATAACTAATCACCGAACTGATACTATAGGACTATGACGTAACTTCCAACTCTCACCTTGCATTTTCTTGCAACATATGCCCGCCGTTATCAAAACGAAGTAAGTAAAGTTAGATTTTTTTTTTTAAATACCAGATAGAACTAAACCAATACATCACTCGATTTCTTTCAATTCATTGTTTCTTGTCTTCATTAGTTATGTGCCATACATTACTCGCATCAGCTAAAATTTTCCTACAGGACGTTTTTGTAACACCATTCTATGATACATGTGTGTGTGTGATTTATGCTACAGCGTCAGCTTCGCTAGTCTTGCGAAATCGACACCTTGATTAAGCTTTTTAAAATGGATTGAGGGTTGGGCATTTGACACAAGCAACTTACTTGAGAGTTGTTTATTTATTTTATTTATTTTTTGCTGAATTCTTAATAAACATGCTTCTTACTTGTGCATTCTAAAGCTTTTTGATCAAATGATGCCTTCACCAACTAGCATACTTAATCCAATTGTCTATTCTTCTCTTACACCAATGCATTTTGTTGATTGCATGCAACTCATTATTATTGATGTCAAGTACAAATGCACCGGCGACACAAAGTCAACTCCCACAGTCATTAAAACGCTAAATAAAGGAAAAAAATGCCATCTATCTGTAAACAGCATAACTTCCGCTGACATATTTATCTATGCATTCCTCACCATGCAACCATTCCATTGCACGCGAGTGTGCGTAGCGTTGAATGTTTTCAGTGAAGTGGAAAAATTTAAGTATTTAGAAGCAAAAAAGATGAAGGAAAAATATTCTCTTAAAATCTAATAGACGTCAAAGAAAGTACTATACGTTTACTGTCGGCATTAGCTAAGAAGGATTGCTGTGCAGCACATGTGCGCGTTGTGATGATTCTTTTACTTCTTCTTCAGTTCACTGCTCAAACGGAAGCTTGAAAGATCCTATTGCTACACATGTAGTTATGACAATCAAATGCCTGCAGGTTGAGAAAAAATTAAAAAAAAACAAAAATATCCAAATAATAACAATGACATCGAAAATGCACATCACACC
>NW_023458560.1:70765388-70767126 GCF_013731165.1 Rhagoletis pomonella
TTTTTGTTTTTTTTTTTAATTTTTTCTCAACCTGCAGGCATTTGATCGTCATAACTACATGTGTAGCAGTAGAATCTTTCAAGCTTCCGGTTGAGCAGTGAACTGAAGAAGAAGTAAAAAAAAAATCATCACAACGCGCACATGTGTTGCACAGCAATCCTTAGCTAATGCCGACACTAGACGTATAGTACTTTCTTTGACGTCTATTCGATTTTAAGAGTATATTTTCCTTCATCTTTTTTGCTTCTAAATACTTAAATTTTTCCACATCACTGCAAACATTCAACGCTACGCACACTCGCGTGCAATGGAATGGTTGCATGGTGAGGAATGTGCATAGATAAATATGTCAGCGGAAGTTATGCTGTTTACAGTTAGATGGCATTTTTTTTTCTTTTCCTTTATTTAGCGTTTTAATGACTGTGTGAGTTGACTTTGTGTCGCCGGTGCATTTGTACTTGACATCAATAATCAATGAGTTGCATGCAATCAACAAAAAATGCATTGGTGTAAGAGAAGAATAGACAATTGGATTAAGTCTGCTAGTTGGTGAAGGCATCATTTGATCAAAAAGCTTTAGAAGAATGCACAAGTACGAAGCATGTTTATTAAGAATTCAGCAAAAAAAAAATAAAAAAAAAAATAAATAAACAACTCTCAAGTAAGTTACTTGTGTCAAATGCCCAACCCTCAATCCATTCTAAAAAGCTTAATCAAGGTGTCGATTTCGCAAGACTAGCGAAGCTGACGCTGTAGCATAAATCACACACACACATGTATCATAGAATTGTAGTTATAAAAATGTCCTGTAGGAAAAATTTTAGCTGATGAGAGGAGTGTATGGCACATAACTAATGAAGGCAAGAAACAATGAATTGAAAGAAATCGAGTGATGTATTGGGTTAGTCTTATCTGGTATTTTAATAATAAAAAAAATCTAACTTTACCTAATTTGTTTCGATAACGGCGGGCATATGTTGCAAGAAAATGCAAGGTGAGAGTTGGAAGTTACGTCATAGTCCCATAGTATCAGTTCGGTGATTAGTTATGGCTCATTGGTTTAGTAGAAAGTTACTGAGCAACACTTTTTCTATAGAATGTTGAGCAGGGAGCTCGGCCCGCCTTGCAATTACCCTGACTATCAGATCCTGTACAACGAGGGCCCTAAACTTGCTTTCACACTTGGAACCGATATTTATTGTTATCAAATAAACTGATTTTTCGAGCGCGCTGAGAGCTTGGATTGAGGAAGGAACCTTTTTATGGCAATAGGAGCAATTCGGTTATCCTTCAATAGTTCAGTTTTTAGCAGTAAATCAGACTTCGTTTGCGCAACAATATTTTTCACCTTAAACCTTCGAAACAAAGTTTTGTTCGAAGTAGTTTTGGAAATACATGGTTTTTGGCGAATGCTTTGGAATTTATATTTTTACGGATGGCTCAAAAATGGCTAGCGAACCTTAAAATAGAAATGCCTGTGGAGTCTCCAAATTCTGTTTTTTCGGACTGCTCCGCGCAATCTTAGCTTTGTGTTGATTTGGGCACTGGGGCATCGCAGCGTTAACGGCAAAGAATAGCTGGGGAGCCTCTTTCATTGTATTCATTGCATCTATTCAGCATATGTTTTTCACTGTACCTTTTGAAGTTCTTTTTATCGAAAAAAATCGATTTTTGTTTCTTTGATCTTATTTCATCAGTATAGTTAGATATCAAACTGAGTTCATGATCGAAAAAAAAA
>NW_023458560.1:70767226-70769191 GCF_013731165.1 Rhagoletis pomonella
TGAGCTCAGTCGATAACGAACAATACTTCTGCTCGTATACAGAGAACAATGCAAAACGGGTTTTGTTAGATGATCGAGTATACAAAATCATGCACCCGCTGCAGATGTCTGGCATACACATACATATGCATATACATACATATGTATATTAAAATGGTCCTTAAATGTAGGAAGCAAATTTTTACATCAGATTTCCTAAGTCTCAACCCCTACCACCATAGTTGAAGAAGTTGGTCCCGATCGTAGTCGGTTAAGGCGTGTCGCACAAGGGTCAAAGTTCAAATTACCCTATGAAGGCGTCTTAACCGACTCCAACCGGAACTAAAATTTACACATATGTGATATCTTCGACTATGGTAGTATCGATTTTGGGTATTAGAAGAAAAAAATAATTTTAATTTTTTGAGTCTCCATAGAAGAATCAGTCCTTAACCCTGTGCGACACGTCTTAACCGTTTCCAATCGGCACCAACATTTATATGTGATATATTCAACTATTGTGGCATCGACGATGTCTGTGACAGTGGTATTGCCGATTGAGGGGGTGACACTAAAAAAAATCCTTCATTGATTTTAAGGACCGACCTAAAATATATTTATAATCGAAACTGCTCTACGATTAAAGTATTTGAAAGTTTTTGATTTGTTTCGTGCATCGGTTTATATTGAATATACGACATTCCTGATGGTTGTAGGCGCCTTAGGATCAACGATACTTGGTGTAGTTTAAAGGAATGTTCATAATTTCAATATAATGACTGGCGCCAGCATTGCATACCTTCTGAGTCAGTACATTTCTTTTTAAACTTGTTTGGAAAGCCAAACATATTAACCAGTAATAATACTTAGCAAGTATGTATGTAAGTATACACCACTAACAAGAGATATACATACACACATAAAAGACAAAAGCAGCAAAATAAGTAACTTCTAGGCACTTGCAAGTAACTAATGACATGCATGACACAAGCTGGAATGCCGCATACATGGCCTTACCTGACTGACTGACCAATTGGCTGCATACAAAGATCGGTAGATCGGTTTGTTATTTATCCCTTTGAAAAGTTATTAGTGCGTGTTCTAAACGAAAAGGGCGGCAAATCAATTTTTTTCTCCAACACTTTAGTCCACTAAATACAATTACGAGGCGCTCGTTAGCCAATGCAAGGCATGCAATATTTTTTAAAACACAAAAGTAAGGGAAAATAGATTTAATAAAAAAAAAATTAATACGGTGAAAAAGCACGAAAGAAATGGGAAATAAAACAATGAATATGTATGTACATATGTATGGATTGAAAATTCTTCAAAGGGCTACAGCTGCTGCCCTTTTGCAGTTAGTTTCCTTAAACACACAGTTGTTTGTGTTCCTTCTTTCTTTTTTCCACTTTACTAAGAACAACAGCAACAAACAATCCGCATACAATACAACATATGCATATATAATGCATTCTTCTGCAGTTCATTCACTGCAGCGCTGCATAATATCATCTGAAAAGTTAATGGCCTAGTGCCGGGCTTCGCTTCATCGCCACAGTTGTTTGTGCTTCTCCACACTCTTCCTTTGATTTGGTTGATTGGTTTGGAAGGGAAAAATGCACGCAAAACGTACTTATATACATAAATGCAGGCAGTTTTCTCTAAACAGCGATTGTTGCCGTTGTTTGTTATGGGTAATCTGTTAAGCAAGGATCACACAATTTGTTGTACATTTGTACAGATTTCTACATTTTCACAATTAAAGAGTGGTGTTGTTTGGAAAGTTTTTATTGAAATGAACTTATTATTTCTAGACCACCTATTTAAAAAAAAAAAAACGAGAGTCATTTAAAATAGCGATTCAAGCAAAAATTAACTCTGTGAAGGGAAATCAATAAATGTATTTAAAAATAAATAATATAAAAAAAACTTTTTAATCTACAACGCTTTTATAAATGGACTAAAAAGTAGAAAATAATACTTCTC
>NW_023458560.1:70769291-70770903 GCF_013731165.1 Rhagoletis pomonella
ATTTACATATGTATGTACATACAAACGAGCACCAATTAATTTTATTTGTCGTCTATTTCCGGTGTAGCAAACGTAGTACATAGGGCGACATCTAGATGTCATCTACCTCGCCTTATTCACTATGCTTTTTTATAGGAGCTTTTCAAAGCTTTGCTTTGGTGTCGGACACACAACATTGAAAGTTTCTGGAACACAACATTGAAAGTTTCTGGAACACAACATTGCAAGTTGATAAAAGCGTTGTAAAAATGAAGTTAAATAATAGGGGTATTCACGACTCGGTGCATACTGTCTACGGATGGTGCATAGATAGCATAAGTAGCATGATTGGCTAATTTTCTTGTTGTTTTAGCACATGAAACCGGATCGTGAATACCCCTATTGTGTTTGAAAAGATATTATATGCATGTAGTATGCATTGGATTTTGATCCCTTACGATGAAAGAATTGGGTACACTTTACGATTTAGGTTTTCAAATAAAGCGTACGTTTTATGTAAAGTTCTATACGATTTTGTGGTAAGCATGTATTTTTACAAGCTTTTATTTAACTTGCTCTGTATGTATGTATGTATGGAAGTATGTTTGTTAGGGGCAAATCCTGCAATAAATTTTTGACCTACACACTTCCCGATGACCTAGAGACTTAAAACTTCACAGTTGGCTCAGAACCCGATGACAATACAATACGAAAGAAGAGTTAAGCCGATAGGTGGCGTAGGAGTCGAGATATTTGAAAAACCTGTATTTATAGTCTGATTTGGTTCATATTTGGAACGCATATTAACTACATAAAAAAAAATAACTTCACTAAAAATTGTTGCATAATCTTTGCTTAAAAGGCTATAACTAAATAGGTCTCAGTTTTTTGCGGCAGGTCGAAGTTTCCAAACTTTCTGATAGAAACAATATTGTCACCTTTTTATGCTAGAATCTAATGAGGAAACTTTTTTTTTAAACATTTTTACCAGGGTCGTGAATCGATTTTGAACCGAATTAACTGGTTTTGATTCGAACCCAGAACGAAACCACTTTTTTTAAAGTTCTCTTCGACACATATCCCCAATTTTTTATATTTTCTTTTGTTAAATTTGGTAATATCATGTTTAGCCCTACAACTTCCTTTTTACGGGTTAATTTGAACAATTTTTTTATAAGAAAGATCTAAAGGTCATTTTAAATTTGACATTTGACAACTAAAATATTCTATGAAACAGAAATATTTGGCCATGGAAGGAACTATTACCCGAGAACTATACAGACTCTACTTGTCACCTCTTAGTCTAAGCATTCAAGCAGAGGAATATTAGCATCGGTTGTTTGTATGTATGTACATAAAGCAACAGCATCCGCTGGAAGCGATCGAGCCAAGCAGCTGATTGCAAACAACAAAATGCAAATGGAACTTTGCAAACCCGATTAAATGACTTGCTGTAAACGCTGATGAAGCAGAAAAATATTCACACAGCCAAGAAATAAGAGTTGTACAATAAAATCGTACTCAAAACATCATAAGAAAAGAGGAGTAAAAAAGCAAGGCAGCTAAACAAAAAAAAAAAAGCAAAACAAAAAAATTAATAAAATTTAGCAACTTAGCAAAAGCAATGCTGCAC
>NW_023458560.1:70770913-70779552 GCF_013731165.1 Rhagoletis pomonella
GCATTTATATATGTACCTGTGGCTCACCTTTACCACTACACGTTCGCTTTTTATATACACACAAGCATACATATTTCTTCACAATATTCATTGTTCCTTTTATTAAGCTAGTTAAATGTTGTGTTATAGCATGTCGAAACATGTTGGTTGTTATTGATATTCTCGTTTTATTGTTGCTTGTGCTTGCTTGCTTGCTGTGAGAGCATGTGTACAATTATGGTGTTGCAGTTGTTGGTGTGCAGAAGCAAAATAAAAGAAAAAGAAACAAGCAGCAGCTGAAACTGCATACTGCAATTTCAATGCAACTATTTTGTTGTTGCTGCGTACCTACTTATTTTCAACAGGTAATCGGCAGCTGTTGCTGCCACTCTTCACTCACCTGCTTATTAAAACACAAAACTAAAGCAACACCTTACGAGCAGCGCACTTACATACATAAATATGTACATATACAAATGAAATTGTCAAACATGTCAAAATTTACTGCAGTACATCAGGAACAGAGCATTGACAGAGCTCTGACAGTGATGCACTGCTTAATAGCAGCATGATAGGCGCAACAGCACAGCGGCAGAGCAACGAACTGCTGGCTGCACACTTCCTCCTCTTTCATGTTGATGATGATTTACTGTGTTCAATTGCAATTATGCTGACGCTGCAAAATTTAATGTGTGAGAAAATTAAGAAGAATCAGGTAGTACAATAAAGTGATCTGCCCATTTGTATGTTGGTGCGCTACAAAAGCAAAGGTGTTTGCTGGTAGTAAAAAGTACATGAGAATTTCGCCACCCGATAACAAAACGTGCAACGTGGTATATTTTTTCATCGATGATATTTTGGTACCGTTTTTCAGAAAATTATATCTTTTTATCCAATTAATAGATTTTGGGTTTTAGTTTATTTTCAAAGCTATTTGGTTCAATATGCGCAAAAAATAAAAATTAATTAATTAACACATTTTTTTTACTAAAATTGCAATAATCGAAAGTATTAGTCTACATAATTAGGTATATGGACCTTTTTTGTAGAGACCCGAAGTAAGCTAAGAAAATTTTTTTTTTAGTACTTGAACTTTGATGGACTTGGGCGAGCCTAGGATATTGACCAAAAGTTTTCACATTTCACACAGATTTTTTTTAGATCATAAAATTAAGTAAATTGGCGATGATATCAAACTCAGTCAAAGAGAACCCCTAATTTGAAAAAATCGGAATGATTGCGTTTTTTCTTGAACCGTAAATTTTGAATTACATCTCTTCATCTATATTTAATAAAAGTCTTTGTATCTTAAATAAAAATTTATGTCGGTGGTGTTGAAAAATTTTTGGCTTTGTGATTAGTGCATAGAAATAGAAATGTAATTACTATTTTTATTAGAAAACTTACTACAAAGTGCAGAAGTTTATACAAGGTGCTTGAAATTTTTTTATAAAAAGCTCGCTACAAGTTACCATAATTCATAACCTTTTTATTATCCACCTTTTGCATTGAGTTTTTATATGTTTACTGCATGTAATTTAGCATTTTTTTCCTGGCGCTTCAGCGAAACTGCATACTAATTTTTTGCCATGGGTTTTCCAAGGTTAACTACCAGCTACGCAAAGCGCTTGCTTGCTGACATACTTTTTAGCTTGTAAGGCGCAATTGTGGTGCTAGACAAAAACAAAAGCAAAAGGCGCATGCAATTGCGGCAGGTTAGTGATGGCGAAAAAAAAATTGCAAGAATAAATGACAAGAAATTAAAATAAATAAACAGTTATTACAACAAAGCAATTTTAGCTTAGTTGGCAAAAAATTTTGTGAAAGAAAAGGCTGAATTCATGGGAACCAAAAAATAAAGAAAGATGCATAAAAGTAGCAAATTTAATCAAAAACGATTCAAAGAACAAACAATAAATTTTATTTTGTGCGCTAAAAGCGAGAAAAATAAAATAAATCAAAAAAAATTGTATTTTAATTTTAAAACGCATTATTCGCAAGTTTGTAGTTAGTAAACTAATAACTCCTTGTTTTTTTTTTTTATTTCTAAGTTAAATTTTAATTAAATAAATTATGTCACAAATCTGGCTTAAAAATCGCCAAATAACTGGCGTCCTGCTCATCCGGCGGAAACGATATTCTGCTTTATTACCTTAATTTAAACCATTTAAAATTTATTCAAATTTTATAAGCAAAAGACAATTAAGAATTTCTCAGCAGCATATTTTATCAACAGTCATATGCATGTATGGACGACGTCTATATATATACATACCAGTTTATTTGCCCAACGCCTTTGAAAAGCTAATAGCTACATATAGTGACTCAAACAAATGACCACGTGTTGATTTTTTTTTTTAATATTCGTAATGTTTTTCGAGTTAAATTTTTTTTGTTTTTTTTTTTGCTATAAAAAGTTTTATTGCCCATACAATTTTCACGAATATTTTTTGGTGGCGGATTTTTGCACTTTTTTCCATATGAGCATTAATTTCTTATGGAATAAAATGCGGGAGACCGTTAGCAACAAAATTTCAAACAAGAAACGCCAGTTTTTGTAAATTGCACTTTTTATATACATATATATAAATAAAAAAAACGAAAAAGTAGACTCCAAAAAAAATTTTCAAAAAACAACGGGATTTTTTAGCCGTTGGAAACTTGCACTTCATTAGACTAAAATTGTATGGGCTATAAAACTGCGTACCCAAAAATGTTCTAAAGATTCATATCAAAAAGTTTAAAATTTGAAGAACATTTTTTTGAATTTTCCTCAGTTTTATATAAAGTTTGAAAATGTGATTATTTTTTTAAGGCATGGACGAGATTTTTTTTTTTAGAAAGATAGCAAACAAAATTTTGCGCGAGGCACATTACGAATACATATTTAAAAAAAATCAACACGTGGTAATTTCTTTGAGTCACTGTACATACTTGCGAGCAGCACATTTTAACGCGATTTCCACAGAAATCAGAGTGTGGGAAGATTTTCGACAAAGCAAACAAAACAAGTTACAAGCCAAAAGCAACAACAATAACACTATAAACACCAGAACAGGTAGAAATTTTTTTGGGTAAATTAAATTACCACTAAATGGTCACTGGTCGTACAGCAGCAGCCTAGAATGCCGCCTAGGGTAATTAACATGACTTTAACAAAATACGAGTAAAGCAAAGAAGATACAAAAGCAAGAACATACTTGTAAATGCACTCCTCTGCAAGCCTCTATGTTAGGCAAACGGCTTAGTATGCGTAAAGTAGCTGTAAAATAATAATAAAATACATGGAAATCAGCTCACTTCGCTTGTTGACGGGCAAACACACTTCAATAACTTTAAAATGTGGTGGCTTGTTACTCAAAAGATTAGCTAAATAATAGTCTGCACAGGTACAAATTTATTAAATCTACAAAAGTACAACGTACGCACTAAGTCCAGCCTAAGCATCGAACAGCTTTGAATTGACGACGCATCACGCACGCGCTGTAAACAAAACCAACCACTGTTTGGCTGTGCGTTTGGCTGTTGCTTTGTTGGCACGCCCCCTAAACCGCCTAGTGAACGCCCAGCATGCGGTCTAGATTTGCTAATGGATTATTGTGAAGTAGAGTATTTACTTTGTTATTAACGCCCGATGTTGCTATGAAAAAAAAGAGTCGAAAATAGAAAGCAAAAAAAGTCGCCAAAGTCGGAAAGAACTAAGATGCTTTGGATTTTTTTTTTTTTTGCTTATGCATATCGTAACAAGTGCTTAGAGAAAGCAAACCTAAAATAAAACACACAAAATGGAAAAGTATTCTTTATTTGAGAAATAGCTTGTTGTGAGAACTTTCTTCTGATTTCTCGAGGTGTTAATGTTCCGCTCTATAAGTTTTTCGATATTTTTACATCACTTAGTGAGATTTCTTTTTTTACCGAATAAACAGTTTCATTCAATTTTAGCGTTCAATTGGATAATACTTAGCTTAAACATTTTAAACGTAAGTGACTCTGCTGCATTAAAAAATGGGATAAGCAGACTGGAATTTAAACAACAAGGCGCAGAGAATGAAAGAAGATAGGGTAAAGTGGCCAATATTTGCCTCAGCGCCTTTCAAGGAAACTGGGGCATATGTCAACTTCCGTCTCATATTCAAAAAGAACTGACGCCTTTTCCTTTCCAATACTGCTTTTAACGCTACTCGCTATGCTTTGGGATCTTAATCCTTACAATTGCCAAAACTGATGGCGTGAAACATTCCTAAAGATTAGGGAGGAACCCAGCAGACCAATCACAGTTATAGCGACCCATCAGCCGAACGTTATTTCTATTAAAATCCAATGAAAGAATCGTAAACAGGCATGCCAGAAATATTTAGTTGTTTCTCTTACAAAAAATCCTTTGCATAAGAGTCAATACGATTATTTTTCACGAAGATCTACCGTTCAAGCTCTTCAAAGGCTCACAACTGAGCACAAAGTGATGACCGTTGGTTACTACCTGAACGAGTGCAGAAGGGGATCTGGATGGGGCATAACTCTCTCTAATAGACAAGTAAGCAAGCAAGCATCTCTAAATCCAGAACCAGTACTTTTACTCTAGGACAATCGAAGAGTGAAATTCTTTTAAGATCACTGTACCCTAGAACTTATCACCTTACAAATAAACAAAAAAGTTAAACCATCGAATCTTAAGTGATTTTGCAAGGCAATTCGGAAAAAAGTTTTGTTTTTTTTTGGCCGAACCTAAAGGTGCCCCCTTTAACATTTTTCGGTGACAGCTATATTCCGCAATATATTTTTTTTAAATAGTTCTACGGGAATACTCGAAATACTTCGTTAGCAAAAGTTTGATAACTTTTGTTTACTTTAATTTACCGACGTAAGGTGGTAAGTTAGAGTGATAAGAAGTGAGATTTATTTGTTAAGTACTAGGACAGGGTGCTTGAGGTCAATGAACTTTGGTACAAAAAAATTTTCTTCTCGAGACTGGAACATTGATATGTCATCGATAAGACCCGATTGTAAATTCCGAATATAGATAAACGAAAAAAGTAAAACGCAGAACCCGGCGTTGGGCCAAATTTTTTTACTTTCCAAATTGCCTTGCAAGATACTTTAGAATCGAAGGTATAAAAATTGTAAGAAAGGCAAATATTATTTTTATGATTATTAAATTATTAAAAAAAATTTACACACCGTTAACCAAGTACTGCCAGCCAATTTTGCATACTAAACTCAGACATTTTTTTTTTTTTTACTTTGATATTCTTCCGGCATACGCGCAATATTACTTTGCATTAGACAGCTGCACTTTCGGCATATTGACTTTGTTGACTAAATAAAAATTTTATTTGATTTTGAATTAACACAAATCACGTTCAGTAATACTATCGCAACAACGGAAAATGTATTTCTAACACGTGTGTTTAACACTGTTGCCTAAGATTTTTTTCTGCGCTTCCGTTGCTGAGAAAAAATAATTAAAAAAAAAAACACACCAAGTGAAGGTAAGTAAGACCCATGCTAAGCTTTTTCCGTTGCTCTCCTCATTTAGAAATACCCATCCATTTATGTATTCATTTATACAAACGACAAATTTATTTGCTTACTTTATTAGTGTTATCTTTAAAAAAGTCTCGCGACGCATACCGCACACGAAAACAATCCCTACTCGTACTCATATTTAGGTGACTGCTTAATGCAATCGCGTCAAAGGAATTTCAATTTATGTTAATTTGTTTGCTGATCAAATTTTTTTTTAGGTTGATTTTTTTTTTCACTTCATTATTCGGCGCGTATTGCAGCGGAAATCGAAACAATGAAGTTCTTTGACTTTCGATTTTCAAGAAAATAACAAAAATAAATAAGCATAGGCATATGCAGGAATTTAAAGTCAAATCATAAATGCGCTATAAATCCAAAAAAAAGCGTGCTGGCTCGCTCGCTGAGCGCATTTACGCCTAATTTTAATTTTTGGGCTTTTGAGCAAAGAGTAATTTATGTGTATGTGTGTGCATTGAAGCAAGTAATATATTTATAAAATCACATGTATTTCTATCATATCATATCTCCTACTGCTAGATACCTATGTACATAGCCTCCTACTCCATTCGAAGTGCCCATTAAAAATGTTGCACCCTTTTACAATTTGTGACAGCCACTCGATTTTATTACTACAATCTATAAAAATAAACATACATTTCTACATAGATACATCCATATGTAAGTGCCTACAAACAAACAATAGACTCCTCTTGAGATTGAATGTGCTTCTGTGGTCGCGGATGATTAGTCGCATATATCAGCGCTTCAAATTACGCCCTGGGGACCCATGCAAAGCTGATTGACTAGCTGACTGCCTGCCACTTCAGCTTTTGTCTTAATTCTTAGAGTGGGTAATTTTTCGGATTGTTAGCTAAGTATTTATTTGGTATGTGCTTATAAAGAGTGAGAGAAGTATGTATATATGTATGTGTGTTCTTTTCAAATGAAAATTTTCCAAATATTTTTTTATTTCAACTTTAATGTCTTACAGCTATATTTCTTGCTAGCTTATAAAAATATTTATGCGCGTTTTTTTTTTTTTTTGTTGGCCTTAAATGAACTTGCCACAAATTAATAGGAAAAATACGCACTTGAGTCTCGCCTGGATAATAAAAAAAAGCATAATAAAACAAAGTTGAGAATAAAACATCAACTAAGAACTTACGTGGAACAATATGTCTTCCATAGAAACAAAAAAAAAAATATTCGAAAGGCAATTATAGCATACAAATTGCGTATGTCTCCCAGAAAGCGTAACAAATAATATCAGCCGCGTTTTTTTCGAGAGTTCTACCTTTTGGAGCATAACGTTCTACGAGAATTTTAGCGATCCAACTAAAAATAACCGTTAAGTATCAAGATTTTAATTTTTAGATCATTGCAAAATTGTTATTTTTTTCGATCTACTTTTGTCTCTTTTTCGATATAATGGAGACTGTGTTTTATGATCGATTTTAATCTTTTATGATCTAAAAAATTAAACCTAAAAATAATAATCTTAAAAAACTGTTAAATTATGATTTTTATTGTAAATATCATAACCGTTACGGACCACGTTCTAAAATACATCCAAGTCCTTCTTCTACTTCTTCCTCCTCTTTGGCTCTGTAACCGCCGAAGCAATTTTGGCCGAGTTCAACAAAGCACGCCAGTCGCTCCTCTTCTGTGCCAACTGACGCCAATTGGAAACACCAAATGAAGCCAAGTCCACAGCATCGAAAATTCATGGTTCACTTTACTGATTGCCTATCTTTTGCAGAGTCGAACGTTGCCAGTCAAATTAAATTTGTCTCAAACGTTTTAAGATCCGTTACGTTGTGCGAGAGCATATCCCCAGGGATTGGATGACATTCGAGGCCGAAGGCAGGCAAAAGCTCTCATATATCTCCCAAGAATTTCAGATCAATCGGTTCATCGTTGTTTCTTTAAACCCCATACAGATGGATTGGTCTGTATATTCGAAACAGGATTCTAGTAAAAAAATGTTAATTTCGGACTTGTACGGGATTTCAACTAAAAAAAAGTGTAAAGTCTTAACACTCTACACAATTTTACAGAAGTTTCCCATCAAAAGCTGTAGCTATGCGCTACGTTAGATGCGGCCACTTTGAGACACTCACTGCTGTCATTAAAGTATAAAGTTTCTCAACATAACCTAACATTAAATTTGCAAATCTAAATGCCAACGCTCAGCACTCAACTGTGACATTCAACTTCCGCTTTCGAAGTGACTCTCGTTTTCACATTTTCTTGCCGTTTGCAACAACAAAAATGCGAAAATCTCAGTCGCTTTTGACCGGAAGTACATTTCAAAGCATTTAAGTTAGTGGAAAAAGAAATCCCAACAATCATTGACAATAATCTTGTCAAATGGCAATGTGTTTGTAACAACAACAACAACAACAGCATTGCAGATGATCACTAATGCAGCAACTGGTGCCAGTTGCCCTGAAGTTGCTAGAAACGCGTACTCATAAACTGTAGTCGTTTTTCTTTTTAATTTTATTCGCTCTTGCTCCACAACAACATTAAAATCCGACAGATTTAATTTTTTTCATTTGCTCTTTTATTTCACTTGTTTGTATGTATGTATGTATGTATGGGCGCATGCATGTCCCGACAAATGTGTTAATTAAAGCCGCTGTGGAAGATTTAAACGTACATAAACTTATGTTTGCTTGTTTGTACGAATATTTCTTAAACAACAACCACAACAACAACCACAACACTTAATCCAACATCCATCACAGCCTCAGTTTCAGTTTGTTTAATTGTAAATGTGGCGGGCGCCCGCTTTGTCTGTCGGCGCGGTTGGGGCTCAATTTATCAAAACAAAACAAAAAAAACACAGTCAGTCAGCCTGGCTGCCTGGCTGCCCGTCCGCCATCTCAATGCGGCTCCCAGTCTAGCCACAACTTGCTGCCAAAGGAGCTGCATTAAAGGCTACCACTTATGGCTGGCTGGCTGTATGGTTTAGCAGAGATAAGGTCAATTAAATAAAAAAGCCAACCGGAAATGTTTGTCACTCGCTGGCGACAATGCCGACAGCAGCAAGTCACACGACCACAATGGCAGTGTAAATAGCTAAAATAATAGCAAAAATTAGACTTTTAATGCGAGTGCGCGGAAAAGGC
>NW_023458560.1:70779652-70780955 GCF_013731165.1 Rhagoletis pomonella
TATTTTATTTTATTTTATTTTATTTTATTTTATTTTATTTTATTTTACTTTATTTTATTTTATTTTATTTTATTTTATTTTATTTTATTTTATTTTATTTTATTTTATTTTATTTTATTTTATTTTATTTTTATTTTTTATTTATATATTTTTTTTCGTATGGACTCATTTGAGTTTAAACGGCTTTGGAAAACTCTCTTTGCATGGATACACAAATTCGCATACCTAAACCTATACCTTTGCACTTTGTATGTAAAGTAAATTGCCCACTTGCCGCTGTAAATGAAATGCCCGCAATTGCATATGTACAAGCCAATTACAGCAACACTAACCACACACAGCTGTTGAGGGTCACCTGCAGTCAGCAACAACCAGCATAATTGCATGTTGCTGTAACATTTCAGTTAACTCTATTAATGAATATGCAGAGAGCAAGTAGCGGTGAGGAGTTTGCAAAATGCAAAATGCAAAAAGAGGCGAAAACACAAAATGCAACCAAAGTAAAATGCATGTTCACGCTTTTAAGTGTCATTTTGAAAGGGAGGTAGCAGTAGGAGTTGCCTAGGTGCATATCACAGGGGGCATGCGGTCTTATACAGTATCTGTATGTATGTATGTATGTACACTTGTATGTGAAGTGGAGTTCTGCAGGCGCACCACTGCGGCTACATTCACAAATGTAAGGCAGTGCAGCAACACCACATCCGGTTGATTATGGGGAATAATACAATGATATGAAATTAAAATGCAGAAAGTAAAAAAAGAAAAATTTGCAAAACTGCATACAACAAAAAAATGCCGCAATAAACACGCGAATAAAGCGTCGCTTTGCAATCATACATACATATGTACATAAAATGTTGTCGATTGACCGGCCAGCTGTTTAATGTATTAAAGTGGAAAGAAATGGGGGTGCCGTTTTTGTTTGTTTTTTTTTCCACTGATAATAAAAAGTGCGTTGCAATTTTTTATGCTGTCAGGCAAAAACTGATAATTGTGTGCAATAAAAGTAGAAAAAATATTACTTTAATGGAAAATGCGTCGCTTAAGACTTTCGTATAATGAAATCTGAATAAAGCGACATTAAAAAGTTTATGGAAATCTGTATTAAAAGTGATTGAATGCTTGCCTTATTGCACTTTTCTTGCTTTTACTTTCAATTCCATATTTTATGATTAACTCACTTACAAAAAAGAGTTGAAAAGTCTACACAATGTAAACAGCAAAAAAAAAAGATATAAAATCCTAGCAATGTTGCCTTTTCCGCGCACTCGCATTAAAAGTCTAATTTTTGCTATTATTT
>NW_023458560.1:70781055-70782273 GCF_013731165.1 Rhagoletis pomonella
AAATAATAGCAAAAATTAGACTTTTAATGCGAGTGCGCGGAAAAGGCCAGTGAATCGCGGCTACTTAGTTGGCTCATTGCTAGGATTTCATATCTTTTATTTCGCTGTTTACATTGTGTAGACTTTTCAACTCCTTTTTTTAATTTAGTTGATCTTAAAATATGGAACTGAAAGTAAAAGCAGGGAAAGTGCAATAAGGCAAGTATTCAATCACTTTTAATGCAGATTTCCATAAACCTTTTAATGTCGCTTTATTCAGATTTCGTTATACGAAAGTCTTAAGCGACGCATTTTCCATTATTCCATTACTGTCATATTTTTTTTTTTTTTTTCGACTTTTATTGCACACAATTATCAGTTTTTGCCTGACAGCATAAAGAATTGCAACGCACTTTTTATTATCAGACAACAAACAAAAACGGCACCCCCATTTCTTTCCACTTTAATACATTAAACAGCTGGCCGGTCAATCGACAACATTTTATGTATGTATGATTGCAAAATGACGCTTTATGCGCATGTTCATTGCGTCATTTTTTGTTGTATGCAGTTTTGCAAATTTTTCTTTTTTACTTTCTGCATTTTAATTTCATATCATTGTATTATTCCCCATAATCAACCGGATGTGGTGTTGCTGCACTGCCTTACATTTGTGAATGTAGCAGCAGTGGTGCGCCTGCAGAACTCCACTTTACATACAAGTGTACATACATACATACATACAGATACTGTATAAGGCCGCATGCCCCCTGTGATATGCACCTAGGCAACTCCTACTGCTACCTCCCTTTCAAAATGACACTTAAAAGCGTGAACATGCATTTTACTTTGGTTGCATTTTGTGTTTTCGCCTCTTTTTGCATTTTGCATTTTGCAAAGTCCTCACCGCTACTTGCTCTTTGCATATTCATTAATAAATTTAACTGAAATGTTACAGCAACATACAATTATGCTGGTTGTTGCTGAATGCAGGTGACCCTCAACAGCTGTGTGTGGTTAGTGTTGCTGTAATTGGCTTTTACATATGCAATTGCGGGCATTTCATTTACAGCGGCAAGTGGGCAATTTACTTTACATATAAAGTCCAAAGGTATAGTTTTAGGTATGCGAATTTGTGTATCCATACAAAGAGAGTTTTCCCAAGCCGCTTAAACTCAAATGAGTCCATACGAAAATAAAATAAAATAAAATAAAATAAAATAAAATAAAACAAAATAA
>NW_023458560.1:70782283-70783827 GCF_013731165.1 Rhagoletis pomonella
ATAAAATAAAACAAAATAAAATAAAATAAAATAAAATAAAATAAAATGAAATGAAATGAAGAGAAATGAAATGAAATGAAATAAAATAAAATAAAATAAATTAAAGAAAATTAAAAAAATGCCTAAACTAAATAAACTAAAATAAAATAAATTAAAGAAAATTAAAAAAATGCCTAAACTAATAAAAAAGTTGCAATCTACACATATAATAAAATTGTAACAAGCCGATGTCTGTACATTATAGATATTAAAGAAAAATTAAATTGTGGGGTCTTTATTAGAGCAACAGAAGCTAAATCAACAACTATTAGAATTTTTATCTATCTGTCTGTCTGTATGTTTGTAGGTGCATCACTCGAAAACGAATGCAGGCAATTGAGTGTAATTTTCAGCGATGTATTGCTAGAGGTCTAGCTTAAAATATATAATGAAAAAAATTAGAGTTGCCACCTGTTTGAAAATTGCTTTTAAGCAAATTGATAAGATAAAGAAAATATTGAAATATGTGGTCAAAAGAAAGAGATTTAAGAAGGCTTACAGGCGAAAATAGATTTCTTTAAGGCTGCCACCTGTTTGAAAATTTAATTTAATTTAATTTAGCTGATGAGATAAATTAAATATAGCATTATGGCTACCAAACTGAAGAGGCTTAGAAAGTTTACTGCAGGAAATATTTTTAAAGAGAGTTACACTCTGTTTGAAAAATTATCTCATTTTACAGACAAAAATTTACATCAGTTGATGGTTTCAATAATTTTAAT
This sequence comes from Rhagoletis pomonella, assembly GCF_013731165.1. Taxonomy (NCBI): domain Eukaryota; kingdom Metazoa; phylum Arthropoda; class Insecta; order Diptera; family Tephritidae; genus Rhagoletis; species Rhagoletis pomonella. Next base: position 70,783,045 of record NW_023458560.1, read on the forward strand.
ATCACATGTTTCTACTTTTTCCAGAAGAAATATAATACTAGATTATAAGGAAAGTGTTTGAAAACAAAAATAGAAAATTTTGAATAAATTTTTGTTCACCACTTTGACCAAATTTTTTCCAAAAATTTTTCAGAGGGATATTTTCATTGCAGTCATTATTTTCAAAATACGGTCAAATATTTTCAGTTAGAATTAATTTTTCTGAAATGCGAGCTACATATACTCGGTTACTTAAATCGTTATAAATTTTTTTTGGAGTTTTTACACCGTGTTGTTGTAAATAGCTAAAATTGAGAAAATAAATATTTAGTTAACAACTACTTCGGAGAATTATTTACGTGTGTCAAGTTAGCACTACACTTTTCGAAATTGGAAAAGTTAACTACGGCATTAATTGTAGTGCTTTTGTTGTAAATTTGTAGTGGAAAGAAAAAATTTGTAGCTCTCGTTTTTTAAGAAAAAATGGTATGTAGTGCTAACTTGACACCATGCACCTAGTCGATGGAATTGAGATATCCAAAATGTTACTATGCCATTAATTGTAGCTTTTAACTTTAAAATTTGTTGTGGAAAGAAAAAATTTGTAGCTTTCGTTTTTCTGGAAAAAATTGAGTTTCTCGAACAAAATCTAGTATGTAGTGCTAACTTGACACCACGCACCATTGACGAAAGGATTGAGATATTGAAAATGTTACAACGGCATTAATTGTAGCTTTTTTGTTGTAAATTTGTTGTGGGAAGAAAAAATTTGTAGCTCTCGTTTTTTAAGAAAAAATGGTATGT
>NW_023458560.1:70783927-70788040 GCF_013731165.1 Rhagoletis pomonella
TAAAATAAAATAAAATAAAATAAAATAAAATAAAATAAAATAAAATAAAATAAAATAAAATAAAATAAAGTAAAATAAAATAAAATAAAATAAATTAAAGAAAATGCCTATTCTAATAAAAAATTTGCAATCTATACATATAATAAAATTGTAACAAGCCGATGTCTGTACATTATAGATATTAAAGAAAAATTAAATTTTGGGATATTTATTAGAGCAATAGAAGCTAAATCAACAACTATTAGAATTTTTGTCTATCTGTCTGTCTGTATGTTTGTAGGCGCATCACTTGAAAACGAATGCAGGGAATTGAGCGTAGTTTTCAGCGATGTATTGCTAGAGGTCTGACTTAAAATATAGAAAGAAAAAAATTTTAGAGTTGCCAACTGTTTGAAAATTGCTGTTTAAGTAAATTGATAAGATAAAGAAAATATTGAAATATGTGGTCAAAAGAAAGCTTTCTTACAGGCGAAAATAGATTTCTTTAAGGCTGCCACCTGCTTGAAAATTTAATTTAATTTAATTTAGCTGATGAGATAAATTAAATATAGCATTATGGCTACCAAACTTAAGAGGCTTAGAAAGTTTACTGCAGAAAATATTTTTAAAGAGGGTTGCACTCTGTTTGAAAATTATCTCAGTTTACAGACAAAAATTTACATCAGTTGATGGTTTCAATAATTTTAATATCACATGTTTCTACTTTTTCCAGAAGAAATACAGTACTAAATTATAAGGAAAGTGTTTTAAAACAAAAATAGAAAATTTCGAATCAATTTTTTTTCACCACTTTGACCAAATTTTTACCCAAAAATTTTCAGAGGAATATTTTCGTTGCGGTCATTATTTTCAAGACGCATTTTATTCTTAATAGAATTTTCTAAACTCTCGGTCAAATATTTCAGTTGGAATTCATTTTTCTGACATACGAGCTACATATACTCGGTTACTTAAATCGTTATACAAATTTTTGGATTTTTTAACACCGTGTTGTTGTAAACAGCTAAAATTGAGAAAATAAATATTTTGTTAACAACTACTTCAGAGAATTATTTTCCCACCACATGTCAACTGGCAGGTAAATAAGGAAAATGGATTCTTAGACAAACAAAATAGTAATTTTCAGCTCCTTAAACACCAATTCCTTTCATATTTTACTTTTTTCTAACTCAATAAATAAATAGGTACGTACGTAAGTTTCCACTAAGATATTCGCTGCCTTATGCATTCACATTGCTTTGTGGGTAATAAAAAAACGCTCCTGCTGATAAGGAAGGTCGCTGCCTGACGTGTGCAATCAATGCTTATCCGAAATTATCAGCCTCTCTCATCAATAAAGCAAATAAATATACTGTCCAACAGGTCACCAGCCTATCTGTGACAAATGTCACTTGGTGGCGAGCCTAAGCAAATATGTGTTACTTGTAGTATAAATCTCAATGTATATTTTAAATTTATGACAGTCTGTGAGTTGACGTGACAGCGCTCATTAGAAATATTCATGAAGTGTTTAATAAATATTTTCGGCAAAAAAGGCGAATATCAGGTTAGTGTTTGGAAGAAAAAATTCCAAGTGAAAGGTGAAAATAATGAAAGGTTGTTCGACAGCTTAGAAGACCCACAACTTGAGAAGTAAAATAAATTATCTACTTACATACATACATATACATATTTCTCTATATTAACTAAAATTTTTAAGAAGATAAATTTTCTTTGGAGCTGCTGACATCTTAGCTCTTGCAAACCATGGTCAACTCTTATTTATTATTACTATATACATACATATGTACATATATTGCTGCTACTAAAGTAGTTAACTAAATTCCAAAACTAATTAGACTTGTTTTTTTTTCTCTTGCAGATCTACCCCGGCCCCGATCCCAAACAAGCCATCATGGGTTCACTCGTCTTCTGCATACACCATAAACAGGGTTGCAAATGGTCCGATGAGCTGAGAAAATTAAAGGTGCGTACGAACACAAAAAAAAATAAAAAAATAAAAAATAAACGTTTACACACGCGTAATTTTTACACATAATTTCTTGTTGTTAAAAAGCAAAAAATTAACTACATTCAAGTTGCTTCAACTAACAAGTTCATCATAGTGGTAGCACCGGGCGAAGTAGCCACACAACAACTGAGATTTCATTCATTAAGCAAACTATTTTTATTAGTTGGCTTTTTAAGAGCATTCTTAGAAAAATATTAGAATGTCTGTTAAATTTTATTACGCTTCTAATGTTGTCTTAAACAGTTTGTGGCCATTTTGATGTTTTTTGTTGTTACATTTTTGAATTCATTCATAAGAAGCAATAAATGGAAATTCTAGCGAATTAACAAGTCAAGTTCTAAATAGGTAGTGAATGAAACTTAGGTTAAAAGGGGTGATGTGGAGAAAAAAAAAATTAGGTAAAATGTTTTGTGGAGTTGATCTTTGTGTAGAGCGACCTTTTTAACTTGGAAAGTGATATTAAAAAAGTTAGAAGATTGGTGCATGTTTAGAAATCACAGCCGCGACTTGCGACAAGTTGTAAAAACTTGCGTTAAGTTAGAGTTAATTTTAAAAAACCTGGACTTCTTACTGGAAGAAATGGATCTTAACGTAGATGGCAGTTGTGGCAGGTGTATTTTGCTAGAAACTCTTAGTACATCTCATATTCAGGCTGCCAGATTGCGGAGAATGCTTACCTCTCTTTCAATGCCTCAGAGTATTTCCAAATCAAGACGATTTGGGTGTGCCAGGACACAGTGGCATCACTGAAAAGTGCAGGGCTGATAAGTTGGCTAGGCCGGGTACCCTCGACGCCCCCCGCACAGGCAAGACATAGGAGTTCTTTTGGCAACCTGCGCACTACTCCTGGGCTGATGGGTTTAGAGTCGGCTCAGCATGCGCTGGGCAAAACCCCCGACATGCCAACTTGCAAGATCTTTCTGGTCGCATGCGGTCAAGGGGCTATCTGCCGCTGCTTAAGCGTCAGCTCTCGATTCTTACGTGTGTACTGAGCGGACACTGCCCACTAGGAACCCACGCACTCTTACTGCCGCCGCTACTTGGAGGACGATGTGGAATCATCTCATGAATTCCTTCACAGTTGCTCGGCATTTGCTGGACCAAACCTGAGGAACCCTCCGGAGTGGACATCAGCTGCCTGTGCAGCTCTGTTTTGAACCTATCAGAGCTTCTACTGACATACACCGATTACCTGTAGTTACCGTTCGAGGAGTTCTACAATGTGGTAACATATCGGACAAGTTAATCAATGTCCAAGCGAGGGGTGATAATTGTCTTGATAAAAGTCAGTGCCAAGACTGGCTAAGAAAATCGAATACTGGTAATTTTGACACCAAAAATGCTGCTCCGACAGAAAAGCGCACCGAGGTTGATGAAGAAAGAATAAAGGCTTTTATCCTGTCAAACCGTTGATACATGTTGCAAGAGAAACATTGAAAATCAGTATAGAAAGTTTTCACTGCCATCTGAAAACGCAGCAAGCTGGATATTTGGATTCCAAATGAACTCAAATATGGTGATTGGACGGTGCGTATAGATACATGTATCTTCAAAATGCTGCTTAAAGGTGAATAAAGCGATCGTGTTTTAGACCTAACGGCAACTAGTTAAGAAAAGGTGATTCTTTAAAACAATATGGGTATTCTCAAAGTCTTGCAAAGCCCAGGTTTTTACCAATTCGTGCACCGTGCAAGGGCTTTGCAATCTCTCTTGGTCGCAACGTGATGATTTGTAAAAACTTCTTCAAACGAAGTTTATACTTTCAGTGCGATTTTATTGGAAGGATAAGGGGTTTCCTGAGCTTCTACCAATAAACAGAACCATCAGTTCCAATGAATATTTTCGGCGACTGGATAGTTTGGATGAACGAACTCCCGGGACCACAGACATCTGCCCAGAATGCTAGCCTAACCTTTCATCGTCAGACTTCCATTTGTTCTACTTGTTTCGCTCTCTTCAAGGGTCCTTGCGAAATGTTATTCCAGCTTAAGAAGGAACGGTGAATCAGATCTTGTTCCTTTTTCGCTAATAAAGACAAATACTTGTATGGAGTTCATAAAGGGTGATTTTTTTGAGGTTAGGATTTTCATGCATTAGTATTT
>NW_023458560.1:70788140-70788448 GCF_013731165.1 Rhagoletis pomonella
TTCTTAAAAAACGAGAGCTACAAATTATTTCTTTCCACAACAAATTTACAACAAAAAAGCTACAATTGCCGTTGTAACCTTTTCAATATCTGAATTCTGTCGTCAATGGTGCATGGTGTCAAGTTAGCACTACATACTAAATTTTGTTCGAAAAAGGGTCAACTCAATTTTTTCCAGAAAAACGAAAGCTACAAATTTTTTCTTACCACAACAAATTTTAAAGTTTAAAGCTACAATTAATGGCATAGTAACATATTGGATATCTCAATTCTATCGACTAGGTGTATGGTGTCACGTTAGCACTACAT
>NW_023458560.1:70788548-70799358 GCF_013731165.1 Rhagoletis pomonella
TTTTTTCTTTCCACAACAAATTTTAAAGTTAAAAGCTACAATTAATGCCGTTATAACATTTCCAATATCTCAATTCTATCGACTAGGTGTATGGTGTCAAGTTAGCACTACATACCATTTTTTCTTAAAAGACGAGAGCTACAAATTTTTTCTTTCCACAACAAATTTACAACAAAAAAGCTACAATGAATGCCGTTATAACATTTTCAATATCTCAATTCTATCGACTAGGTGTATGGTGTCAAGTTAGCACTACATACCATTTTTTCTTAAAAAACGAGAGCTACAAATTTACAACAAAACCAAACAACAAATTTACAACAAAAACACTACAATTAATGCCGTAGTTAGCTTTTCCAAATTCGAAAAGTGTAGTGCTAACTTGACACACGGGAATTATTTTCCCACCACATCACGTCAACTGGCAGGTAGATAAGAAAAAATGATTCTTAGACAAACAAAATAGTAATTTTCAGCTCCTTAAACACTACTTTTCACACTGGCTAAATTAGAAAGAATTTCTTCTATACCCTAAAAGAGCCATATTTCATATTTTACTTTTTTCTAACTCAGTATATAAATAGGTACGTACGTAAGTTTCCACTAAGATATTCGCTGCCTTATGCATTAGGCATGCATTCACATTGCTTTGTGGGTAATAAAAAAAAAACGCTCCTGCTGATAAGGAAGGTCGCTCCCTGACGTGTGCAGTCAATGCTTACCCGAAATTATCAGCCTCTCTCATCAATAAAGCAAATGAATATACTGTTTAACAGGTCGCCAGCCTATCTGTGACAAATGTCACTTGGTGGCGAGCCTAAGCAAATATGTGTTACTTGTAGTATATATCTCAAAGTATATTTCAAATTTATGACAGTCTGTGAGATGGCGTGACAGCGCTCATTAGAAATATTCATGTAATGTTTAAAAAATATTTTCGGCAAAAAAGGCGAATATCAGTTTAGTTTTTGGAAGAAAAAATTCCAAGTGAAAGGTGAAAATAATGGAGGGTTGTTCGACAGCTTAGAAGACCAACAACTTGAGAAGTAAAATAAATTATCTACATACATACATATATACATAGTTCTCTATATTAACTATAGTTTTTAAGAAGATAAATTTTCTTTGGAGCTGCTGACATTTTAGCTCTTGCAAACCATGGTCAACTCCTATTTATTATTATCCAAAACTATGTTTACTATATACATACATATGTACATATATTACTGCTACTAAAGTAGTTAACTAAATTCCAAAACTAATTAAACTTTTTTTTCTCTTGCAGATCTACCCTGGCCCCGATCCCAAACAAGCCATCATGGGTTCACTCGTCTTCTGCATACACCATAAACAGGGTTGCAAATGGTCCGATGAGCTGAGAAAATTAAAGGTGTGTACGAAAACTAAAAAAAAAAATAAAACAATAAAAAATAAAAAATAAACGTTTACACACGCGTAATTTTTACACATAATTTCTTGTTTTTAAAAAGCAAAAAATTAATTACATTCAAGTTGCTTCAACTAACAAGTTCATCATAGTGGTAGCAGCGGGCGAAATAGCCACACAACAACTGATATTTCATTCATTAAGCAAACTATTTTTATTAGTTGACTTTAAGAGCGTTCTTAGAAAAATATTAGAATGTCTGTTAAATTTTATTACGCTTCTAATGTTGTCTTAAACAGTTTGTGGCCATTTTGACGTTTTTTGTTGTTACATTTTTGAATTCATTCATAAGAAGCAATAAATGGAAATTCTAGCGAATTAAGAAGTCAAGTTCTAAATAGGTAGTGAATGAAACTTAGGTTAAAAGGGGTGATGTAGAGAAAAAAAAATTAGGTAAAATGTTTTGTGGAGTTGATCTTTGTGTAGAGCGACCTTTTTAACTTGGAAAGTGATATTAAAAAAGTTAGAAGATTGCTTCATGTTTAAAAATCACAGCAGCCGTAAAAAAAATTCATTCATGTGCCGGTTGGGAACTTTATTGGACTAGTAAGTTGTTGAGGGCAGCACGAAAGTAGCCTAATTCTGACTTATTAGCTTTGGCAAACTGTTTGACACTTCTTTTGCTCAAGTGAAGCGCATTGCCTGTTATCGTATCCTAAATCATACTATTAGATTGAGTAAAAGTCCATATACTTGTATGCATGATACAAAAAACAAGGTAGTTCCATTGTCACTTTTTCGTCGCCATATTAACAACCTGACAATTAAGCAGATTGTGACATTTCGTGCTACCATACCCAATATCTAAAATCCTTCAAATTTTCGTATAATGTTAATGTTTTGTCGATTTAAAAATATTTTGTTCTTAAGCATAGCATAATAAGAAATAAACAAGAAATAAGTGTGAAATTCCACAACATTTCCTTGAAACATTTTGCAACATGAAGCTAGCACACAATTTTCATGACATTTTTAAATACACATGTATATTTTAAATTGTGTGAAAGCTGACAGTTTATAGAATTCAGTAGCGAAGAAAACAAAGGGGGGTTAAGTGGTTAAACCTTACCCAAGCCGATCATAAAACTTGCGACGCAATTTCGGCTTATGCCTGTGGGTCTTGGCAAGAATATAATCCCTGAAGGTTTAGCTTAAAATGGTTTGCGGGATACACCCTGTGATCATGTTACTTTCCAGAAGGTGTGGCGTAAAATTTAAACGTTTTCAAAATAAGATATTGATTAGTTTTAAAAGGTATATATTAATACAACTATTTACTTTATAATCCCAAATTTAGAATATAAAATGTCCCACACCAAAAAACTTACAATTGGGTAATGCCGCTTTGAATTTTTCACAATTGAGCAATTGTCAAAAATCTGCTTTTTAATCAAAAAGTTGTTTATTGAAACTACCTTCTTTTTTGTATCATGCTTGTATGTCATATGTTATTTAACAGTCAATTGTTTAAACTTCATTTCAAATAAAAGTTGAGTGGTTGGATCGAGTTTTGGAGATACGTTTATTGCAACAATGTGAAGATGGACGAAGACAGTATGCATTTTCTCCATACCATACACTTTCACTTCCGTAAAGGAAAAAACTTGTGACAAGTTGTAAAAACTTGCGTTAAGTTAGAGTTAATTTTTAAAAACCTGGACTTCTTACTGGAAGAAATGGATCTTAACGTAGATGGCAGAGTTGGGGCAGGTGTATTTTGCTAGAAACTCTTAGTAAATCTCATATTCCGGCTGCCAGATTTTTGCGGAGAATGCTTACCTCTCTTTCAATGCCTCAGAGTATTTCCAAATCAAGACGATTTGGGTATGCCAGGACACAGTGGCATCACTGAAAAGTGCAGGGCTGATAAGTTGGCTAGGCCGGGTACCCTCGGCGCCCCCGCACAGGCAAGACATAGGAGTTCTTTTGGCAACCTGCGCACTACTGGGCAGATGGGGCTACAGTCGGCTCAGCATGCGTTGAGAAAAAAACCCCTTGGAAGATCTTTCTGGTCACACGCGGTCAAGGGGCTATCTGCCGCTGCTTAAGCGCCCGCTCTCGATTCTTACTGAGCGGACCCTGTTCATTAGGAACCCACGCACTCTTACTGTCGCAGCTGCTTGGAGGACGATGTGGAATCATCTCATGAATTCCTTCGCAGTTGTTCGGCATTTGCTGGACCAAACCCGAGGAACCCTCCGGAGTAGACATCAGCTGCCTGCGGAGCTCTGTTCTTATCAGCGCTTCTACTGACATACACCGATTACCTGTAGTTACTGCTCCAGGAATTCTGACACTAAAGATGCTGCACCGACAGAAAAGCGCACCGAGGTTGATGAAGAAAGATTAAAGGCTTTTATCCAGTCAAACCGTCGATACATGTTGCAAGAGAAACATTGAAAATTAGTATAGAAAGTTTTCACTCCCATCTGAAGATGCAGCAAGCTGGATATTTGGATTCCAAATGTACTCAAAGATAGTGATTGGACGGCACGTATAGATAGAAGTATCTTCAAAATGCTGCTGAAAGGTGAATAAAGCAATCGCTTTTTAGACCTAACGGCAAGCAACTAGTTAAGAGAAGGTGATTCTTTAAAACAATATGGGTATTCTCAAAGTCTTGCATGCCGTGTACCGGTGCAAGGGCTTTGCAAGACTTCGCGAATGCACCTAATGTGGAACGCAATCTCTCTTGGTCGCAACGTGATGATTCGAAAAAACTTCTTTAAAGGAAGTTTATGCCTTCAGTGTGATTTTATTGGAAGGATATGGGGTGTTCTAAGCTTCTAGCAACATAAGGAACAATCATTTCCAATGAATATTTTCGGCGACTAAATAGTTTGAATGAAAGAAATCCCGTGACCACAGACATCTGCCTAGAATGCTAGCCTAACCTTTCATGGTCAGACTTCCATTTGTTCTACTGGTTTCGCTCTTCGCACTCGCTATGTGTTGGCGGATGAAATGCGGATATAGATAACATACACAATACTACTACTAAGAGCTTTTCAGTTAAAAAAATTACATGCTTAGTAAAAGTTACTAGTTTTTGTATATTAAGGCTACCTTTATCAATTTACTGAATTCTATTTCACTGCATTTCTACATAACTAACAACAAATTTTCCTCATCTCTCTCTCCTTTCAGGGCCACTTGAACGTTTGCAAGCACGACGCCACCCAGTGTCCGAATAAGTGTGGTGCACAAATTCCTCGCATCATGATGACCGATCACCTACAGTTCACCTGCAATATGCGACGCACAAAATGCGAGTTCTGTCAAAGTGAATTCTCTGGCGCTGGCCTCGAAGAGCATGCCGGCACTTGCGGCCAAGAGCCCATCTATTGCGAGGCCAAGTGTGGTCAGCGTGTGCTGCGCGGTCGAATGACGCTACACAAGTCAAAGGATTGTGCCAAACGCTTACGTCGTTGCATACACTGCACACGCGAATTCTCCTCCGACACACTACCGCTGCATGCAGCCCAGTGCCCACGTGCGCCTATGACATGTCCAAAACGCTGTGATGCAGGTCCTATTGCACGCGGCGACATGGAGGGGCATTTGCGTGATGAATGTAAGGCACTAGCGATTGCATGCAGTTTCAAGGAGGCCGGCTGTCGCTTCAAGGGACCACGTCACATGCTCGAAGCTCATTTGGAAGCAAATGCAGCGTCACATTTGTCACTCATGGTGGCGCTCTCTTCACGCCAAGGACAACAAATACAAATGCTGAAGACCGCTGTTTCGAAGCTTTCGATCAACTACACCGGCACGTTGCTGTGGAAGATTACCGATTGGTCGGCCAAAATGACAGAGGCGCGCAACAAAGATGGACTTGAGTTGGTTTCGCCGCCATTTTATACCTCGCAATATGGTTACAAGTTACAGGCTTCAATGTTTCTCAATGGCAACGGACCGGGCGAGAACACGCACGTATCGGTGTATATCAAAGTGCTGCCGGGCGAATATGATGCGCTACTGAAATGGCCATTCTCGCACTCGATCACATTCACACTCTTCGAACAAGGTGCGCAGAGCGGACAGGGCGGTGTGGCTGAGTCGTTTGTGCCCGATCCGACATGGGAGAACTTCCAGCGGCCCTCGAATGAACCGGATCAGTTGGGTTTCGGCTTTCCACGCTTCATTTCGCATGAAATGCTGCACAGGCGACCTTTCATCAAAGAGGATACAGTATTTTTGCGGGTTAAAGTGGATCCCAGCAAAATTGTGGCGGTCTAAGGGTTGGACGCTTTGACGAGTTTACAGTGCAGTTCTAAGTGCGTGTGTGAGTGTGTGTATGTGTGTGCTCGTGCCAAGCGCAAATTAACGTTTGGTGTAAATCATTTTTTTTATAGACATTCAAACAAATACTGTGTATTTAAAGTAGCAACTAGCAAAGTAAGTGAGTGTAAAAGACAAGAAAAATTTATTGTCTCCTGTCGACGAAGAACAAAAAAATCGGTAGCTTCGCGAGCGTAGACTTAGGAGCTACATTGCGCGCAAGCATAGAGAGCAGTCTGACTAAGTAACGGAAGCTTGAAAGAGAAAGGAAAAATCTTACGGTGTGTTGAAGATTTTAATTTCGTTAAGTGGACCAATGCAAGTCAATTTTATATAGGCATATACAAATACATACATATAATTTAAAAATCATATTTAAGTGGATTTACTAATTATGTAATTTTATATTTACTGCAAATAGATACGCAGTTTTCAAAAAAACGAAATCAGACCAAAGTTAATGCAACGTAAAAAGCAGCAAGAAAAATTAATATAGATTAGCAATGTAAGCAGATGACTCCGCACGGAAAATGGAATTTGACACACACAAAAGTTCGTGTCGTAAGTCTTTTGTTATAAATTTAAAAAAATGCAATTTCCATAAATGAAATTAATTCAGCTCGTAAAAAATGAAATACTTTCGAAAGATCTTCATCGGTTTAAATATATATTTTTTTTTGTTAGTTTTAAGTACGCAAGAATGCCTGGAACTTTATTTTTAAAATTTTACTGTTTGGTTTTTATTTCTAAAATTTGCGGTCATTGAAGTACCCCCCGTGTAAATAGCTCGATAATTTCATACCATTTGGAAGTCAATATATGTATATTACGAACATCTGAATAAATCAAAATTTCGTTTTTTACTACATAAAGTTTCAAAATTGACACAAGGGCAAATATGTATTTAGATTTTCTCAAACAGCATTAGTCATTAGCTTTTAAGTTCAGTAGTGTCTGAGTAGCTCATAAGATCGCTTATGTATATGAAAACATTAAGTGCATATGAATATCTTTCATTTTTATTACAAACTAATCATTAATAATGGAAGAAATTTTAATCACATATCTTGGAAATACTATGAAAAAATATCATATTAAACGCTCTTTAAGGCCAAAAACGTAAATAAAAAATAGTGTGTTTTATTTAAAAGCTAGCTGATGGATTTTATTCGTGTAAAGTGATTAGAGGTGCGTACTAGTAGTCTGTAGGACCTGGATTGCATCTATTTTAGGTTAGGTAAGCTATTGCAATCCTCTTGGCAAACTGTAACACCTTTTTGGGGGCGACTTCCAAATTAGACACATAGCCTCCTTGGCTCCTATTTCATTCAAGTATATCTCCCACAGATTTATATTTGTGCAGATCCAGTTTAAGAGGCGCGCGATTACAGCAGTCAATGCTCCGTTTGAACACCCTAAGTAGCCTATCGTCCCACAGTGTGGAAATTTAACTTTTTTTGTGACAAATTCTAATATCTCGAAAATGAGAACAGCTAGCGAAAAAAATTCAATTGCGTTTTAAGGCTTTTGAGATGGAGAATTCAGGAAAAATAGTTTCCTTGGATAACAAAATTTCCTTGACCTTTCAAATATCCTTCAAAGTTAGGGGTTTTCAATTTTTTTCTGTGTGTGTTTGGTCCACATTTTCGACGTCTTCTGGGTCATGGAGAGCTGTGGAATTCTCTAAATAAAAAGCAATGGGACGCTCAACCAAACACTTGGCAAAAATTGTAACCGCCAAAATAGCTTAGCTATAATGTTGAAAATATATCCCTTTCTTATGAACTTAAATCATATTTTTTAACGACTTTCCCTCATCCCTTCTCAAGTTTGATTGGCGATAAACCGGTTTTAGCATTATGCAATCATGAGTTTAATTTTTGTTTAGAATATTTGTATCCAAACCAAAACTCAGAACGAAAAAAAAATCTGAAAGGCTTGTTTTTAAACCAAACGTGACAATAGAGGACGGATACTTATTTCCAAAACAGCTATAAGAACACAAGTAATATTAGAAATGTTCTGTGCGAAAAAATATAAGCAGAGACCCAAAATAATTATTATCCTAATATTTGATTTCAACATCGTCGCCTTGTTTTAAGAGAATTTTTTTCGTCTTTGTATAACAATTATTTACGAGAAATATATTTTTTCGTCTCGTGGGATGATTATTTTCAAATGGAAATTTTTTACGCATTTTCATAATAATTATACGGGATTTTTATTTTTCTCGTCTCTCGGGACGTTTATTTGAAGACGAATATTATTTACGTCTTCTCATAATAATTATGTGGGACTTTTATTTTTTCTCGTCTCGTGGGACGTTTATTTTAAGACGGAAATGATTTACGTATTTTCGTAGTAATTATATGCGACTTTTATTTTTATCGTCTCTCGTAACGTTTATTTCAAGACGACATGTACAATGATGTACGTCCCACGTTTTCTCTTAATAGAATCGGTACATGTAATGCCGATTTCACGAAATTAAACGCAAATATCTGCGAGATCGATTATTGGAATTTGATTTGCTAACATCTGGCAACCTCTTTAAATAAACCAAAACCACGTAAAAGCAAAGCCCTTTAATTTGACAACACATTTCTGAAAATCGAACGAACGATACAGATTTGATTTAAATATTTAACGAGACAAATCTCCGAACTCAATTAAAAAGTTGCATTCAATAAAAGTCCAATATAATTATTTGGAGAGGGCGTAAATCATTTCCGTCATGAAATAAATTTCCCGAGACGAAAAAAAATAAAAATCCCATATGATTATTATGAGAAGACGTATCTAAATATTATGAGCGAAAATAATTTACACTTCAAAATAATCGTCCCGCGAGACGAAAACAACATTTCCATTGTTCAGTAATAATTATAGAGCAATATTTAATTTTGTTTCTTATAATCGTTATGGTCTCTGAATATAAGTCCCAAATAAAAATAATTAGTGACAAATAAAATATTTTAGTAGAAATCTTCCAAATAAAGATTTTCATAACAGAAATACCCAAATAACGACTATTTCCTACCCCTTTTCAAATCCTATATAATGCAAATATATGTATGTACATATCGTCGCCTCAGAAAACGGATGACGAATGTGCAAAATCACGATTTTGGGATTTTGATGCAGATTTACTAAGTTGGACATGCTCTTTCGATTTCTGCAATCCATTTTTTTATATCTCCATTAGTTTTTGAGATATTTCGTGCGCATTTTGTCGTATGTTACATAATATTAATGATTGGGTATGCCTTTTGTTGTATGTGCTGAAAATGCGTCACATACGACAAATTCCCATACAAACGTACCTTTTTTTTAATCATAAAACGTTTGTCGTATGTGGCACATACGACAAATTCCCATACAAATGTAATCCTTTTTTAATCATAAAACATTTGTCGTATGTATCGCAAAACTTTGAACTTACGACAATTGGATGGTCCTCTACTATAACGATACAATTAAAATTGAAAATTAAACTAAGTAACTAATTTTAAAATTTTAAATTTTTAAATTTTAGCTTGCACTGAGTCTCCAATGAAATGAAAGAGATAAAAATGTACAAAAGACTGAATTTAAGTATTGTTTTTTGTTTTTATATAAAGAAAACGTATGTTCGTAACATATTTACAGCATATGAGATGTACAGATTTTTTTTATTAAATACATGATTATGTTTTTGTTATGTTTTTTCTAATAAGTAATCATTATTTAATAAATATGTCTGTTTTTTTCATCAAATTATACCATCGTCGTTGAAATAGATACTTTACTATTGTCGTATGTTCTGTGGACAAAACAAAGTGGTGAGTAAACGCTACTTACGACAAATATATACGGAATGAAAAATAAATTTTCTCATTAACGTTAAGAGATATTAAATGTAAAAATATGGGAAATCAAAACTAATAACACCAACTACGTCTCCTTCAAAAGTTACAAAAATCTACCGTACAGTTTCGGATTAATTCGACCTTAAACTTCAAAGTCAATTTTCTCAAAACCGTGTTTTGTAACATTCGACATCCGTTTTCTGAGACGACGATATGTAATTTAATATACTTACATCCAATTCTACATGGATAGTTTCCTAATTAAATTTCACTTTTGTGTCACCCTGCTCCTGCGGTCACTTGAATTGTATGCGCGTCCTCGCACAAAACACAAAGCTTTTATTTACAGAAATTATTCACTAATTAACAACATTCACACTTTCTATTAAATTATATTCGTTAAATTAAAACATTTCTGACCTATATATTAACTTTTTCGAACCAGCAAAGCGATTTCACACACAAAGCCGAGTGGGAACTTGGTTCTTGGCTATTTGCTCCATTACCTCTCAATACACTAAATTTTCACTTGTTTTATTTAACGACTGCTAACTTTAACACTTCAAAACACACTTTATCACTTTACACTATTTTAAATTTAATAAATCGCGACAATTTTGAGGAAACATTGCAGCCAAACGAATTTTCACATCCAGTTGAAAAAAGGCGCGAAAACTGTGAAGTCATCTGATTGGAACGAATGGAACGAATGGAACAAAAGGAACGGCAGAGCAATGTAAGTATGTAAGTACATATCGACTGCTGAGTGGAAGATCGACCTATCTCGACAGCCAGTTCGAAAACGCCCTATCTCAAAAAACTTTTCAAGAACGCCCTATTTCAGAGTTTTATTGAAAAACACCCTATCTCAGAATTCGGTTCAAAAACGCCAAATGTATTGAAAATGTGCTGACATAGGGCGTTTTTGAATCGGCAGCACTCGATATGTGATTACATATCAGTCCTTTTCGGTACGAATCAGTGTGTCGAACACTAGTCTTTTCAGACCATCGGAAAGCGATTTTTCATAGGTGAGAGAAAAAATAGATAAATCTCCTACCAACACAACTATATACTGTATATGTACACTAAGGTGGCCCTTATTTCAAAAAAAGAGCTCGGATTCCCGGTCTCACTCCCCAGAAATGTGTGAATAGCCTTAAGATTAAAATATACAAATTATAGGTCTGTTGTGGACTGTAGATCGGCAATTTATGAAAATCAAACTAAAGCA
>NW_023458560.1:70799458-70806035 GCF_013731165.1 Rhagoletis pomonella
CTCGGCCAAAATCGCTTAGGCGGTTACAGCGCCAAATAAGAAGAAGAGAAGTGTACATATACAGTATATAGTTGTGTTGGTAGGAGATTTATCTATTTTTTCTCTCACCTATGAAAAATCGCTTTCAGACGGTCTGAAAAGACACACTGATTCGTACCGAAAAGGACTGATATGTAATCACATATGTATGTATGTACTTACATATATATGGGCATTCTTATGTACTACTGTATATTAATACAGAACCGTTTTGCTAATATTTTTTAAATAAGTTCTCTATAAAATGTGCTGTTTCGTTTCCCAACAGCTTTTCGCAGCCTTTCATTTTAAATTTTACTACAATTTCCTTTCTCTACTTCCTTGCGTTGTCTGCTCTGCCGTTCCTTTTGTTCCATTCGTTCCGTTCGTTCCAATCAGATGACTTCACAGTTTTCGCGCCTTTTTTCAACTGGATGTGAAAATTCGTTTGGCTGCAATGTTTCCTCAAAATTGTTGCGATTTATTAAATTTAAAATAGTGTAAAGTGATAAAGTGTGTTTTTGAAGTGTTAAGGTTAGCAGTGGTTAAATAAAACAAGTGAAAATTTAGTGTATTGAGAGGTAATGGAGCAAATAGCCAAGTTCTTGCCCACTCGGCTTTGTGTGTGAAATCCTGGTTGCTGATTTGCTGGTTCGAAAAAGTTAATATATAGGTCAGAAATGTTTTCATTTAACGAATATAATTTAATAGAAAGTGTGAATGTTGTTAATTAGTGAATAATTTCTGTGAATAAAAGCTTTGTGTTTTATTTGTGTTTTGTGCGAGGACGCGCATACAAATCAAGTGACCGCAGGAGCAGGGTGACACAAAAGTGAAATTTAATTAGGAAACTATCCATGTAGAATTTGATGTAAGTATATTAAATTACATATTACATACATATATTTGCATTATATAGGATTTGAAAAGGGGTAGGAAATAGTCGTTATTTGGTTTTTCTCTGATATGGGGATCTTTATTTTGAAGATTTCTACTAAAAATATTTTATTTGTCAAAAATTATCTTTATTTGGGACTTATATTCAGAGACCATAACGATTATAAGAAATAAAATTAAATATTACTCTATAATTATTATTGAACAATGGAAATGTTGTTTTCGTCTCGCGGGACGATTATTTTGAAGTGTAAATTATTTTCGCCATCTCATAATATTTAGATACGTCTTCTCATAATAATCATATGGGATTTTTATTTTTTTTCGTCTCTCGGGAAATTTATTTCATGACGGAAATGATTTACGCCTTCTCCAAATAATTATATGGGACTTTTATTGAATGCAACTTTTTAATTGAGTTCGGAGATTTGTCTCGTTAAATATTTAAATCAAATCTGTATCGTTCGTTCGATTTTCAAAAATGTATTGTCAAATTAAACGGCTTTGCTTTTACGTGGTTTTGGTTTATTTAAAGAGGTTGCCAGATGTTAGCAAATCAAATTCCAATAATCGATCTCGCAGATATTTGCGTTTAATTTCGTGAAATCGTCATTACATGTACCGATTCTACAAGTATTAAGAGAAAACGTGGGACGTACATCATTGTACACGTCGTCTTGAAATAAACGTTACGAGAGACGATAAAAATAAAAGTCGCATATAATTACTACGAAAATACGTAAATCATTTCCGTTTTGAAATAAACGTCCCGCGAGATGAAAAAAAATAATGTGGGCATAATTATTATGAGAAGACGTAAATAATATTCGTCTTCAAATAAACGTCCCGAGAGACGAGAAAAATAAAAATCCCTATAATTATTATGAAAAGACGTAAATAATTTTCATTTGAAAATAATCATCACACGAGACGAAAAAATATATTTCTCGTAAATAATTGTTATACAAAGACGAAAAAAATTCTCTTAAAACAAGGCGACGTTGTTGATCTCAAATATTAGGATAATAATTATTTTAGGTCTCTGCTTATATTTTTTCGCACAGAACATTTCTAATATTACTTGTGTTCTTATAGCTGTTTTGGATCCTTTAGTGTAAATATAAAAATATTAAAATATAAAAAAACGATTATTCTTGTTCCTAAGAATTAAAAACAAATCGCAAAAATTTAAGTTCAACGTAAACGGAGTCAAGAAACTGATAAGCTGCCTGTAAGTGCAAATGATTATTTCCCTTCTAAAGGCGAATTCATATAAGGTGTTGATACCAGAGCAGCTAATTTCAAGAAGGATTTTACTGATTTGTCAAAATGATGTGTTTGTTGTACATTTGTTCGTGTTCTGATTGTCATTGTGCGTATAATTTGTTAGTGCAATTTTTGTTTTTGTGCTGCCACTATATGAATTCGCCTTGGTAGCTGTAAGTGGATATAGCTCGGAGTTGTTTAAAGAGAACTTTAGCATTATTTAATATGTATGGAAATATGTGAAAAAAGGGAACGAAATATAAATCTGTAATATAGCACTGGTTGATTTTTCCGTCAGGTTGAGAAAATGTATTTTTGAATAAGTATCCGTCCTCTATTGCCACATTTGGTTTAAAAACAAGCCTTTTCCGGCGTTGTACTATTTTCAGATTTATTTTTTTCGTTGTGAGTTTTGGTTTGGATACAAATATTCTAAACAAAAATTAAACTCATGATTGCATAATGCTAAAACCGGTTTATCGCCAATCAAACTTGATAAGAGATGAGGGAAAGTCTTTAAAAAATATGATTTAAGTTGATAAGAAAGGGATATATTTTCAACATTATAACTAAGCTATTGTGGCGGTTACAATTTTGCCAAGTGTTTGGTCGAGCGTCCCATTGCTTTTTATTTAGAGAATTTTGGAGACGAAAATTTAGAGTAGCGTTTGTCAGAATTCCACAGCTCTCCATGACCGAGAAGACGTCGAAAATGTGAACCCAAACACACATTTGTCAAGTGATCAGGATTACGATATTTCTTCTACATCGCAAGAGGGAGGACGCACAGTGTGTAACTTGAACTTTTTTCGTGACAAATTTTAAATAGAACGAAAACAGTTAGCGTTTCAAGGCTTTTGAGATGGAGAATTGAGGAAAAATAGTTTCTCTCGATAACAAAATTTCCTTGACTTTTTAAATGACCTTCAAGGGGAAATTTTTTTATCAACTAATTACATGTTGTTTATAGGTAAAAAAGACAAAAAATCAAAATTTTCACTTTTCATGGTCATTTTGAACATAAAGGTAATTTTTTATTCAATGTGACCATCAAAAGTAAAATTTTGGATTTTTTGCCCCTTGATAATAGATGCATTTTTCAGTTCTTGAGACAATGGGAATGGATTCCTCGACGCAAGAACACCAAAAATAGGTGTTTAAAACTTTTTAAAAAGTTCACTGCCTACTGTTTTCAGGTCAAACAAGAAAAAAATTGAAAACCCCTAACTTTGAAGGATATTTGAAAGGTCAAGGAAATTTTGTTATCCAAGGAAACTATTTTTCCTGAATTCTCCATCTCAAAAGCCTTAAAACGCAATTGAATTTTTTTCGCTAGCTGTTCTCATTTTCGAGATATTAGAATTTGTCACAAAAAAAGTTTAATTTCCACACTGTGGGACGATAGGCTACTTAGGGTGTTCAAACGAAGATATACTTGAATGAAATAGGAGCCAAGGAGGCTATGTGTTTAATTGGGAAGTCGCCGCCAAAAAGGTGTTACAGTTTGCCAAGAGGATTGCAATAGCTTACCTAACCTAAAATAGATGCAATCCAGATCCTACAGACTACTAGTACGCACCTCTAATCACTTAGACTCAGTGGCTG
Source organism: Rhagoletis pomonella (assembly GCF_013731165.1). Lineage (NCBI taxonomy): Eukaryota > Metazoa > Arthropoda > Insecta > Diptera > Tephritidae > Rhagoletis > Rhagoletis pomonella. The sequence goes on from NW_023458560.1 coordinate 70,803,245, forward strand.
CCAAACATACTACGATTAATTATAAAAAATTTGAAGCAAAAGGGGTAGCACATTGCGCCGAATAAAATCCATCAGCTAGCTTTTAAATAAAACACACAATTTTTTATTTACGTTTTTGGCCTTAAAGAGCGTTTAATATGATATTTTTTCATAGTATTTTCCAAGATATGTGATTAAAATTTCTTCCATTATTAATGATTAGTTTGTAATAGAAATGAAAGATATTCATATGCACTTAATGTTTTCATATACATAAGCGATTTTATGAGCTACTCAGACACTACTGAACTTAAAAGCTAATGACTAATGCTGTTTGAGAAAATCTAAATACATATTTGCCATTGTGTCAATTTTGAAACTTTATGTAGTAAAAAACGAAATTTTGATTTATTCAGATGTTCGTAATATACATATACTGACTTCCAAATGGTATGAAATTATCGAGCTATTTACACGGGGGGTACTTCAATGACCGCAAATTTTAGAAATAAAAACCAAACAGTAAAATTTTAAAAATAAATTTCCACGCATTCTTGCGTACTTAAAACTAAAAAAAAAAAAATATTTATTTAAACCGATGAAGATCTTTCGAAAGTTTTTCATTTTTGACGAACTGAATTAATTTCATTCATGGAAATTGCATTTTTTTTTTTTTAATTTATAACAAAAGACTTACGACACGAACTTTTGTGTTTGTCAAATTCCATTTTCCATGCGGAGTCATCTGCTTACATTGCTAATCTATATTAGTTTTTCTTGCTGCTTTTTTCGTTGCATTAACTTTGGTCTGATTTCGTTGCTTTTGAAAACTGCGTATCTATTTGCAGTAAATTTAAAATTACATAATTAGTAAATCCACTTAAATATGATTTTTAAATTATATGTATGTATATGTATATGCCTATATAAAATTGACTTGCATTGGTCCACTTAACGAAATTAAAATCTTCAACATACCGTAAGATTTTTCCTTTCTCTTTCAAGCTTTCGTTACTTAGTCAGACTGCTCTCTATGCTTGCGCGCAATGTAGCTGCTAAGTCTACGCTCGCGAAGCTAACGATTTTTTTGTTCTACGTACATACATACATACATATCTGTTTCGTATCTGTATTCTTCGTCGACATGAGACTATAAATTTTTCTTGTCTTTTACACTCACTTACTTTGCTAGTTGCTACTTTAAATACACAGTATTTGTTTGAATGTCTATAAAAAAAAAATGATTTACACCAAACGTTAATTTGCGCTTGGCACCAGCACACACATACACACACTCACACACGCACTTAAAACTGCACTGTACACTCGTCAAAGCGTCCAACCCTTAGACCGCCACAATTTTGCTGGGATCCACTTTAACGCGCAAAAATACTGTATCCTCTTTGATGAAAGGTCGCCTATGCAGCATTTCATGCGAAATGAAGCGTGGAAAGCCGAAACCCAACTGATCCGGTTCATTCGAGGGCCGCTGGAAGTTCTCCCATGTCGGATCGGGCACAAACGACTCAGCCACACCGCCCTGTCCGCTCTGCGCGCCTTGTTCGAATAGTGTGAATGTGATCGAGTGCGAGAATGGCCATTTCAGTAGCGCATCATATTCGCCCGGCAGCACTTTGATATACACCGATACGTGCGTGTTCTCGCCCGGTCCGTTGCCATTGAGAAACATTGAAGCCTGTAACTTGTAACCATATTGCGAGGTATAAAATGGCGGCGAAACCAACTCAAGTCCATCTTTGCTGCGCGCCTCTGTCATTTTGGCCGACCAATCGGTAATCTTCCACAGCAACGTGCCGGTGTAGTTGATCGAAAGCTTCGAAACAGCGGTCTTTAGCATTTGTATTTGTTGTCCTTGGCGTGAAGAGAGCGCCACCATGAGTGACAAATGTGACGCTGCATTTGCTTCCAAATGAGCTTCGAGCATGTGACGTGGTCCCTTGAAGCGACAGCCGGCCTCCTTGAAACTGCATGCAATCGCTAGTGCCTTACATTCATCACGCAAGTGCCCCTCCATGTCGCCGCGTGCAATTGGACCTGCATCACAGCGTTGTGGACATGTCATAGGCGCACGCGGGCACTGGGCTGCATGCAGCGGTAGTGTGTCGGAGGAGAATTCGCGTGTGCAGTGTATGCAACGACGCAAGCGTTTGGCACAATCCTTTGACTTGTGTAGCGTCATACGACCGCGCAGCACACGCTGACCACACTTGGCCTCGCAATAGACGGGCTCTTGGCCGCAAGTGCCGGCATGCTCTTCGAGGCCAGCGCCAGAGAATTCACTTTGACAGAACTCGCATTTTGTGCGTCGCATATTGCAGGTGAACTGTAGGTGATCGGTCATCATGATGCGAGGAATTTGTGCGCCACACTTATTCGGGCACTGGGTGGCGTCGTGCTTGCAAACGTTCAAGTGGCCCTGGAAGGAGAGAGAGATGAGGAAAATTTTTCGTTAGTCATGTAGAAATGCAGTGATATAGGATTCAGTAAATTGATAAAGGTAGCCTTAATAAACAAAAACTAGTAACCTTTACTAAGCGTGTTTTTTGTTTCTAAGTTGATTAGGAGGTCATTGTGTATGTTATCTATATCCGAAAGTAATGAGGTAAAACCAAACTTGCCAACATTCATCGCTACCAGTTAACATTGTTGTTGCTCTCACATACAAAAGTTTCGTTAATCTGGAAGGGATGAACCTAAGCGAACCGAGAAGTTGCGGCTCATGTTTTTTAAACCAAAGAACAATCAATGATATAACGGGTGATTTTTTTGAGGTTAGGATTTTCATGCATTA
>NW_023458560.1:70806135-70808063 GCF_013731165.1 Rhagoletis pomonella
GCCAGAGTGAGCAATGTTGTTAATTGGTTAAGTGGAATCCTTAACAAGGTCAATCAAAAAAGATTTAGAGGTGGCTCAAAGCGCTCAAAGTTTCCCATGTATTTTATATGGCGAAAAAACAGTTTTTGTTTGTTGTTTGGTTTGGTTATATAAAATTTGTTTAATATTAACGATTTGTTATGGGTCCCCTCATTGCATTTTTTAGGGGTTTTGGGGAACCATAAAAATTGTTAATATTAATAAACTTTAAATAAACAATTTGCTCTTTTCTCTTAGTCGCTCATCCTTCTACAAACAAACAGTTGTCAGCTGGGTGGAAGACCGACCTATTTCGGCCGCCATTTCGAAAACGCCCTATCTTAAAAAACTTTTTAAGAACGCCCTACTTCAGAATTTGATTGAAGAGTGTCCTATTTCAGAATTTTGTTGAAAAAAGCAGCTGAGATACGGCGTTATTCAACTAAATTCTGGATAAGGTGTTTTTCAAAAAAAAATTAAAATAGTTCTTCAATCAAATTCTAAGTAGGGCGTTTTTGAAAAGTTTTCTGAGATAGGGCGTTTTCGAACTGGCTGCCGAGATAGGTCGATCTTCCACTCAGGTATCGATACTGGCTTTTTTGAGTTATGGCACTATTGAAGTAAATTGACAATTACAATACAATTTATTTTGGGTTACATACTTTGTCAATGGAATTATTCTTCTGAATCACCCCATTACCTCGGTCACCTAAATGCAGGTGTGTGCGTTTGTTTGTTTGCGCATCATCGAACAAAACGCACGAATAAGACAAAAAAACTGCTTTTATTTGCAGAAAGTATACCCTAATATACACCATTTTTGTTTTATATTAAATTATATTGATATATATTGATTGATTGATTATATCCTTGATCTATACATTTCACTTATATTTTTTGCTAACCGAATAGCTTTAACGCTTGCATGAACATTTGATCACTTTTTAGTATTTTAAACTTAATAAAGCGAGACAATTTTGCGGAAACACTATAGCTGTTACGAATTTGCAAATCCAACTAGAAGCGGCGTGCGAACTGTTGACTTATCTGCACGGAATGAATGGAATAAATGAAACGGGTGCAGTTATTGAAAGGAAGTGGAGAGAGGAAATGAATAAATGTCATTCGTCCGTTATTAAAGTCGGTGTTGGAGTACAATGCTTTTCAAATTTTAATTAAAAACGCAAAAATCTCGTTTAATCATATTTATTAACGTATGGATGTAAATTGTGTGTTTGAGTAATCTGCCAAAAATTAGCGGCAACACCTAATTATTCCGACGCAAAGCATTCAAATCAGTAATCTGTTACATTCATTATTGCATAGCATATCGCGCAGTCCATTAAACAACGTTGATTATATTAAAATAATGTCAAAATACTTTGCAAAAAAAGTTTTTGCAATTAAAATCATGCATCATTCCAGAATTCCAGAAATGAGCTCATTTTTCCTATACACTAATTTACTTTGGAATGCGTACCGCAGCACTCACACCTGCACCCACTTCAGCTACACCAGCTGTGTCGGAGTTTGCGACAGCAGCACCACTTACTGGCGGTTTAATACCCATCAGTTCGCATAGCTGATTACGTATGGGACGCACTGCAATCAGAGGCAAACCCCAATCTGTCTCGGACAATAGATTCAAAATCTCATCCATATTCTCTTCTGGAATGTCGCAAGCGTCACCGTGCAATGCAAGCGCTTCATAAAATTTGGTGGCACTTGTTTTGCGCACATGAACATGAGTGAGCCCGAGGAATATTGCCATTTTGGATAGTATGCGTTTGCAAAGATATGGCACCTGGACCAGCTGACAATAGACACTTATGCTCGATATTAACTTGTACAGTTTTTTGTGTCCTTTGGTTTCGAGATTCAGCAATCGATAGATGTCTTCTCCAAAGGTG
>NW_023458560.1:70808073-70824749 GCF_013731165.1 Rhagoletis pomonella
TAAATAACTTACCAAACTTTCAGTCAACTGTCCAATGCTTGCGCTCAACCCGAGCAACAATCTCTGCGAATAGTCGGGCAATTCGAGCAAGGAACAGAACAGCGGGAATGTCTGGTCGGCGAATAGCCACAATACACTATTGAAATCCGCAGGGAATACCTCTAGTAAATGCGCATGATGGCGAATATGTGGTATATGTGGCGTGGTGGTTATTATCTGGCAAAACAGACGCCCGGCCAGGCCACGTGTGCGATCTATTTTCTCAACAGCCTGTTGCATGAAACCAAGTATAATTTTGTGAACCTGCTCGGGCTGTAGTAATTCCTTTGGGCAAGTCGTGATTAATTGGAAGAGCCCTAAAAACATATTTTTAATTTATCATTCATTATAAATCCATTACATTAATTTTACTTCAGTCTTCATACCATTCATTGCCGCCTCGCGCACCCAAGCGCCAATGTCACCACGGTTATCTAATGTATATTCATCCAAGGACTGCAGAAAGCAATCCACAACTTTGTTAAAGTACTTTGGATTGCCAAAGGAGACTAAAGAAAGAAATTAAATTTATTACTCAGTCTCAAAGAGTAACATTTTTTTAAAATTTCCAAACTTCAGTTACCTTACTCTATATGTACATACAGAATCTGCTATACAGCTCACCTTCAGTATTATTATCGAATCCCAATGTGTGGACGACATGGCTGAGAGCCTTGACACTATCACGTCTGGCCTCACTCCACGTACCCGTTACAAGATTCTCATGTTGATTCAACAACTCACCAGTTGTAATAACCGCTTGTGTTGGCGTGAGCGAATGTTTTATCAGACTCTCAAGTATATCGTCTAAATGTGGAGCTATCATAAAGTCAGACAATGCGCCCAAAGCGCTTATATAACCCATTCGTAGGTATTCTTCTAAGTGATTGTTGGCACCTTTGAGATAGCCATGAATAATTTCAGCATTAGTAGCAGCATGCTCATCGCCTTTATAGTAGGATCTACAAAGCTCCGCAAAGGCATCAGTTGCGGCCTCGCGTATTGCCAAAGCTTTATTTAGCAAACATTTGTCCACAATATACTGCCAGCATTCAGGAATTTGTCGAAGACATTATATAAAGACTATCTGCATATTTGTTTAATATTTAATTAACTCACCCAGGCACATTTTTGATGTTTCTATGCGTGCCACACTGCAATTCTTAATGAAATCTGTGCAACAGTGCTTCATTATTTCACCACTCATTCCGCGGAACGAGTCACGCAGCACATAGGTTGGCAACAATTCATTGAGCTCGGACAACAATTGATTCGTGAGCAATTTTTTGCTTGCGATCCCCTCTTCTTTTTGCTCAATCTCGCTCAACGCCAACGTTATTTCACCAATTGCCAAAACAGTCCCATGTCGCATATTGATGTCAATAGATTCTGTCTTTCCAAAAAGTTGGCCTAGCACTACAGCAGACATGTACTCAGGCGCACGAAATGTCAGATTATACAAAGCCTTCGCTGCCAATTCTCGTATTGTAGTGTCCCAGTGATTTACTTTTTTCTCAACCAAATGATCGATTAAGGGTTTTTGGTACTCCCCAAATTGCGCTATGAAATCCGAGACTTTTAAGTAAGAATTTTGTCGCATACCTACTGAAAAGAAATCGGTAGCTGTGCAAATTTCTATTCCATGTGGAAAGTTTCCAAGACGACCGACGCTTTCTTGGAAGGCAGCAGCTGCGGCACGTCGACAATTTATTTCACGATCAAAAACAGCCACTGTCAGCAGTCCCGAAGATATTTGTTCGACAAATGGTTGAAAATCCGCCGGATTGTAAGCGCGTGCAAATGCCCAGCACATATAACAAGCGGAATCTCGAATATGCTGTCCAACTGACATATAGCCCTTCATTTCGTCATAGAATAGGGCTTGCATCAACAGGGGGACCAACGTGCGCAAACGGTGTGGTAAAAGTAGTCCTCGTTTTGCCAACTCAGCCAACGCTAAACAAGCACCATGCCAAGCCTCATGTGGTTCTAATAGGTTCAGTATGTCTATGACCGAGCCAATTACTTCATCTGCAAGCTCTTTGGATAGACGATTGGTGACGCGTCCTACGCCTTTAGCAGCGCTCCAGCGTATATCACTGCCCCCGCTACGCAATGCTTGCAGTAATTCTTCAATAACTTCCTCGATGGCATCAGGCACAACTATTTCTTCTCCATCGCCGCCTTCACCCTCAGGATCTTGATCATTTCCGTTTGCACTTTCATCCGTAGCTGCGCTATTAGTTTTATTCAAGTTCATTGCCAGCGAACGTGTTCCTAATGATTGATACAATTTTGTGTCTCAATATGTATGTAAATTCTAACAAACTTTATTTATATATGTCTCACCCCGCTTATACCGCCAACCTGCCAATCTTGGTTTTAAATATACCAACCCAATGCGTTGCACAATCTTTATATAGCTGTTATATTTGAGAAAGTCATTGCTATCCTTATACTGTAGGCCAACTACCCACTTCAGCAGCTTGTCCACATAAGGTATCAAATCTTCACGTTTTCCGTGTTTTAAAATTGCTGAGATTGCAGCTAATTCGCCGAATTTAGCATCAGAAGTTTCTAACTGATGTTGGCTTATCACCCAATCCAAATAACGCTCTAAGTAGACCTCTTTAATGTCGGCTCGCACTAAATATTTCGCTGCCAAATATGCAGCAATATCACTACATGTATCACTCGTGGATGTGTACAATCTACAGAGGTCAAAAATGCGTTCCATTTTGGATTTGTTCTGCAGGGGATTTAGTGGTAGCTAAATTCCAGCTAAAAAAGGGCTAAAAAAGAGCTAAAAATCGTCGTTGTGGCTAAAAATGGTAGCTAAATTTTTTTACCTTCATCTTATATATAAAACTAAGTGCACGTTTTCGGTGTGACCTCATAACTTGAGAACAACTTCACCGAATTCAACCAAATTTATGTGGCATATTCGATTTATCATGCAGATGGTTTATGCGAAGTTTTACCGAATTCGGAAGAGGGGGCGTGGTACCACCCATACTAACTAAAATATAAAAATAAGTGAACGTTTGTGGTGTGACAATATAACTTAAGAACGGCTTCACCGAATTCAACCAAATTTATGCGGCATATTCGGGCCATCATGCAGATATTTTATGTGGAGTTTGCCCAAATTTGGAAAAGGGGCGTGGCATATGTATGTATCTTATGTATACAAATAAGTACACGTTTTTGGTGTGAGCTCATAACTTGAGAACGGCTTCACCGAATTCAACCAAATTTATACGGCATATTCAGGCAATCATGCAGATGGTTTATGTGAAGTTTGCCCGAATTCGTAAAAGGGGTGTGGCACCTTCCATACTAACTAAAATTTTTTTGTTGTATATCTCTTGAAATATTTGTGGTAGAGTACTGGAAGTTGGTATAGAGGTATAACAAATAATTCCATACTCATGGATAAAAATGGGCGGTATTGGAATTGTCGGCCGCTGTGGTGTAGTGGTAAGCAGTGCGCGCTTTCACTCATCAGCACCCGGGTTCAAGCCCTGGTCAAGGCAACATCGCAAAAAATAAAAAAAAGGCTTTTTCTTAACAGCGGTCGTCCCTCGGCAGGCAATGGCAAACCTCCGAGTGTATTTCTGCCATGAAAAACAGCTTCTCATACAAATGCAATCGCCGTTCGGAGTCGGCGTAAAACTGTAGGTCCCTCCGCTTTGTGTGAGAACATCAAGGCGCACGCCACAAATCGGAGGAGAAGCTCGGTTAAACACTAACATATGTGTAAGCGCCAATCTATTATTATTATTATTATTATATTATTGGAAAAGAGGGCGTGGCACCTCCCATCTTATATATAAAGAATAAGTGCAAGATTTCAACCAAATTTATACGGCATATTCGGGCTATTATGCAGATGGTTTGTGTTAGGTTTCCCCGAATTCGGAAAAGGGGGCGTGGCACCACCCATACTAACAAAAATTTTCAGCTGGTATATCTCTTGAAATATTTGTGGTCGATTCCTGGAATTGGTAGCTATACGTGGCCTGTTCAAGAGTTGGCATTCCAAATTGTTTTTTTTTGTCATACCCAAGATGGAAAAACCAAAAAATTTGGTATATCCAAATGTGTTGGATTAAGATTTAAAATAAAGAATATAAAATTTTGATATAAAATAAATGATAAATTTTCATATAGAAAAATTCCAGGACTTTTCATTCGTTTTTCAATATTTGGTGTAGAGAAGCACACCGGGGTACTGCTAGTATAAATATATATGTATACACGCAAACATTTTCTATAATTACTGGTATAGAAAAACAATGAACTCTGAAAAGAATTAATATTTTATTCAACAAAAAAACTTTTTGTGTAACACATAAAGCATATTAAGGGCCGCCGACTTACCTATTTTAAAGTATAGTTAAATCGTTAATGGATGAGATAACGGCCCAGAAACGTAAGGAACATACATAGACATATGTTTACTTGCCTTAAAGTTAAATTCATGAAAATCATAAAAAAAAATTTAATGTCAATGATGAATAAATTTTGAAAAGAGCTAAAAAAAGGGCTAGGGGCAATTTCAAATTTTTGTGGCCAAAAAAAGAATTTGGTAGCCAAATTTAGCCACCAAAGGGCTAAAACGGCAACACTGATAAAAACTAAGAAATAAAGAGAATGTACATACATATATATATGTGCATAAGAGTAAAGCTTAACTCTTTGATTACAATGTAAAAATCCATAGCTATGTTATTTAAATATATGAATATGACCCAACTGGAAAGTGCTGAGATACACACATATCTATGTATATATGTGCGTCCGACCCAACATCCCGGCCCCGTTGAAAGTATTTGGCAACTTTCAAGATACTGGTAACAAAGCCAACTTGTGTATGGGTCGGCGAATTACTCCTCTTGCGGTACGAACATCAGCAACGCGTACACGGTCATCCTTACCAGGTATAACTGATTCGATACGACCCAGCACCCAACATTGAGGTGGTAAGTTATCATCATGCACGATAACCATTTGGCCTACGGTTACATTAGTTGACGACTTGGTCCAGTTTTTACGCACCTGAAGCTCGTTTATGTATTCTTGTGACCAGCGACGCCAAAGCTGTTGTTTAATCGAGCTTACTCGTCGCCAATGTTCTGAAAGATCCAACTCCACGACTGGGGTTTCAGGCATTGCACGCATTGCATCTCCGATTAGGAAATGGCCTGGTGTGAGTGCAGCCAGGTCATTCGGGTCCGACGAGAGCGGAGACAAGGGACGGGAGTTTAAAATCGCCTCTATTTCTGCAGTTACAGTGGTTAGCTCTTCGAATGTGAGTCGGGCATTCATTAAAGTACGGTTGAGCAACCCCTTGACACTCTTGACTGCTGACTCCCACAGGCCGCCAAAATGGGGGGCCCTGGGAGGGATGAAATGAAATTTGATGAACTCATTTAAACAAAATTTATTGATGGAGTGGATCGTTTCTTCATTGAATAAAAATTGCTTGAGTGCCTCCAATTTGTTGTTGGCTCCTTTGAAGTTGGTAGCATTATCACAAAAGATGTCGGACGGAAGTCCGCGTCTGGCTACCAAGCGCTTCAAGGCCGCAATGAAGGCTTCGGTTGACAAATCGGACACCACTTCAACATGCACCGCCTTCGTGGCAAAACATATAAAGATGGCGATATAGCTTTTGTAAGGCACTTTTCCGCGGATACGTAGGTACGTGTTAACCGGGCCACAAAAATCCACACCGCATCTTGAGAATGGTCTCGATGGCGTAAGGCGCTCGACAGGTAGGTGACCCATTATTTGTCTCTCCAGGGTTGGTCGATAGCGAACACAGTGAACACATGAGCGAACGACCCGCCGTGCTACTTCTCGTGCATTGACAATCCAGAATCGTAGACGGATAAGGCCAACTAATGCCTTTGGGCCCGCATGGTAGTTCTGCCTGTGAACAAATTGTACATATCGTCGAACAAATTCATCTTTACCTGGGAGTAATATCGGATGTTTCTGGGTGTATTGAACGTTTGCCAACTCCAAGCGACCTCCAACCTTAAGCAGCATAAATCCTTCAGTCACCTGCAAAAAGGGATTTAAAAATTTAAGGTGGCCGCTGACCTCTCTTCCTTTGCGAAGTGCTTGGATGTCATCGGTGAAGTATTTGGTCTGCAAATTCCAAATAATACAATGCATGGCACGTAGTAGTTCTTGTGGCGAGGGAGATGGTGTATCGAAAGAACACAATTTTCTGCTTATGTAACTAAAACGAAGCATCCAGGCTACGATTAGCAAACAACGGCTATGCGAGCTGATGTTGTAGATAACTTCGAGTAGATAGTTGGTAACGCTAGTAACAGCAAATGCCGATTTGCGTTTTTCCGAATCAACAATATTTTGGTCAATATCACCCGGCCTTTGTGTTGGCCACTCGTCTTGGTGTTGTAGCAAATAAGCAGGACCCTCGAACCACATAGACTGATTTAGCTCATCCACCGAACATCCCCTTGATAATAGGTCGGCGGGGTTACAGCGCGTTGGAACATATTTCCAATGACAGCTGGAAGTTTGCTCCTGTATTTCAGATATTCGGTTTCCGACGAACGTGGACAGTGTGGCGGAGTGTTGCTGAATCCAGAATAGCACGATTTGCGAGTCACTCCACAAGAACGTCGAATACTTGTGGTCAGCAAAGTTCACTTTGATTTTGGCAAAAAGTTGTGCCAGCAAATGGGCGCCGCACAATTCCAATTTCGGAAGCGATAGTTTTCTAGTAGTTCTCTGATGGATGCATCGCAGAAACCGTGCAACTGAAGGCTCCCAGCATTTGGTTGTAGGCAAAATCGTGGTATCTTAAGCAGCTCCAACGACGAAAGTGATGAGAGAAACGAAATCCATGCAGTGTGGATGTTATGTGGAACTGACTCATCCCACTGCAGCCTAAGTAGCCACAGTTCTTGCATAATAATTTTTGCTACTATGATGACAGGTGACACTAATCCCAACGGATCGAATAGAGATGAAGCCACTGACAGTATTGAACGTTTAGAGACAACGTTAAATGTCTCTTTGATGGTGCAATCATCGACAAACTCGATGTAGTTTGAATGCCATTTTGCAAGTTCAAATCTACCACGACGAAGTACTTCGGTAACTTCTGTTTTGATTTCACGAAGAGTATCAATAGTATTTGCTCCACAAATGAATTCATCTACATAAAAGCACGATTTTATGGCCTCGGCACCGATTTTAAACTTATCCAAGTATTGATCAGCCAAATATGACATACTACGTATGGCAAGATATGGAGCAGCAGCGGTCCCGTAAGTGACTGTATTGAGTTCATAAGTGCAAAGCGGTTCATTGGGTGTATTTCTCCAGAGTATATACTGAAACTGCCGGTCCTTATCATCAACAACAACCTGTCTGAACATTTTGACAATATCGGCAGTAATCGCGTAGCGATACAATCGAAAATGAAGGAGAAGCGTGTATAGCTCGAGCTGTATGGTTGGTCCGACCATCAATAAGTCGTTAAGTGACTTCTGTGACGTAGTCTGGCAGGAGGCATCGAAGACAACCCGTAACTTTGTCGACGTACTGTTTGGCTTAAATACACAGTGGTGGGGAATATAAAAATGAGGCACATTCATCTTCGGCGTACTCACCAAGCTCATATGGCCCAAACGTTGGAACTCTACCATGAAGTCTATGTATTGTCGCTTAATATCTGGTGTGCGGCTCAAGCGACGTTCAAGAGCTTCAAAGCGTCTGCGGGCGGTTTCATATGACCGACAACAAGGATTATCCTTGAATGGAAGACGAACTACAATTCGACCATCGTTTTGTCGGCGAACCGTGGTGATGAAGATTTCCTCACATTTGCGTTGCTCTGGAGTGTAGGTATCAGCTGGTGTCCTAACATCTTCGATACGCCATAGGCGCTCTACGTTCTGGTTTATGGATTCGTCCAGTGATAGTGCATAGCTGTGCGGTGTTGTAGATCTTGCATCACAACGACCGGAAACAACCCATCCCAGGAGGGTCTTCTGGAGCACAGGCAAATTAGGACCAAGTTTCACTTACCCAACAGATAGGATATCAAAAAATGCTTCGGTTCCAAGGAGTAGGTCAATGCGGCGCGACTTGTTGAAGTTTTCGTCAGCCAATAGCGTATTCTTGGGTAGATTCCATGATGAAATGTCGATTTCCGATTCTGGATGATAGGCAATGTGCGATGTGACACAGAAATCGAGTGGCAATTCCAATTCGACAAAGCGTGATTTGATTGTGGTAGACGTGCGATGCTTAACCTGAGTTTGCGACTCCCCAATGCTGCGAATTTCCAAGTTGCTTCTCTTACGGGGTAAACGAAGTGTTTGTGCGAACTCATCAGATATAAAATTTACCTGGGAGCAGGAGTCCAGTAGAGCGCGGCCAATTCTGTAACGACCTGTAGCATCCTTAACCTGTACCAACGCAGTGGCTAGTATAATTCGATTCAAACAAGTGTCCGTGTGTGTATGAACAACGGCATCTGAACTCTGCTGTATCATCGTTATGGGCTGTGATGCCACCGGAGAAGCTGTGTTATTAGCATCACGATGTAACAGCGTGTGATGTGGACGAGTGCACGTTCGGCATCTGTGCCTTGAGGGACACTTCGCAGCCTGATGACCTTTACCGAGACAGTTAATGCAGAGCCCCAAACGTTTTGCAGTATCGTAGCGTTGATTAAGCGTATTTCCAATAAGTTGAGGGCACCTAAAGGTTCTGTGTTCGGTATTTGAGCAAACGTGACAGGCTTGTGGTGTACAGTTGAAGGTCAACCCTTGTCGTTGCGGTTTTTGGTTGCGTGGTTTACTCACTGATTGTTGACTCATAGTAGCATCCATGCTGGGCTTACCTATAGATTCTAGGTATTGGCAACGTCGTTCAACGACGCTAATGCAAGATGTCCATGTCGGAAGATCTCGGAAGTCTAAAAACTCATTCCATTTCTTCCTGGTGTCCTGATCGACTTTGTCCATCACTACCGAGATGAGCATAGCCTGAGCAATTTGCGACTCAGAACCCAGTGACAGTAACGAGTTGTACAGGGCTGATGCATTGTCAATGAGACTACGCAGATGTTGCGCATTCGATTTGGAAACATTCGGCAAGCTGAATAAGGAATTTATATTATCCAAAAAGACGAGCGTGGGGTTGTCATAGCGAGCTTTAAGACGTTCGAGCGCTTTCGGATAATTTTCAGAAGAGATCTGAAATGCCTTCACAGTTTCTAAAGCCGCTCCCTTCAAACAATTAAGCAGTTGGTTGAACTTCTCGATAGAAGACAAGCTAGGTTGACTATCAATGACTTGCTTAAATGACGTTACGAAGTTTTTGTAGTCGGAGTACTTGCCATCAAACGTAGGAAGTGCCAGTCGTGGTAGCTTCATGGATGTTGAATGAGAAACGCAGGGCGAAGCATCGGCCACGGTTGTATTGTGGGCGTCCGCGCCCAATTGCTCCTTAATGCAAACCTTAATAGCGACATATGTGTCTTCGATTTCACTTCTGGTGTCCTGCTGGGCTTCGTCTGGATCCATCTTCTCCATTTCGGTCTGCACTGTCATTAGCTGCTTGAAGTAGGCTTCTAAAATAGACAAACGACAGTTTAGTTCAGCTGACGAGACTCCAAGTTTTGTATCAACTGTGCTGCGAATGCGGGTTATGTTCCGACGGAGATTAGTACGCTGCTGCTTAAGAGCTTCTAAGTTGGCCATTTTGGTGATACAAATTAAGAATTAATTGTGGTTTGATTTTAATACATAAGTTCCGCAACTCGAAAATCAGCTGCTGTATAATTCGTGGCGAATAAACGATCTTATGCAGAAGTGCTAACTGCATGAATACCCTCAATGTATGTATGTAAAACACTGCTATGTTTTTGTGCCTTAGTACAAAGGAATGTAGCGGTAGGCTATGGCCAAATTGAACAACGTGTGATGCGACGATGTACAAATGTGTATGGTTTCTATGCGAAATATTTGCCCTATGCAAAGTTGTGGTGGCGTGATTTCATTCACCGCTATCGCCAATGACAATACCCTCGGACTGCACGACCAACAATAACGACTTCTTTACGAAGTGGCGCGATAATACCGTCCCGCTAACAACAACGCTCCTATAGCGTAGTGGGTGACAACGACAGCGCTCCTGTAGCGATGCCTGGAGAACAATAGAGAATAGCGGTGCGGTTCTGGCAGGCTTTATACATGTGCAAATGAATGTATACTAGTTGTACATATTTATGTACAATGAGCGATGACTGGTCGCCCAGTGTTTTAATATACAAACACTGGCCTGCAATTTTGTAAATGCAGCTAACGATGTCCCGTGCCAAGTGTTTGGAGACAATGTACTGGCGTGCTATGCAAAGAAAGCGCTCTGGGAAACAGCTCCTTGCGATCTCGAATGCAATTTCCACAGAGGTGCGAAAATGCACGGGATTTTAATTTCAATAGAATCACGTGCCCCACGCTGGGCGCCAAAATGTATAATCAAGAGCGTTTTCTTGATGCGTAAAATTTACTTTAAAATTGCGGGGGTGAAAAACTTGAAATTAAAACACCGACCGTGTAGTTTCGCTGTCCAAATTCAACTGTTTTATTATTCAAAAGCATTAGTTCCATCAAGCTATGGTAAATGTAGCACAAAGCATGAGATAAAAACTAAGAAATAAAGAGAATGTACATACATATATATATGTGCATAAGAGTAAAGCTTAACTCTTTGATTAAAATGTAAAAATCCATAGCTATGTTATTTAAATATATGAATATGACCCAACTGGAAAGTGCTGAGATACACACATATCTATGTATATATGTGCTTCCGACCCAACAGTGGCTGCTCCTGGTATCTACAGTCGTTATAACGTGTAACATCTTTCTACCTTAGTTTACTGTTTTGAATTGCTATAATATTCACCTTGACAATAATTCCGTATACTGCTGGTAATCCCTTTCGAAGCCTGGCGCATCACAGGCCTTCATTGTATCGATCATACCCAGTATTTGCTCCAATTCCGTGAACTGTTCCAGCGTATTCGAGGGACCTTCTTCGTCCTTCAGTTCCTCGCATTGTAGCATATTTGGATAGTTTTTTATTTAACTATTTTACTGAAAATTTTTTAGATTTTTCTATTTTTTTAAACAGCCGGTTGCTGAGTCCGATGCCAGTATTTTTTCGATCTTCCTGAAATCATCATGAACCAACTAACGTTGGTTCATGTGAAATCATGATAAAAACATATCAAGGTAAAACCATTGAGAGGCAGTCTGACGTTTGCCAACAATATAATTTTAAAATCAAAACTCAAACTCACACACACATTCTCATTTTCAATCTCAAACAACAACAATTGTGAACAATTAATTTTTTTTTATTTTCAATTTTATATGATTTTAAAATGTTGGCAAACGTCAGAAAAAAATTATGGCCGACGAAATGAGTGAATGAATTTACCTTGTAATGTTTTTATTGTGGCGAATACTGCGGCAACACAAAGCGAACAACGAGAAATAGGCAGAATGCATGATTCAATAATGAAAGGTTTTGTAAGAAAAACTTTCTCTCGCTCTAATTTTATCAATGACACTCCCACCATACTCCTAAAAACAAAAACAGTGATATTTCTTTTCCAAATATCTTTGCAAGTTTTAAGAACATTTTTAAATTGTTAGTAGTGAAATTTTTACTTTTTAAATTTGAAGAAATGTTTGTTCTTCATTCGCTGGCGCCAACAAGACAAAATGGGTGAGCATCGTTGGACTACAGAAATTCAATGTAGGCTAAGGAGACGAAATTCTCTTAAATGCCGAAATATATTTGTCGATATTCGTGGAGACCTCTTGATTCTGCCAAGCATGCAATGGTTTTGGTAAATGAGCCAACGAAGGTATTTAGGTATTGTCCTCCACAACACACTCCTGGTGTCTCCGAATGATTCTTTGACGCAATATAATATTGCCAAACCGCATCCATAGGCCCAATTGTCACACGACAGCTCGGTTTAGTCAATGGCGCGATGTATGTAATTGCACACTTAAAAGGTTTACGCACGAGGCGAATGTTGGCTGGCGACCAACTTTGTTGAAAGCGATTAGTTGAAAGTAGAATGCAAAGTTGAACAATGCAAACGCCTTTTTATGGCGAATATTTTTATATTTTTTTATATTTTGATATTTTTAATCATTCAAATTTTCGGGCAACCCGGCGAATGGTTAATTATCTGACAGTTGTATAGTCTCCCCAGAATATTAAAAGTGCGACATCAAAGAATTCGAATTACCATATTCGAAACAATCGAGCCATATCCGCGAAGGAAACCTAAGCTCCAAATTTTTTTATTTGCCGTTTTTTTTTGTTTAATAAATACTGCATATTTTCCACAAACAAATAGCTTCTTCATATCCATCATCTGTCAAACAAATACAACAAAAAAAAAAAGCTGAAAGTGGACCATCCATTCTCGAGTTATGCGCCATCTGACGTACGCAAGTTTGGTATATACATAGAAATATTTATTTTCAATAACAATCGGGGGTTATATTCGATGTAAATAAGCTTGTTTAAATTAAATAATTAAATCAAATTCGTTTTTGTTTTAAAATACCACCATTCACTAATATCCACACCTTTTTATGGAATTTAGCTCCCATTTTAGGAAGTGTGATTGAATTCTTCCCCTTTTTCCCCTGCTTCCATAAACCATCCCTGTGGGTGGGAGTGCCAAATTTTAGAAAAAAGCTACTTACAAAACCTTTAATAATTGAATCATGGGCAGAATGTTCGAAGAATGACGTAGAATGTTCCACAAAGAGAAACGTCAAGTTGGATGAACACTGCGAACAGCGAGAGAAAGAGAATGAGCGATAAACTTCAGAATGTTCTAGAGTTGCCATAAGTGCCAGCGCAGGTATATAAGGGCGCCGCCACCGCGAGGTGAGTGAGTTACAAGTCAGCAAGCTACAAGTAAAGTAAGCAGAGAAGCGAGTTGCGAATAAGCAAGCTATAAGTTTAATTGTGTTACCAAGTTTAGTTAAGCGCTGTTATTGCTTTAACAAGTATTGTAAAGTGTTTCTACTGTATTAGCGAGTATTGTAAATTGTTTGTTGTACAATAAAGTTAATTGTACTACAATTTGGTCATCGATTGCATTCATTTAACAATCCAGCGATACGAACCGAGAGATTTGGGAAATCCGGACGAGGTTTCAAGGATAATCGTAACAAGTGGTGTTAGAAGTGGGATTGTTAAATAAATCCCGAAGGAGTAACTACTAAAAATGGCGAAAATTCAGGACTTAAAAATTGAGGAGCTGAAACAGGAGTTGGAAAAGCGTAATTTGGCCACCTCCGGAAGAAAAGTGGAATTTTTATCCCGGTTGCGAGAGGCTATGGAAGCTGAAGGCATCGACGTGGACAAATACGACTTCCAAGGTAAACCCGACGATACATCCGCAAAGGACGAACAGAAGGATGAGGCTGCATGTTCGTCGAAGGATGTGCAGCAGACATCCGGGAAGGTTGAAGAACAGCAAAAGGCTCTTTCGTCATCAACAGTTAAGGACATGAACACGTTATTGGCTGCCATGTCACAGATGATGCAAACACAGGATACACGCATGTCAGAGATGCAAACACAATCGTCAGATGTTTCATCGCAGATACAAGCGCTGGAGACTCGTATATCAGCAGCGGTATAAGCACAGATGTCATCCCAACTGGAAGCACAGGATGCAAAGATTGTACAAATACAGGAAAAAATCGAAGAGAGACAGAACAAAGTCGAGGCTAAGATGGGCGAGTTAGAAGGTCGACTCCGAGACTTGCAGTTGAATCGTCCAGCTACTTCGACGAGCGCACCCAAGGTAAAAACCCCATCCTTTGACGGCACGATTCCTTTCCAGGCCTTTAAGCTCCAGTTCGAAAAAACGGCTGCAGCAAATCACTGGAGCATGGAGGATAAATCCGCTGCACTATTCGTTGCATTGAAAGGACCTGCGGCAGAAATCTTGCAGACTATTCCCGACTGTGAAAGGAACAGTTACGATGCGTTGAGGTTGAAAGGTTGGCTCATTTGGCAATTGGAGATGCATCTGGTGAGCACCTCGAAAGATTAAAAATGGCAAATGTTTTAAATGAGGAAAACCAGGCCACTTCGCCCGCGATTGCAGCGCAAGGTCCAGTGCGCTCAACAATTCAGCAGGACGCAAACGCAGGACTGGAGGAGACGAATCCAACTCCAATCAGTCGTTAAACTAAAACGAGCCAGCAGCAAGGCGCGCGCTGGCTCCCGGAATTGAATGCCCCATAATCTCCGTCTCGCGAATTGGCAGGAATGCGAGCAACATCACTATTGGTGGATGTGTGAATGGGCAGGAAAGAGTACTGACAGTGGATACTGGAGCGACACGTTCCATTATTCGACCGGATTTGGCCACTTTTTATGTAAAGCCACTACCTGGAGCAAAGCTGCAGACTGCAACTGGTGAATGCACCCAAGTGTTAGGAGAAGTACCATGCGAGGTAATAATCGACGATGTGGCCTCGTACACTAAGTTTATAGTTGCAGACATTGTGGATGAAGTCATCATCGGCGTGGATTTCTTACTTGGCCAAGGCATGAAGATTGACAAAACGGCGGCATGCAAAGGCCCACACAGAAGCAGTTCATGCTGGAAATGTGGTCAGCAGGGCCACATAGCCTCTGCGTGTAAAGAAAGCCCAAGCTGCTACCTGTGCTCGGCAGGAGATGGACAGAAAAATGCCCATCACCTGCCCGGGTCGGGAGCGTGCAAGGCCTTCAGGGATGCCCTTGCTGAGGCTAAGACAAAGCTTGGGAGAATATGATTAAATTTATACAAGGCAATATGAACAGGAGTAGGGTAGCTGATGACCTGCTGGACCAATTGGTTCTTGAACAAAGAGCAGACGCTGTCATCATCAGTGAACCCTATAGAACAAAGGAAACCTGGCATGTTGACCAATCAGGCTCGGCCGCGATATGGATTGCTAACCCCAACCATCGCGCAGAGAGCAGCGGGGTCGGACGCTGCTACGTCTGGGTTAAAATGGCGCAAATAACTCTGGTGAGCTGCTACCTGTCCCCAAACGACACAGCCCCTGTCTTCCGGGGAAAGCTCGAAGACCTTGAAGACGAATTGCGCGATATAACCGGCCACATAATTGTTGCTGGAGATTTCAACGCAAGAGGCGTGGAATGGGGTATGCCCCAAACAAACACCAGGGGAAGACTGGTCCTTGAAATGGCAGCCCGCATTGGCCTGACCATCCTCAACACCGGAACGACCCCTACATATCGAAGGCCGGGTTTTGGATACTCTATCCCTGACATAACCCTGGTCTCAGAAAGCCTTCTTCGAAGGGCTGACGGATGGAGAGTGATGGAAGACCTGAGTGGTAGCGACCACAACTACATCACCTTCCAAGTCACTGACATCACGCGAGGGCAAACACGTAGTATCCCTCGCAGGAAACCAGGATGGAACCTGTCTAGGGTCGATGTTCGCAAGTTCGATACGTCATTCCTAGCAGATTCCCAAGGCATTTCACCCACAACGGGAGAGATCCACAACAGGGAGTCTTGTACTAAGCTGGTCAAAGAAACTATGCGCTGCATTCACCGGGCATGCAAAGCCTCAATGCCACAGAGGAGAGCATGGTCAGGTAAAAAGCAGGTATACTGGTGGAATGACCGAATTACTGAGCTGCGAAGGGCCTGCCATAGAATGCGGAGACTCGCAACGCGCGCTCGTGGTAGACCCGAGGCGCTGACCAGAGCAGCAGCCTACAAAAGCGCTAAGAAAGCACTTGGGGCCGAGATACAGAAGAGTAAACGGAACTGCTGGAAAGCGCTATGTGACGAAGTGGATCGCGATCCCTGGGGCCAGGGATACAAAATAGTGATGAAAAAGTTCCATACATCATCCATCGGGCGATGGATGAGGCCCGAGTTAAGAATATAGTGGATGCGCTATTTCCAACACACCCACTAAGAGCCGACACAGTGTTCGTCGAGGAGCAAGCCGAGGCACCACTGTTTTCGACAGACGAGCTGAAGCTAGCCCTGCGAAGCATGAAAGCCGGCAAGGCTCCAGACCCAGATGGCATACCAGCGGAGGCAATCAGGTTAGCAGCGGAAACGAGCCCTGATCTTCTGCTTAACATGTACAACAGCTGCCTTAGGGCCCGGGTTTTCCCAAGCCAATGGAAGAAGGCGAGACTGGTGCTTATACCCAAGGGCAAAGGGGACCCAAACTCTCCTTCATCCTTCCGGCCACTCTGCATGCTAGACACAGCAGGCAAAATGATGGAGAGTCTGCTCAAAATAAGCTTGACGTCAGCCATAGAAAGCGAGGGAGGCCTTTCACCGCGACAACATGGCTTCAGGAAGGGACACTCAACTATAGGAGCAATTGGCGAAGTAGTCGAGGCGGTACATAAGGCCGAAGAAGCCTGCCACCAGGCGCGGCCAATAGTGCTGCTAGTAACACTGGACGTCAAGAACGCCTTCAACTCGGCAAGATGGGACGATATGCTGGAGGCCTTGGAACGGTCATTCAAGGTTCCAACATA
>NW_023458560.1:70824849-70843607 GCF_013731165.1 Rhagoletis pomonella
CCAGCTATTTCGCCTACTTAAACAGAATTAGAGCGATAGCGAAAACAGCTGATCCCATTTGGTCGCCTTTATAATTTGGGTGACCATATTTGGAAAAAACTAAATCATATTTAGAAATGAGGAAATGATAACAAATATAAATGTAAAACAAAGAAAGATTATTATAAATAATTTGTTTCAAGCCAGATTTAACGAATCCACAACTATATTTTTCAAACAACAAAAAAAAATCGTGTTTAGGTTGTTTTCTTTTAAAACTTTGAAAGCAAAAAAGAAATACGGCCACCTTTAGCACGCACAGCCGTCATCGCCCAGCAGGGCGATAGAAATAAATCTATCGCCATGAAACGCCGCCAAGCGAACTTCGCATTTCGCTTTGGCTGTGTTCAATTTCATATGCTTGCGGGTGTTCTAATTTTGACAACGCGAATTTCGCTGTGGTGAGTTCGCCGTTCGCCGGCATTGTATTTCAGCTATTAAGTTTCTTATCAGCACCTCTATCTATATTTGAGATATTTACGAAGGTTTAAAAAGATTTTTTTTTTAATGGGAAAATTAATATATTATTTATATTGGTAAAAATATATAAGAAAACGACTTTCGAAAATTTGTGTATACTCCTTTCTTAAAGCTATCATATTTAGTTACGTATAATTTCAGTTAAAAATGAATTGTTAGTAAAATATCGAAATTAGGGATGCCGGAAAAACATCGATGCATCGAAAATATCGATGTTTTGCTTCGATGCATCGAAAATTTTCCACTCGATGTATAAATAGTCGATGTATCGATGCATCGATGTATCGATGTTTTTTGAAAACTGACATCTACGGTACATTGAACCGTCATTCCAGTTTTTCAATTGTTCAAAAAAAAAAGAAGTGACTGGCCAAAAATTTAAATGGCTGCAAGAAGTTCCGTTAGAAACATAATTAGCTCAGTTGCAGTAATTTATTTAAAATTTTCTACAATTTTGCTAATAACATATTTTGTTGCGAAACATTATCTGAAAAATCCTATGCAAATCGATGCATCGAGGTATGCCCTTCGATGCATCGAAAAATATCGATGTACATGTCGATGCATCGAATCAAAGAAAAACATCCATGTATTTTTTCCACTTACATCCCCAATCGAAAATTTAATTACCTTTCATTTGCTATATCATTTGTTTTGATCGATTAACGAATTCTCCAGCCAGTCGAAATTTTAATGATCCATCTTTCTTTCTTAAATCAAAAACCACCATGTGGCGCGATATCTCAAAACTACACGTAAGAAATAAATTATTTTTATGTATGTAATCAGTATAAGCTCCTAGGTTGGAATGGATTTGCAGCTGCATCAAAATCGCTTTTCTAATTTTGACAACTTCTTGGCATATAATAATAATAGATTGGCGCTTACACATATTTAAGTGTTTTTCCGAGCTTCTCCTCCGACTTGTGACGTGCGCCTTGATGTTGTCAAACAAAGGGGAGGGACCTACAGTTTTACGCCGACTCCGAACGGCGATTGTATTTTTCTGAGCAGCTGTTTTTTATGGCAGAAATGACTGGGAGACTTCGAGGGGCAAAGCTCAATTAGAAGTTCTAGTTAGGTATTTGCTTTCATTACAACCCACTTGTGGGATGGATGACTGACTGGTCACGTCTCTGTAAGTATTGGTATGACGCATAAAAGCTTAAACAGACGGTAGCGTTTATCCGGTTCAACTCGGACTTAATCCGGATCAACTGCAGTTAATTCCCGAGTTGATCCGGATCGAGGCTGCCGTCTGTTTATGCTTTAAGACAGCGATCGTGGGTTTCGTTCAGTAATCACTTAGTACCTATATGTATGTCTACATATTACTTCCTCTTGTGTATATTTCAAATTAGGTAATAAATACCAAGAGGCCTTCAACTTTGCCTTAATTTCTCATTTTTTGTAGGGCGTGGCTTCTGCTTTGGCTACCCATAGTAGGGCTTCCGTAAGGGCCTTTGTAGGACGAACTTCAGAAGCCTTTTGTAGAAGTTTTTCTAAAGCTGCTCTTTTAATTCAAATTTAGTTTATTGAAATTACATATTAAAGTTCATTTGTAATGCTATATAATATGAACTTATACATTCACTTAAGAAGGCCTACCTAAACTATCGTCTGGGTAAATTTAGGCTTCAAACTACGCACTGTGTCAAAAAAGCTCTGAGCTAGTCTACGTATGTATGTGCCTTCAAAGTATTGGAGATGCAAAATATTTATGTAGTTGTTTTTTGAAAAAAAAAAAACCCATCTGCAAGCAATAGAAGTTATATCTGCTTTCAGAGATCTCCATCACATTGCCTAATTTACGCAATTATAGTGAGTAATTGAATTATTTGCTGTACATAATTGAAACTCACCAACACCCAGCCAATCTTGTGCTTCTAATACATACATATGTATGTATACATCCAATTAAAACTCCACAGAAAAGTTATATTTCCATTTCGTCTAAAATTTTTAGAGATTTTTTTTAAATTATCCCGCATGCCAAGAGTTCAGTTCTATTATCGGTCACTCTAAATTAGTCATGCCCTGCGCTGGCAGAATTCCATAGGCAAGTGCCTGCACTGGGCATGCCTGCTCTAAAATTATTACATCCTACTAGGCTTGAGGAGCTTTTGAACAAAGAAGTGGAGAAGTCAGCTCTTTTAATTGAACTAGTTCATTACTTCGTCCATTAAAGTGAACTAAACTTTTCTGTGCCAACACTCCAATAAAAATGGAAATGTAATTTTAACACACATGATATCCCGTTTTTCGTTGTAACGGCATAAAGAAACAACTGATCGGAATTCGCTGAACGCGCTACAAACGACATTTTATTTATTTCATTGAATTTCCAATGTTTTACAGCGTTTAATGCAATTTGTGTAAAAAAGACTATCGCTTTCGGATGCAAAAGCGAAGCTCAATTTGGTCGCATTTCGAAGGCGAAATTGAAGGAAAGAAAATGAAATGAGTGCACTGCCGAGTTTCCATAAGCATGGTTGATTGATGGCTCTTATCGAAATCTGAATCGCCATATGAAACCCAAACTTCATTTCGTGATTTTGGATTTTGGAGAAAGACGAATAAATTGTGACGTTATAGAAGAGGACCATCGACTTGTAGAAAACATTTTTTTTTTTACTTTACAGATTAAGATTGATTCAATCTTTTTTAGTTCAATTACGTGAACTATACTTCAATAATATGAGTAAACTAAGACTAACAGGAGCTAGTTCATTGAGCTGAACTAACCGGAAGTGAACTAATCTTTAAAGTGAACTGAAAAAACCAACTGAACTTCCAACATATACCACATACTATTATATGTACATATGTAGGAATAGATAAATTCGGAATTCCCCCTTTCCAGCGGTCAGTAATTAACTACTATAACTAAATACATGCTATGGATCGATTTACATAATTTTTAAGGAATCTGCTTTCGAGCGATAGTTGCGATCTGTTGCATGCGAGTTGTGTGCGTGCTGATGCTCAATGAAGCGACTAATTAAGTTTGTCTGTTGTAAACTATGTGGGCGGGCGAAGTCTGAACTCTGCATTGGCATGCAATAAATGCATATAAATAATTGTGTTTTTTTTTTGTAAATTTGTGATCTCGCATGCCATTATAAACATTTGAACATTTATTGACTTTAAATATATATGTATGTACATGTACATATGTATGTTTGAATTATATATTTGACACCCTCAATTGGAGTGATCGCGCCGGTCAAAGATCATCTCTGCGGATTTAGAGTGGACAAAAGAACCGGCTATATGTATGTACATTAAGGTGCATCAGTCTCCATATAAAAAAAATCGGTATTGTTTTTCCATCGGAATTATAAAATCTATTATATTTTGAGATTTTCGCCGCAACTTTTCAGAAAAGTATTAAGATTTACGTGAGCTGGACCTATTTGAAAATAGCTCCAAAATAAATAAAATGGGTTTTAAAATTTTCTTTTCATAAAATTACTTCAGATGTTAGAAGCGTTTAAGCTTAGATAGCACTGTTGAACAAAATTTTACCACCTGAGTAAACCACAACGTTCCTGGTAGATTTTCTGGCGCTGAATTCCTCTAGCACGTCAGAATTTTGAGATATCCTAACCTCTAAGTGCTAAGAAGACGTGGTATTTGAGACTATATTATGAGAACAACCATTATTTTTTTGCTTTGTTCTACTTATGGCATCATTTAGTATAACTCTTCCTCTATAAAATTCATTTTTGTTCGCGATTCGATTTTTATTCTCGATTTTTATTTTTTATTTCTCGAGATACATAATATAACCCCAAATATCGGCAAAACCCGTGTTTTTGGCACTTTGAGGTTAGAATATCTCAAAATCCCGACGTGCTAGAGCAATTCAGCGCCAGAAAATCTACAAGAAACGATGTGTTTTATTCAGGTGGCTGAAAAAGGCAAAATTTGTCGAACTGCATCTTTTGGCGAGGCATCTTAATGAACAGATATGTACATAAATATGTACGCATGTATATTAGGGCGGGTTGATTTTTTTTTTTTTTAAATCGTATAGCAAAAAAGGAAACTACATAAAATTCTAAGAAAATTCTCCGAAGAAACCAGGTATCTAAAATAAAATCCTAATCCGCGCCTCTCGACTTGAAACTTTATATGGTCGCCTTTGCCAAAAAAAAATAAATGTTAGAAAAAATAGGTTTTTCCAAAAAGAAATCGAATTTTCTGAATAAAATTGTTTAGTAAGGTAGTTCTTTTGCACTTTATATTTTTTCTACACTCAAAATTTTTTTTCATTAAAAAAAATATTCTAACTATTTTTTACATAGAACGCAAATCAGAGGAGATGCAAATTGGGGTTCAACTGGTTTTTTGATAATTGAATATTTTGATTAGTCTCAAAACAAAACCTGTATTGCATAAACTATAATATAATATAACAAAACATAATGTATTTCAAAAAAAGAAAATAATTTTAGTGAAAGAAGAGGAAAAAAATTTTCAAGTCGAGAGGCGCGAATTAGGGTTTGATTTTAGACACATGGTTTCTTCAGAGAATTTTCTTAGAATTTAATGCAGATTACGTTTTTGCTATACGATTTTTATTTTTTTTTTCATCCATACAAATCAACCCGCCCTAATGAATATGCTGCATATATGTATGCATGTAATCATAATTCAGTCGAGTACTGACACACATTTGCTCTTATGTATGTATTTTCAAAAAGTATGTTGATTTATAAAGAATGCAGAAATATTCGGATGCGATTGCAGATTGCGGCTGAATAAGTCGAAGATGAATAGTGGGCATGTCAGAGCACTTTATGCAATCTTCTCCAACGGCTACCATTTGTACTTTTCGGTATCTAAAAATGTATATGCTGCAGTATTTTAAGAAGATACAAGTGTCCGCATGTGCAGTCGCTATAATAGGCTAGTCTCCATTTTTAAACGTTTATGCAAATTTGTAACGAAATATATGCAGTCTGTTATTAATATCTCGAATACAATTTCCTTGCTTGGTATTTTGTGACGATGTCAACTCGAGCGCAATGCCCCAATTCAGATGAAATTGGCACAATACATGTGTCTGTATGGGAAAACGTGTATGTACATACTTCGAGATTATTTAATACGAGTATTATTAGTGAGGGAATTTTTGAAAACGAAAGCTTGTATACATAGCACCGCCAACCTTTTGACGATTTTTTTTAATTATGTTGTTTTTACTTTTTTTATTTTTAATGTGGTGTAATAATATTTACTTTTAATATTTTTCGTTGCTTAAGCATTTAATAATTTTTATTTCAATTCTATTATATAAAGCCTGTGGCAAACCTTTCGAAAAATTTCTAGAGCAAGTGTCTTTGAACACTTCGTTTGATAACAGGGGTATTCACACCGATAATTTTACAAAATCAAAATTACCGAACACCGAGCTACCGAGTACCAAGCTCTGTGTGAAGACCCGTAATATCTTGTAAGTTCTTTTTTCATTTAAATTTAGCTAATATTCAGCTCTTGGATACTTGGAACATTACAAAAAAATATTAAAAAGTTGTCTGAAACACTTAGGTACCAATCTTGAAATATATCATTTAATTGTAATATTTTCAGTTAAGTGACAACGTCACTGAAAAATATTTCTAAATCGGAGATTTCTCAAATACCTTTCGTTTGATACCTATGTAATACATACTTATTATGCGTATTGTAATCAGTGTTGCCATTAACAAATTTTTTTTCCTACCAAAATTTCCTACCAAGACCAACCAATTTGGCACCCGTATGGTAACATTTCATTAACCTTATCAATTTAGTTAAATTAAAATGTTCAAGCAGGTGGCAACCTTCTTCAAATATGTTTTCGGAATAAAGTTCTCTTAAACCTCTTTCGTTTGGTATCCATATCGGTATATTTACTTTATCTTATAAATTTTATAAACTAAATTTTCCTAACAGGTGGCAACTCTGTATTTTATAATTTTTTAGAACCATCTGAGTTTTATAACGAATTAAAAAGAAACATATCAAAATCGGCCAAACCGATTTACCGAGACTAACGGACAAAAATTTATTTTTATTTACCTACATACATACATATCTATATACATATAAGATAGTCGTATTGTAATGCGGTATTTCCACGCCTGAAACACATTTTATATGCATATTTTTTAATTATCATAACACAAACGCTTTCCGATTTCTTTACTTAACTCAATATCTATTTTATTTAAGCCACTTATCACACCTAACACTACACACTGTGCTTTGTGTGTGCGGCGCGCAAATTAAATGAGATATAAAAAAAGCATATAAGCGTGCGAAACAAATAAGATGTGAAAAAATGTCAAAGACTCTACTAGATTGGTATAAAGAGCAAAGAGGCACATGGGGTCAATTGATATATTCAATTGTGCGCGGAATAAAGTAATAAATAATATACGAATTAGTACTGTGAAAGAGCATCATGCGTACCATCCCACCATGCAAAACATGAGAAACAGGCAACAATCGTCAATGGCAACAATTTGGTGACTCACCGATTTATTGCTGTGTATAATTTCTCTCATGTCAACTTTGGAATAAATAAGTTATAAAAAATTGCCAAACTTATAAATTTCGCATCAACAGTATTATCGAAAATCGTCTAATTTTTACCAAGGACAGGATTGAAAAAATGAGAAGCCCAATAGCAAAATAAAGAATTAATTCCGTTCTAGTTTGTATGTAATTGAAGTATTAAAAAGAATAAAATTATTCCAAATATCGTCTGAAGCGATAAGAAAACGACTCACCCAGGCGAGTTGCCTACGGCGGACGTTTTACAGCGACTGGTAATAGGAAATCGATACGATGGCAATATTACCGGCAATAAATATGTTTCCGAGGGCGTTTTCTTATTGCCGGCAACAAAAATTGTTTAGTGGGATGTATCGTATAGTATGTAATTGTATAGTATTGTCTGTAGTATAAACCCTGCTGAAAATGACAGGTTTCTCAAGGTGAAAAGTTGTCAATTTTAAAAAGTAGAGAAAAGCCTGGACAACTCCTTATTTTCGGAAAAAGTTCTTTGCATTGTGAAAAAAACTAAAAAAATAGTCAAAGCGTGTTGAAGTTACCAGTCCACAAAGTCAGAAAAAAGAGGCTATCAAGGAAGAGACACTCTGAATTTTATGTGTTTTTGGAAGTTTGTGTGAGTGGCATCGTTTGGGAAAAGCGCGACACTCTGTAACTACCGGCAGCCGGCTATTGTTCCCATACATACATACACATGTATTTATGCGTTGACTTTCGTCGCGTCTGCGACTTGCCATCAATGATGCCGTAATAAAGAAAAAACGAACATGACATATTTAAATTTGATTAGCTTTTACTAGTTAGAAATTTAATAATTTTACAATAGGCAAATAATTTTTAAATAATGGTCCCAAGAAAGTTATTAGCAAAGTCAACGATCTGTCACTTTGAATGTTATATTTTATTAGGGTTGGAACTGCATTAAATTGAATATTTCAAATATTATATAAATGAATAACGTAGGGGCTATCACACACACCTGTTAGATAATATTCCCAGCCGGCATAATTACATTTGTACCTTTTGTTCTTATCTTTCATTTGTTTTCATTGGTTTCTGCCGTCATTCACTCTTCACTAAATTTATACATATCATTTTTAAATTTGTTTAGTTCAATAAACGCTTATCATTTTCACCAAAGGTGACATACCACTCCGAATTGTTATCAAATTATGTTAATCTCCAAGATTTGCTAATTGAGTGGAAAATACACACATATGTGCTTCCATACATACTTACATTACTACTGAAATCGGGAAATATGAAATAATTTATTATTGGTTTACGGAGGTATTTACTCGTAAATTGAATATTTAACAACATGTGTGCCTAGTTCGTTATTTGTCAAAGTTGTCTACCCTTAGCACAAAGATTTTTTTCGGCGGAGATTCATGCAATAGAAATTTTTGGCAGAGAATGTCTTAAAAGTGGCACATCATCTGTATTATGTCGGAGAGTCACGCAGCCCTACTGGCCATGAAGTTCCACAAAATAAGTTCTCAGCTGGTATATGATTGCCACAATATCCTAAATGCTCTTGGTGCCAAGAATACAGTTTTATTAGGAAGGGTATCGGTTCTTGAGGAACATGAGGGACATGATGGCAACCAGGAGGCCCACTGCCTAGCGAAACAGGGAGCCACCGCAGTATTTTATGGTCCGGAACCCTTTTATGGGCTCAGCGAAGCACATAAAGGGGACCACGGGCAGGGCAGAGACAAGCCAACGATTTAGCTGCCCTTCAAAAGAAGTTTCAATAAAACTACTCAATTTAAACAGAGAGGATCTCAAAACACTCACTGGGTACTACACGGGACACTGCTCCCTACGCTATCACTTCGGTAAAATTAATCTCTCAGAAACAAACGTCTGTCGCTTTTGTGAGCTGAACGAAGAAACGCCAGAACACATTCTCTGTGAATGTGACGCTCTTGTGCTAGGCGCAGACTGGCTCACTTATGTGGTGCTACACTTAATTCATTTGAAATTTGGAACAAAACGCCCTTGGAAGTACTAGGCTACATTAAAAGCCTTCCTATATAGGGCGGGGGCCACGCACAAAAGATCACTTTAGAGGTCGCAGTGCTTATGGCGCATAATTTTTTCTTTACTTATAAATCTAACAAAATTACTTGTGCATACACATACATACTTATATACATATGGATATGAAAGCCAAGTTTGATTTAATTGATTGAATGACTGACACTTTTCTTCTTTGTTTTATTGCAGATTTTTCTTCAATAAATGAGAGCAAAGGCTGTCGTTGATCGAGACTTGAATAAAATCTGGCGTAGCCAAGGCACATTAAACAGGTAGTATCAGTAGAGCAAAAACAACATTTGCGTGTATTTTGTTGTTGCTTCTGGTATCGAAAGTGTCAAAAACTGTTCTGAATTTTTTCTTCTAAATCAAAGCTTGCCATGTGAAATACAAAAAATTATAAAAAATAAAAAATTGAAATTGGAAAAAATAAAAATTGTTGCAACTTTCTTTCCTAGTAAATTTGTTTGCTTCTCGAAGCATTGATCCATCCTTTACAAGGGCCAGTAATCAGCGGTTGTGCTGCTGAGTTGGGCGAACGTTCCAAAAGCTGCTATTCAATCGCTTGTTTTGTATGGAAAAAGGTTTCACATGCAAATGGATTTTAACAATTCAGAATTTTTGTGAGAAAAAATTAAAAATATTTGACATTTTCGAGACCAAATAATTTGAAAATAAATCAAATCAGCTGCTCTACTGATACTACCTGTTCAATGTACCTTGGGCGTAGCATTTAATCGCCAGCATTCAACTGCCAACCGTTGTTACGGATTTTAATTTCTTACAATTTTTATTCAGTTTAACGCTCAAATAAATTAAAAAAAAAAAAAATGCCGAAAAAGGGAAACAGTCTGAAACGATGGCAGCACAGCAATCGGAAAGTGATTATTGCCATTGCCGGCTTTTGCTTGGGTATTTTCGGTGTTTTGTGTGGCATGTTTTGGGAGCAGATATTCAATAGTATTGTGGAGAAGGTGAGAAGTAGGAAATTGTGTACTGATTAATATACACATTTAAGTGATTTTTTATGGACATATGCACGTATGAAGTACGTACATAAATACGTAGTACTTATTACTTACAATTTGCGGTCAATTGCTCCGTTAGCAACAAATTCAAATTACTAATTTATTTTAGTCTAATAATTTTATTGATTACACCGGTCAACAAAAATTTTATTTCTTTGGGTTTCTGTTCGCACGCTTAGATTCTCATTCCAAACATTAAAAAAACACTTGAATTTTCATTTTTAGTTCTTAAAGTTTGCTTTTGTCGGAAGAAGTTCTGCGCAAAAATACTTCCGCCGCTCTTTTCCGGTAACACAGAAAGGAGTATACATTATTTTACATTTATACGTTATTGTTTATCAATGTAATATGTTATTGTAATATCAATGTGTAATTAAAGTAAAATAAAAAATATATATATAAAAAGTAGTGAATTTTCCAGAAAAATTTAAAAATTGCTCTAGTTTTTACAAAAGCAAACTTTGATCAAAAAAATAATTTTTCCCTTATTTTTAGCGTAGGAGAAACTTAAATTTAACATGGAGAAGTCAGACCCAAAAAACGTGTTGACTGGTGTTATTTGCCCCTTTTCTAACCTTTTAATCGAACCAATTGATATTATTAACCTAAATGAGCCATAAATATTCGTGAAAGCCGCACGAGACTTTCAGACACGTGTGTACAAGTTGAAACTTTTGTTGTCAACTCATGTAAACTTGTTTATTTGTTTAAGTACATTTGAGTAGTTTTGTTTGAAAATATTGTTGGTTGTGCCATTGAAAGAGTATTATTTAATGAACTTATGTAATAGTTCATATACATATGAAATATACATCCATAAGAGTTTATGATCGGTTATTTATCATAAACAAGCCAGCACGTCATTTGATAAAATTCTGATTTAACCTTCAGATTAACAATATATGTATATTGCAATGCATACAATGAACCATTTAAATGACTTGCATACTTACCTACCTTTAGGTTGAAGAGTCTCGTGCGCACGTGCGCATTAATTAATCCATTAATAGGGAAAAAACTTATCTTCATAGTTCATGTAAGCAGTCCATATTTATAGCGACCAATTGTATCTTTAAAGTCCTTGGCCAATTGCAATATGGACTGTAGAGATATTGAGATGGTTATCAGGAAAAGAGCTGCTTAAAACTTTTTCAATAAGATTTAAATATTTGGGAGATTCCTTAAGAAGCTTCATGAAAATCGACAACGAATTACTTTTGTATGCAATGGAACTCCTCATTGGTACACAGACACTGGCGAACTACAAGAATCTCTAGATAAACCTTAAAATGCAGTTCGACTTGCCTTTGATTGTTAGATTGATTTGGCTAGCTGTGCGTCAGGGAGGGGTTCACTGAGGCTCTTCGGCGGAGTCGCAATGACGATATATATATCGATAGACCAGATCCCTAGATTATGCATACAAGTGGAAAATTAGCCTGCAGTTACCCGTAAGATTCTTAGCCCAGCTTTGGGATGGTTTATGAGTCGCTTATATCTCTTTACATTATAGTTACCTAGTAGGCACTTAGCTTGTGGAAGACCCATGGTATTTCGCCAATGCAGTTCTCTTAGTGTGGAATTTTCGCCTATTTTATTGTGTTCGGACCTACCGCAAGGAAGGGCTCAGGCCCTATCGGCTTCCTCATATCCTTCGACTCCTTTGTGCTCTGTACCCATGTAAGTTGGATGGCATTTTTCTCAGCAATGGCTCTAAGCTTCTGAATGCACTCTAGCACTAATGACAACTTGACCACGAATGATGTGATAAGTCCGATTTCAAGAATTATCAAGGCGGTGTTTAAGGGGCGGTGGAGTTCGCTGAATACACATATAAAGCATAAGTGGGCAGTGCCACGTCCATTTTCCTAAATTTGATTAAAAAATTGATGAATTCCTTAGCTTCACTGCTCGAAAAATCTGAACGTACCCAATGAAAACTCCCAACAAGCTACATAAGTCTAACAATATGTATATTTTGCCCTATTATAGTTGTCAACGTTGACGAATGTAGATGTAATTTTTTCGTCAGAAAATAGCCCTCGTCAGTCCAACTCCGGTTTTGCTGGCCAATTGATTTTGCGAGGAACACCTGCTAATAGATAAGTGCATCAAGTACAAAAATAATGGTTTTTTAATTAAAAAAAAAAAAATGAGGGTTCAGGAACTATAAGAAACCTATGTATTTTCATGTTGAACTCGACCTATACTAAGTTTTGTTTCTGGTGTGTTCGGGATTTTTTTTTTGGTAGCACCGTGTACTCGTTATTTTGGATATATTTTTTCGATAGTTTTCAACCGTTGTGATAAAGACTGCGTTTTTATGACCGTTTTAAAAATTTTATGCTTTAAAAGTTAAATCCAAAAACAACGGCTACAATATTATCGAAGATATACAAAAAATTACGATTATTGTTGATCGAAAAAATAAAAATCATAAAATAACGGTTCAATCGGAAGAATAGAAATCCAATTTTAACGGTAAAAAAATTTGATTACCATTATAAAGATCACAACCGTTGCGGTCCCTGCGCTCAACTCTAAGGTTTAAGCGGCTAAGAAGAATCTCAGAGATGGGGCGCTGTTTTTAAAACCTTCCTAATGACACTGTCTGTCTCTTATTAAATTAGCTTAAGCATTAATTTTTGTGGACTATTCAGTGCCCTTGAAGTGTGTGCTCACTGAGCATTGACTCCTAAACTAAAACTTAGACCTTAATAGTTTCTTAGTTAGTTTATTTTTCGATTCTACTTTGACAATCCTTCTTGTTCTTTCCCCCCCCCCCCCTAGGAAATGATTTTACGCCCCGACTCACAGGCGTACGACAAATGGAAGACTCCGCCTATGGCTCTGAGCTTAGATATCTACCTCTATAATTGGACGAATCCAGAAGATTTTAAAAATCTTAGTGCTAAGCCAAATTTAGAACAACTTGGTCCCTATCGGTTTACCGAGAAACAGGATAAAGTCGATATACACTGGAATCCACAGAATGCTTCAGTGACGTATCGCAAAAAGAGCGATTTCTACTTTGATGCGGAGGGAAGCAATGGCAGTTTGGATGATGTGATAGTCACCTTAAATGCCGTAGCATTGGTAAGTGTGCATGGTTACATAGAGATTTATTTTTATTTGAAAATATTTACAATTTTCAATTTTGCCTCCTTCATAGTCTGCTGCCGGGAAGGCAAAGCGTTGGAACAGTGTACGCCGTAATTTGGTTGATGTTGGCCTAAAATTATACGGCCAGGAGATGTCTATTGCGCGTACAGTCGACGAGATGCTTTTTACTGGCTACAGCGATGATATGTTGGAAATGGCGCGTGCCATGCCACTTTTTGGCAAGGATGTTGAAGTGCCGTTCGATAAATTTGGCTGGTTTTATACGGTGAGTATATGTATAAGTGATAGAATATGTTAGAAAAGGAATCGCCACCTAAAGGTGAAAAGGTGCCAAGTCCATTCTTTTTTTTTTCAAATTTAAATTGATACCGAATGTCAGGTAATACGGAACTACATCGATTTTTCGTCTCTCAAAAAATGGACTTGGCTCCTTTTCACCTTCTTGGGTGACGCAATTTTTCTGTTGTCGAAAATGTCGGAAGTAATTTCTTGAAGTAGCCGAGATATCAGGCTTATAGCAGATATTTTTCTCTTCTCTAAAACTGTTATCCTTATTCTAACTCACAGCGAAATGGAAGCACCGATTTAACTGGCGTCTTCAATGTCTACACTGGCGCAGATGACATTTGGAAAATCGGACAAATGCACACATGGAACTACAAACAGCACACGGGTTTCTTTCAATCAACTTGTGGCCTCATCAACGGTTCAGCAGGCGAATTTTATCCACCATACTTGAAGGAGAATGGCGGCGTTGCGCTCTATACGCCCGATATGTGTCGTACAGTGCCGTTGGACTATGTGGGCACCACAGAGGTAGAGGGCTTACGTGGCTTTAAATACAGTGGTGGAGCGCGTTCAGTTGACAATGGTATGTGTGCCTTTTTGAAATGTCTACGTGAATTTTTAAGTGTAATTTACAAAAATTTTCCTTGCAGGCACCCTATATCCTGAAAATAGTTGCTTCTGCGGCGGCGAATGTGTGCCCTCGGGGGTAATGAATATTTCTTCATGTCGTTTTGGCTCGCCTGTATTCATGTCTTATCCTCATTTCTACAATGCTGATCCGTATTATGTACAACAAGTAGATGGCATGCAGCCAGAGCAATATAAACATGAGTTCTATATGATTTTAGAGCCGCGCACAGGAGTTGCTTTGGAAGTGGCTGCCCGCTTCCAAGTCAATATGCTCGTTGAACCTATTCAGGGTGTAAGGTGAGTAGCCTTTTTTCGCCCAGTTCGAAAAGTAATATAGCCTAAGTACTTTCGGCTTTGAAATTGATT
Organism: Rhagoletis pomonella; assembly: GCF_013731165.1. Classification (NCBI taxonomy): domain Eukaryota; kingdom Metazoa; phylum Arthropoda; class Insecta; order Diptera; family Tephritidae; genus Rhagoletis; species Rhagoletis pomonella. The sequence goes on from NW_023458560.1 coordinate 70,839,411, forward strand.
ACGTTTTTAAATGCTATCCCGAATAAATATATTGGGTCATATAAAAAGGCTCCGCAGTTTTTTTGATGAATTTTTAAAAGCAAGTTTATTTACTGAACCAATTTCAATCAAGTACTTATTAATATCTATGACCGTTTGCGATTTTCGGGTAGATTCATATTTTCATCGGTGAAGAACTTCGACGAAAAACTTGGCCAAGCGCTTTTCAGTGGCCATTTTACCCTTAAGAGAATTTTTCAGATAATTTAAGCTTCCCAACTAAGTTCCGTCAATTTGTTCCAGTCATCAAAAATATACATATGTGGTCTCTGGCATGATGGTCATGATGGAACACAACTCCTTTTCTGTTGGCCAATTTTGGTCGGTCTTTATTGATTGCTTTGTTTAAACGATCGAGTTGCGCACAGTAGAGGACGGAATTGATCTTTTCGCCACGTTGTAGTAGCTCATAATGGACAATTTCCTTCCACTCCGACCCAACACTCTACATAATCTTGTTTAACATCAATCCAGGGATCGAATCGTCACATACGATATCCTATTACTCGTCACGTAAACCCACATTTTTCGGATTATGACATACGTGAACGTACTCTCTATCGCATTCAGCTTATACGACTGACGGTATCACGTAATTTTCTTTCGTATGGTTTTCGATCCGTGAACGGATGTTACGATTCGAGCCCAGGCTCTGAAGTCGCCTGTAGAAGGTCATCGGCCTTTGACCTGGATCGCTTGCGTGGCTTATTCTCGTATTCAGTCCATTATTCATCGCCCGTGATTATTCGCTTCGAAAAGTGTCCGATTTCGTTGCGTTTCGCTCTAATTTCTTTGCGTTAATTCATGTGGCATCCAAACATCAAGCTTCTTTGAGCACAAACAAATTACACAGTACCACAAACCCCTCTAACCCTGCATCACAAAAGGGACTATGTGAACCTTATGTTTTGACGTCGTTGAATCCAAATACGTTGTCTGTTTGACCCCATCAGGTCAGGATCAAGGGCAATTCAAGGTCGAAATTAAAAAAAATCACCGTTTAAAACAAAGTCTAGGTTCCCATAGATTTCATCGGGTGCTGAATCCAAACCTGGTGTCCTTGAATGGTCCTTGATTGTGATCTGAATAGATTAAATGGACTACCAATTCAAATCCTAAATGTACCTGTTATAGCCTGTCAACGACGGATTTTCTATATTTGACCTTGAATTTACCTGTTGGGGTCAAACGAACTCCAGATTTAGATTCAGGAACGTCAAAATAGTCCCTTTTGTGTTGCAGGGTTAAAGTGTTCTTACACGATATGTATTTCCATCTGTAAATGTGACTGTTTCGATATATATGTAATTGCAACTGAATGTCAAATTCGTAGCATTTAATTAACTGTTCAAAATCAAGGACTTTTATAGGTGCTTGTGGTTCTGTGTTATTGCACGTTCCAAATATTCTCAGTGAAATAATGCCTCTTTCAAATTAGAAGATGTTTACCCAAAAAAAAAATAAAATAATAATTTAAAAATTTCTCTGTTTTCCTTACAGCCTGTACGAAGACGCTCCACGCATTTTCTTCCCGCTCATCTGGTTCGAACAAAAGGTACGCATCACACTCGATCTTGCCGCCGATCTGCAGATGCTGCCGATAATTCTAATGGCTGGTCAGATATTCGCCTGCATTTGCTTCGCTGTTGGTCTAATTCTGCTCTGCTGGTATCCCATCGAAATGTTATGGGCGCGTCAGCGATCTGTTGATCTCAAAACTATGCCAAAACAGTGGAAAATGGCAAACAGACATCGAAATTCTCCAGCGGCGAAGAATTAAAGACTCGACCGCCTCCAGCTGTAATGGCCAATAATAACAAAAATCTGGATAGCTCGCCGCTGCTGGAGCGCGGCAATGGAAAGACGGTGATAATAATGCCAAAGTCGGAGACAAATGAAAGTGTTGCCATAGATAATACGGTTATAAGTGATGTTGCTACTGACACGAAGGGGTAATGAGGGAGTTAATGGTGTTTTCGGGTGCTTACCAAATGGACGTCCTATTTTATGCCATTTTTCATAAGAACTTCATATCAAACGTATGTATGTAGTAGTTGGTAATTTACAGTTTTGTGATTTATTAAACTGTTCTATTTGTAGTTTTTTAAGTGAAACTATTGACCTACATACATAGCTGACCAGTTGGTTGAAAAAATTGATATTTGAGAAAAACCGTTAGATTAATAAGCATAGTTAAGACATGTTTTTTGAATAGAATACTCCAATTATTAGAATGACGGCAATTATTTTTAATTAGGCGATCGATTATTATCCAATATGATCGTTAGGAATTTCATATGTATACATGTATGTACATACATAAGTACAAATTATTGTATGTATGTATTCATACTAAATAGTGTACTCCTAGTTATTTATAGATAAATGACAGTGAACAATAATGAACAAAATTTAATATTTTAGGCTTAAATTGAAGTGTTCATGGGCATTGATCGGCATTAAATTTTAATCGATACTTTTAGAAATTGTAGTTAGTTTTTAACAAATATTGATACATATACATATGTACGTATGTATACTATACGAAAATGTAGGGCAAACTAGATGTGATATACGAAATGTCCAAAAACAAAAGTGGCCTCATTAAAATCAGATACTACTTAGAATAAGTCTACCAGAAAACTTTTACCAAAAATATGTTGAAGAATATTACAAATGCAATTTTGTACTTTTACATGCAGCGAGTAATATTTTTTTATATACATAAATAACAACACTTGTTCTAAAATAAACGTGCATAAATGCTTGAATTTAATATGAAGTAAGCATACAAATGATGACAAAATTAACTCGTATATCGAAAACATTCCTTGATTCGCAGAACTTGTAAGTATCTAAGAAGTAATTTTGTATTCAATTAAAATTTAAAATCATATTAAGGGTATTCCCTTAGGCAGGGTATGACCTCGAAAATTTCGAAAACCACGAAACATTTCTTGTACTTTTCAAAATTTGAGTGAAATAATTTTCGAGTTTTGCACCTGTTCAAGTTTAAGAGAAGCACCAAAATAAGGCAAATATATTATTTATTGTAGGTATCAACCGCATATCAACGAAACAATATGCGCTATTGTTCTGTAATAACCACAAAAGCTGGAAATTAAGTTTCTCAAATATTTAATGCCATTTATGAAACTCTTTACATAGATATAGTATTTCAACTAAATATGTTTTTATTCAATTTTATTTGCCGAAAGTTTTATGTAACAATTTATTTACTTATATTATTTTTAAAGTTTTTTACAAATAAAGAAAAAAATTATTTAAAAGCTCTCAGATTTGTCTCTCTTTGCCCTATTTCAGTAGTAACCTCTTTTTAAATGACTACATTTCATTAATCTGTTGGAAAATATTAAGAAAATCAAAAGAAGTGGTAAGTTTTGTCTATGGAAACTTTTATTTCATGCATAATTACTTTACAAATATTTGCAAATATTTGGGCGCTCCACTCGCCAGCGTTCCAAGCACAATATAACCAGTAAACAACCTTCGGTGAATTCGGCGACTGCCTTCCTCGGGGATGAATATGCTAGGGATGAAATTATGGGAAATGTTTAGTTATTGGCCCACCGTTTTTGGGGTGGGGGGCGGAGGGGGAGGGGGCGGGGCCCCCAAACCCCCCTCATTCGAAAGGGGACAGTCGCCACTTTACGAAAAGCCCCACCCCCCCCCCTTGGGGACCTTCCACAGACCCCTAGGGAACCGTTTGAAAATGGGGTAAAAACGTAATTTTCCGAGGCAAACTGAGCAGTTTCAAGTGGAATATAACCCAACTAACGAAAAACGTGGGATTTTTAAATAAAAGAAATTATCCCAAGTTGGTTATCAGGCGATTTGAAAAAAAAAAATGATGGGGAAAAAAATTAACTAACAATATTGTGAAATTAAGAAAAAAGCGATAGAAATGTTCGGCCGCACTTAGGGATTATAACCCTCACTACGTAGAATTCTCTTCTGTGTTGCCAAAGAAAGGGGGTTGAACACCTTTTGCAGAGAACACCTTTCTGCGTAGGCGGCCTTCGGCCGCACTTAGGGATTATAACCCTCAGGCAGTAGAATTCTCCTTTCTGTGGTGCCAAAGAAAAGGGGGCGAACACCTTTTGCATAGAACACCTTTCTGCGTAGGCGGCCTTCGGC
>NW_023458560.1:70843617-70844563 GCF_013731165.1 Rhagoletis pomonella
GGCCGCACTTAGGGATTATAACCCTCAGGCAGTAGAATTCTCCTTTCTGTGGTGCCAAAGAAAAGGGGCCGAACACCTTTCTGCGTAGAACACCTTTCTGCGTAGGCGGCCTTCGGCCGCACTTAGGGATTATAACCCTCAGGCAGTAGAATTCTCCTTTCTGTGGTGCCAAAGAAAAGGGGCCGAACACCTTTTGCATAGAACACCTTTCTGCGTAGGCGGCCTTCGGCCGCACTTAGGGATTATAACCCTCAGGCAGTAGAATTCTCCTTTCTGTGGTGCCAAAGAAAGGGGGCCGAACACCTTTTGCATAGAACACCTTTCTGCGTAGGTGGCCTTCGGCCGCACTTAGGGATTATAACCCTCAGCGAAAGGAGCCACAGGGACAGTAAATACATATTTTCCATGGAAAGGTTTATATTTTTAATGCTGACTGGGTTATATCATATTTTCTTTTGTCTCTCATCCTTCTTGTATATTTAGCAGTTTGACAGCTAAACGCCCCCATTTAATGTGCATATGCAACCAAAGGCAAACGCGTGGTTTTGAAGATGTTTTTATTTAATAAATTGTGATTGATAGATTAAAATTAAAGTAATAAAGAAAGTTGTAACAAGTCGAATAAAGTTTAAAGTGAAGGGGAATATAAAAATGCATTAGTGAAGTGGCTGCTTTAAGGAGAATAGGAGTGATAAATGTGAGCTATTTTCCGAATTTTACAAAAAAGGGCATATTTCAAACCCAATTTGTAAATAAATTAGTGACCAAAAATTACAATAGTGGATGTTAAAGTAATGGGTAGACCCTTGGCTACAAGTGTGTGCAATTTTTTTTTGGATCGGGTCACCCCTTTGGACGCAATACCCCGAAATAGGTGGGCCACTTATTAAACCGTACCCGAAATTATTGGTACACACGCCTTCAAAGCACGCAGGGTTGCTTTTGA
>NW_023458560.1:70844663-70857469 GCF_013731165.1 Rhagoletis pomonella
AGGAAATTAATAAGCAAAATCTAATTGTATTTTACGTTGTTCAGTGCCAGGGAAGTCTTGTTATAAAAATGTTGCAAATGTTAAATTAAAAGTGCTTATCATTTAAAAAATGTTAAAAGGACATAAAGAAAAGTTCTATGTATTAAATTATTTGTGTAGAAGTTGTTCCGGTGAGGAAATTAATAAGCAAAATGCAATTGTATTTTACGTTGTTCAGTACCAGGGAAGTCTTGTTATAAAAATGGTGCAAATGTTAAATTTTAACGGTGTTCAGATGAGGCGATTTTCCAGGCAATTTTAGAGGCGATTAGTTGACTCAAAAGTTGGCTCCCCCAACTTCATTGAAAGCGATTAGTTGAAAGGCCGTTCACACCAGGCGATTGTTGCTTTGAACTAAAATTTTCCTATAAAATCGCCTCATGTAAAACACCGTTTAAAGTGGTTATCATTTCAAAAATATTATAGACATAAAGAAATGTTCTATATATTATATTATTTGTGTACAGGTTCCTATTACCAAAAACGCACATATATATGTATATGTATGGATGTCACTCAGAGAGAATACTTACATGTGTACCTACATAAATTTTAACCATTCAATAAAAACATTTTATTTCAGTTAAATTTGTTATTTTATTTAGTGAAAAAATGTACATACGTACGTGGGTGCCCTCCGCTTTTGTTCCAGCCAGTGAGATTCTAAAAAAAGAAACAGAAGCATTAATAAAAATTTTCAAAATACAACTATCTACTCTTACATAACTATGATATCCTTCAGGAATATATATATGTTTATATGTGTGTATTCCACTGCTGTTGTAGTGTTTTTGTTTGTTATAGTTTTTTTTTATTTATATTCATTTAGTCTTCATATTTTTGTTATGTTTTAAGTTATGTTACTATTTTGACGAATTTTCTTTCTTTTATATGCGTTATCAGCTATGTTTTTGTTTAGTTTCCGTATTCGGAAATACATAAGAGGCATAAATACTAAATTAACGAATTTATATCTTAATGGCCTTGAATGCAATTATAATATAATTTCTTTGACTGAAACTTGGCTCAAACCTCACACTTTTAATTCAGAGATTCTTTCAAATAATTATCATATCTACAGAAAAGATCGGGAGGACAGAGTCGGCGGTGGCGTACTCTTTGCCGTAGACTCTTCAATACCATCTGAAGAAGTTAGTCTTCCACACACAAATGCATTCGTGTTCAGGTTGGAAGGGAGTTTACTTACTTAGCTCTATGCTATATTCCTCCCCGATCTGACTTATCAGTGTATTCACAACATGTATCTTTACTGAAGTCAATTAATTCAATGATTAAACCCTCTGATTCATTGATTGTGTTGGGTGACTTTAATTTACCAAATATATCATGGAACATCATTGACAATGATATTGTACCTTTCTCGTCTAGCGCGTGCAATAACGTATTTTTAGAGGAGATGGCAGAACTCTGCCTGAATCAAGTTAATGTACTTCGCAATAAGTTTGGCAAAGTATTAGATCTGGTTTATGTTGATGATGCATCTAAGTCGGCTGTAAATAAATGTGACCCACTAGTTTTGCCCGAAGATGTCTACCACCCTGCTATTGAGATATCTTACGAAATTATAAACGATGGTCAAAATTGCGATGTCCAAACATACGAACCAAATATTCGCTTTGATTTTTCGAAAGCCAACTTTAAAAAACTTAATAAAGAATTGTCTAAATTGTTGTGGCCTATATACAAAGAAAAAGTTGAGCAAAGCGTTGCACATTTTAATTGTACTGTACATAGATTATTTGAAAAGTATGATAGATCACAAAGGGTATTGTTTAAAAATACTATCTCTGACGTCATTGATGTTACTTCAGGAGTCCCTCAGGGTAGCCACCTAGGCCCGATTCTGTTCTTGCTTTTTATAAAAAATATTTCTACAAATATAAAATTCTCCAAAATTTTAATGTATGCAGATGATGTAAAACTTTATAAATCGTACGATTCCATTGAAGAAAGGTCTTTGCTACAATCAGACTTAAACATCATGGCTTACTGGTGTAAAGTAAATCTTATGCCTCTAAATCTTAAGAAATGTAAAGTAATGTGCTTCTCGCGAAGAGCTGTTCCGCCAGTTTCTTATATAATAGGTAACCATAATCTGGAACAGGTATACAATTTTGTGGACCTTGGTATCACAATGGATCCTAAGCTTAATTTTAATCTTCACATTAATGTGACAGTCAACAAGGCTAAAGATGTACTTGCATTTGTGAAACGATGGTCAAAAGAATTTAGTGACCCTTATATCACTAAAACCCTGTTTAACACATTAGTTAGGCCGATTCTGGAATACGGCTCGGTGGTTTGAAATCCAAGGTATCAAATTTACTCAGACAAGATAGAATCAATTCAAAAACAATTCCTACTTTTTGCTTTAAGAAATTTCCGATGGGATTCTCAATATAGTCTTCCACCTTATACGAGTCGCTTAAAACTTATTAACCTTCCTACACTTGCCAGTCGCAGGGAAATGCTTGGTATAATTTTTATGGTTAAATTACTGACAGGCTCAATTTCAAGTCCGTCTTTTCTGGCTAATGTAAGCTTTAATGTTCCCTCACGCGTATCAAGACACTTTTGTCCCATATTTCTGAAAGCTTGTAAAACCAATTTTGAATTGCACGACCCACTCCGTTGCTTATGCCAGGATTTTAACTCTTATTCCAGCACGTTTGATATATCAGATCCGCTTTTCAGCATTAAGAAAGCGATACTCTCCTCTCTCAATAAGTGAATTATTGACATAAATACATAAAATCAGCTGATGAATTTAGTTCTGTAGCTGAACAGTTTTAGATCTCGACACTTAACAAACTCCTGCCTATCGTGACTCGGCGCAAAATTTAAAATATTGGTTCCGTACGTCATGCGGACTGCGCCCCTCGTGCGGATGGGCGGGAATGGAGGGTAAAAACCGTTGGGATATTATTATTATTATTATCATAGCGCAGAAAAATAGCTTTTTAATATTTATATGACAGTTTATGTTTTCTGAACTGTCGATATGTTTTTGAATAAAATTGTCCGTTATCAATAAACTGTCTTTATTGATCTCATCGAACACGTACTGCAGTGCTACTAAGTGACGCATCAATTCTTGGGTGGGCTTAGAAAGTCCACCTTCTGACAAGTGGTTTACCCACGAATAGTTTTGGTCGTTACCTTCTATCCTCATGTTTGGCACCTCTGAATGGAGTCGTTTACAAATTTATCCAGCGAAGTTCTCTAGGCCATCATACTCGAGGTCCTCCAATTCGGGATCAAACTCTATCTCGCTGTGCTCGTCGTTGTCCTGTAGGGCAATGCCTTTAAATATGGACCCTGTGAAAGTATTAAATTATATGTCAATAGAATTATCCACATAAAATCGGATAATAACATTTTAAATTACCGGTTAGAGATTTATATGACTTCCCAAGATCTGGTGTGTCGTCTGTTGCTGTGTTTGCGTTGTCGGATATCACGCCTTCATTGTAGCCAAGTATATACGCCCTCAACCGATATTTAAATTGTTGACGATCAGGATGGTCGTCAATACCTCCTTTGCTACGGATTACCCCAAAAAAATTCTCCAACACATCCTGATTTAACCTATACGTCAATATATAATCGACTCCGAAACGGTGCTTTAGGTCTTCGGACAACAATTTCAACGCTTTGTTGGATTGGATTATTCCTATTTAATTTAAAATTGGTAATGTAGATATTTCTTACTTACAAATTTTATATATTATACCTTTTTGGAACGGCAGCAAACTATATTTATTTATCACCCGCATGTTTTCCATCAAAGACGTCATATTTTCGATGATTGGGTTTTGAATGTCCAAAGCCAATCCGTAGGCATGAGTCCGCTTGCGGGTATCTGGATAAGGAACTCTTATGGCGCATTTACATGGTATGAAGCCATATGAACTGTTGATACGCTAAAATAGAGGGACTACATGTTCTAATGAGGAATTCAATGATATCGAGTGGGATGCATATAATAAATTTTTTCATATGAAAAGTTATGGGGAGATACTGTAAACATACTGTTGTGATACTGTTAAGCATATGAAATTATAGCAAGTTGAATTTTCATACATCTTCCCATAAAAAGTTTAACAGATGCAGAGATACCAAGGGGGGTTTTTCCCATTTTGATGCCTTTTTAATATAAAAACCCACCGAAAAGGAGGAAAGCGGCAACTCCGCCATTCACATACATGTCAAAAGTATGAATTTTGAAAATTAAAAACAATAAACAAACAAATTCAAAACAAAGAATTTCTTTGTACTAAACTTTTTAAATTGAAGCCACTCACGTTTAGTGGACAATAAAAATACGAAGAACTATGTTAACAAACTTACAACAAGACATTACAGAACATTTTAATGAGCTTTATATCACGTTTAAGTAAAAATAAGCCTATATTTTCCAAGCTGGCAAAGAAATGAAAATTTGTATTTTTTGTTGTTTACACAAAGACTTGCCAAATATACATAAAAGTCAAAATTATAGAAGGCATGTATACTTCTCCCTTTCATTTTTTCATACAGTTTATGCTTCTTTCTGGCTTTTACAAAAATGCAGGGATACCGCACTTATTTCGGTACAATATGATCGTAATGTATTTTCAATTCGAAATCAAACAAAAACATCCCACGAAAATGTTTGCGATTTTAGAACCATTAGTGAATATTTGCAAACTACTGCAAATAATAGAGTGCCATATCTTACAAAGTTCAGAGTATTAACGAGACAAACAAGCATTTTATGGCTTCATGTTTCCTTCAAACCGCATTGCTATTTTTTCTAACTTTTCCTTTTGTTAAGCGCTGTAACCTATTAAGTTATATCGTTTAATTTATACATGTGAACTATTTTCAATGAGCATTTTTTCATTTGCTCCAGAATTTTGGGTACATTTTCTTATAGTACCTCTCATTCTTTTTTATATTACATATATACACTCCGAAGTTCGGGATAGTATTTTGAATATACCAGCAATATATGTAAAAGTAGTGGCGGCTGCTGTAGAGCATTACGCAGAGCCTGAGTTCAAGAAGAAGTATTGCATACATATTTTGGTGCCTTTTCAAGTATAAAATCCACTGAGAAACGAAAGAAAACGGCATCCCTACGATTTCAACTTATGCCAAACGTTTCGTAAACAAGAAATTTTGAACAAAAAACTGTTTTCCCACAAACATGTTTAAATGGAAGCATTACAAATATGGAAAAATAGCAATCCACAAGGCTTTATTGGCAGTAGGTCCTTTTTAAAGCACATTTAACAAAAAAATAAGCTTCTAGTTTCGAAGCTAGCACAAAATAAAATTTTTTTATTTGTTGTTTACAAAAAAAATATTGTCTAGTATACAAGTCAAAATTGTTAAATATATATCGCTTTCATTCATTTCTTCATAGAGTTGGTGCTTCTTTTATAGGAAAATTCATACGGCTTATGAACAGATTCATACCATGTAAATGCACCATTACGTTCATTATATCGAACCAGTCATTTGACTGAAAATCATAAATTGTTACATTAACATAAAACATTATATTAACATCAAATAACAGATGTAAACCTATTACCGTTTTGAATAGCATATGATATTCTTGCCAGTTATGCCCTCCCAGATTTCCAAAACCAGCAGCTCGCGTAATTGCTTGGGCAACCGTATGTGAAAAAAGTTTCGTCGCCATTTTAACTTTTTGCCTTTGGGCACCAGCAACGCTCAGGTGACTACTGTTGATTTTGTGTGTTATGGTCAAATTGGAAGAAGTACAGGCCAAGAGATCCAATATCACTTCCTTTCCCACTGATTTACCATTTATAATAAACCCGTGATCGAGGAAGTGGTTGCGAAGTAACTTAATTAGATGCGGTGCATCTGCAAAAACAAAAATTTGTGTGCCATCACAATAAAACCTGTAAGCGTAAATTTATATTACATGTTAGTACAAAAATTTCATAACATAATAGATATTACTTGTTACTAACCATGGGTTTTCATAGTTGACGCCTAGTTCACTAAACAATCCCCTATTAGCTCCGCCTAGGTCACTGACAACAGCGACTACGCGATAGCCCTGAATTTTCATTGTGTTAATTATATTGAATAAAATTTCCTGAGTCATTCTGCAGTCGTAATTATAAAAAACTGGTATCCTTCTATTGCTGTTTTTTAGTCGTTGGAGTTTGCGTTTATAAAATTTACATAAGAAAGTGGTACTATAATGGATAAAAAGTGAGTCAATTGAACTGGAAGTTGTAAAAAATTATGAAATATACATATACATGGCACCCTGAAATTGTGCATATGGAAACTGTGCATACGAAATAATGCATATGAAAAAACCCGAAATAATGCATACGAAAAAAACCGAAATAATGCATATATGCACAGTTTCGGTTGAAAACCGAAATAATGCATATGAAAAAAACCGAAGTAATGCATATATGCACAGTTTCGGTTGAAAACCGCAATAATGCATATTAGAAAAACCGAAATTATGCATATGCACTCTTTCGTTTGAAAACCGAAATAATGCATATGAAAAAAACCGAAATAATGCATATATGCACAGTTTCGGTTGAAAACCGAAATAATGCATATGAAAAACCCGAAATAATGCATACATGCACACTTTCGTTTGAAAACCGAAATAACGCATATGAGAAAAACGAAGTAATGCATACATGCACAGTTTCGGTTCAAAACCGAAATAATGCATATGACAAAAACCGAAGTAATGCATACATGCACAGTTTCGACTCAAAACCGAAGTAATGCATATGACAAAAACCGAAATAGTGCATACATGAAAACGAACTTCTCTCTGAGTAGGCGGCCTTCGGCCGCGCTTAGGGATTATAACCCTTAGTAAGTAGAACTCTCCTTTCTGTGTTGCCGGAAAAGGGGACCGGAAGTATTTTTGCGCAGAACTTCTTTCTGCGTAGGCGGCCTTCGGCCGCACTTAGGGATTATAACCCTTACTAAGTAGAATTCTCCTTTCTGTGTTGCCGGAAAAGGTGCCGGAAGTATTTTTGCGCAGAACTTCTCTCTGCGTAGGCGGCCTTCGGCCGCGCTTAGGGATTATAACCCTTACTAAGTAGAATTCTCCTTTCTGTGTTGCCGGAAAAGGGGGCCGGAAGTACTTTTGCGCAGAACTTCTTTCTGCGTAGGCGGCCTTCGGCCGCGCTTAGGGATTATAACCCTTACTAAGTAGAATTCTCCTTTCTGTATTGCCGGAAAAGAAGGGCGGACGTATTTTTGCGCAGAACTTTTCTCTGCGTAGGCGGCTTTCAGCCGCGCTTAGGGATTAAAACCCTTACTAAGTAGAAGTAAATAATTCATATTAGAAAAAACGAAATTATCCATATGCACACTTTCGCTAGGAAACCGAAATAATGCATATAACAAAAACCGAAATAATGCATACATGCACAATTTCAGTTCAAAACCGAAATAATGCATATGGCAAAAACCGAAATAAAGCATACATGCACAGTTTCGGATGAAAACCGAAATAATGCATATGTGAAAGACGAAGGCATGCATACATGCACAGTTTCGGTTGAAAACCCAAATAATGCATATAACAAAAACCGAAATAATGCATGCATGCACAGTTTCGGTTGAAAACCGAAATAATGCATATGAAAAACCCGAAGTAATGCATACCTGCACAGTTTCGTTGAAAACCGAAATAATGCATATGAGAAAATACCGAAATTATGCATATGCATATTTCGTTTTAAAAGCGAAATAATGCTTATGAAAAAAAACGTAGTAATGCATACATGCACCGTTTCGGTTTAAAACCGAAATAATGCATATGGTAAAAACCGAAATAAAGCATACATGCACAGTTTCGGTTGAAACCGAAATAATGTCTAAATGCACAGTTTCCATATGCGCAATTTCGGTGCCCCATATACATGTATGTGTCTGAATTACAGATCAAAAATTATAAGCAACAAAAGGCAACTTGCGCGGTTGGTCGTACTGATGCAGGAGAGTGAAGACATAGGCAAAAGGAATTTCCGGAAAGAGTAGGGTAGGAAGCTCCGCTTCTATTGGAAAACATACATGTACAATATATCTTGTGCATATAACTCCGGCTACGCCATCCACAATGTTTTTGCGCAGAACCAACATCAAAAGTTTATACAAAAAAACTGCATAATTTATTAATTGACTAGTGCTCGGAAATTTGAAATCTTTATTTTAAATTAAAGTTGAATTCTTTCAATACACTTGTTATGTTGTTATGTTAAAGTTTTTAAACTCGGGTCACGCGTTTGGACACAAAAACCCAACATCATTGTATAAAAAACTTAACCGTACCTTATTTCTTAAACTTCCATAAAGTTTATTAATGAGGAAAACAGCTTTTCCTGCAAATCATGTAAAGCCTAAAAACCGTGAGGCATCGGGAACGCAACTTCTATTCATAAAACTCACACATGTACATACACCTTCCAAGTCCAAGGGATCCGACGAATCTCGCAATTCCCTCCTTTCTATTGCCAACTCTACTAATCTATTAGCTTCCGCATCATCTTCCTCATCACTAAACCATATTTCAACTGTGTCCATTTTTTAAATCTATATATATAAAATTAAGTGGCAAAACTTCCTGTTCGCATACTCCTCCTAGACGGCTTGCCCGATATCAAATAAATTTTCAGGGGTGATTGGGGTCTGTGTGGAGGGTGCACATAAGAAATTTCATGTGTGTACGTTTGCACGTTTTGCAAAAACAAAAAAATTAATTCTGTTTGGCTTTACGTGTTTTTTTCGGATTTCTATCATTCCTAGACGGCTTGCCCGATTTCAATGAAATTTTCAGGGGTGATTGGGGTCTGTGTGGAGGGTGCACATAAGAAATTTCATGTGTGTATCTTTGCACGTTTTGCAAAAACAAAAAAAAATTAATTCTGTTTGGCTTTACGTTTTTTTTTCGGATTTCTATCATTCCTAGACGGCTTGCCCGATTTCAATGAAATTTTCAGGAGTGATTGGGGTCTGTGTGGAGGGTGCACATAAGAAATTTCATGCGTGTATCTTTGCACGTTTTGCAAAAACAAAAACAAAAAAAATTAATTCTGTTTGGCTTTACGTGTTTTTTTCGGATTTCTATCATTCCAGACGGCTTGCCCGATTTCAATGAAATTTTCAGGGGTGATTGGGGTCTGTGTGGAGGGTGCACATAAAATGAAATTTTCAGAAGTGATTGGGGTCTGTGTGGAGGGTGCACATAAGAGATTTCTATCATTCCTAGACGGCTTGCCCGATTTCAATGAAATTTTCAGGGGTGATTGGGGTCTGTGTGGAGGGTGCACATAAAATGAAATTTTCAGAAGTGATTGGGGTCTGTGTGGAGGGTGCACATAAGAGATTTCTATCATTCCTAGACGGCTTGCCCGATTTCAATGAAATTTTCAGAAGTGATTGGGGTCTGTGTGGAGGGTGCACATAAGAAATTTCTATCATTCCTAGACGGCTTGCTCGATTTCAATGAAATTTTCAGGGGTAATTGGGGTCTGTGTGGAGGGTGCACATAAGAAATTTAATGTGTGTATCATTGCACGTTTTGCAATTTATTCTGTTTGGCTTTACGTGTTTTTTTTGGATTTTTATTATTGTTTTGCCGCAAGATTGGCAGTCCTGCCTTTTACTAATAAATAAACAGAAACAGCTGGCGAATGTTTACAATTATTAAAAAACATTGACAACAATTTAATTTATAATCTTATAACTAGAGTCTACTATCGCACCCTTTCCTCAAACGTGTATTAATTCAATATTCAAATAACGTATATTTATATAATTTGAAAAAATCTCCCTACTATACAAATATGTACAGCAATATTAACTAACTAGCGAATACCCGGCGTGCTTCGCTGCGCCTTAAAAGTAATTTTATTTTGTTACTCCCTCTCACAACATTTGAAAATATTAGTTAATATTGCTGTACATATTTGTATAGCAGAGCTGTAAAACTGTGAAATCATATGAAATTAAAAATCATCAATTTTATGTTATTATGTTTTCATTGAATTTTTCCTTGTTGGGGAATGTGGCTTATAATTTTCCAATTCTACATTCACTCAAAGTAGATACGATTGCACACATTAACATATTCAAAGAAAGATTGAAAAAACTGAATGACGAAACATTAACTTTTAACACTGAATAAGCATTCAGATGAATGCAGCTTTTGCTATGTGTGCACACATTCATTCAGTACCAATCAATCGATATAAATATTCTAAATACACAAAACCCACTGAAAAATACGCAAGGTTGAATTTTATTGAGCAGATTTCAAAATTGCAACACGAAAAATAGTTTATTGAGCGTTATCATTAATTTGTTTCACCTAAATTTGTACAAATATTTATAATAAATGAAAATATTAATTAGAGAAATATTTTTCTGCCAAGAATGTCATTATGAAAAATGTTAATTATTAACGATTTTTACATCTCTGTTTCGAAAATTGTCAGCTTTCTAAATAAGTATTACCAATGTACCAATAAAAGGTATGTGCAGAAATTATTACATATGTACATACCTATATATCTACGTTAAAATAAGTAAACAAATTTAAGCGCTTCTACTTCTAACTTTAGATATATACATTTTATTATTTATTTAAAAAATTCTTAATACAAGTTTCTTCGTACTTTTTAATCGATGGGACCATTTTACAAAGTCAGCCCACCATTATTCACTCAAAGTTGTGTTCAGAACACGGTTTGACTTATGTAGGAACTGCATCCGGTCATAATTGCTAAAGCTTCACGTTTCATTTGCTTGGAATTTCGTGTTTCTCGTTATTTTATTTTATGTGACTTGAAAATATTTTTCACTATAAGAAAATATTTAAATTGGATTTCATTTGGGTTAACGAAAACGACAACTGTGAAAAAATATCAACCAATACATTCAAACAAAATGTCAAATAAGCATGTTTACATTTTTTGTTTTGGCTACCTGGATCACTGTATACTGTGAAAAAAATATTTAGTACAAAAGTAATTGTGATAAATCAATTTTGTATATTCTTCTGCGAAAAAATGTCTACAATCGATGATGTATATGTATACATATCAAGATGTGTCTGTTTTGCTCTACGGTTGCGATAAGTTGCTTTGGAATAAATAATTTGGGTTAGTGGCAGAAAACTTCAATACATAAGTACATATACTTTGAAATAAAATATTTGTTTTTGTTTCAATTCCAGATATGTTCAAACTTTAAAGTATAAAATATATCAACCCTGGGAACAAATTATTGGTACTGAATGGTAAAAAAAAGTGTGCATTCATTCTAAATATACAATCATGTGTGAGTGCGAATGCTGCTGAACATTCACATTCTATACTGAATGGCAATCTAGCATTCAATAACAAAACACAGTTTGTTTGTTTTCAAATATTTTAAGCCACTCAGGAACGAAGTTTTTATTTATACAAACCAACAATCAACATTTTGAAAGGAATGCCGAGTGAATGCAGACTATGTTGATTCAATCATTTTACAGCTCTGTTGTATAGTAGGGAGATTTTTTCAAATTATATAAATATACGTTATTTGAATATTGAATCAATACACGTTTGAGGAAAGGGTGCGATAGTAGACTCCAGTTATAAGATTATAAATTAAATTTCCAAGAGAAAGTCGGTTCTTTACATATTTTCTAATTACCTTCGAAAATATATTAACTCAAAAAAAAAAATAAACAATGCTTCATAGATCGATTTTTTTTAAATCTAACTTCATAAAGTTCTTTAAAAATATTTTGTAAATGAGGCCATAAGAGCTTACGGGGAGAGTTACAACACAAAAATACATTTAAGGCGCAGCGAAGCACGCCGGGTAATTGCTAGTTTTATAATAAAAGCAATTATTTTAAAAATGATGTAAATAAAACACTCAAGAAACAAATGTAAACAAACAAACAGCTGTTTACAATTCTGTCAACCATTCACAATAGTACAAATTTTTATCGATCAAGTTACACAATAGCAAAATAAAAGATGATCGACTCGATCGACAAATTTCTATTCTACTGCCAGTCGACACTCGCAATAGGGGCCAGAGTCGTTCTGATCACCCGATCGATAAAAATATCGCACTTCCTTCGCGAGAAAAATCAAAAACGCGCGCGGAAACGAAGCTTCGGCATAAATTCGTTGTGTAGTGAATATATTAAAAATAAATACATATATAAAATAATTTTAATTATGTAAGTGCATAAAGTTATGAGCCAAATGTACGTACATATGTACGTGAGTAGCTACAAAAGATGTTAGGCTCATTATCTGATAGCGGAAGTGTGTGGTGAAAATTTGCTTGAAAATTCGCATGCATTTACCAATATAAGCTATATCCGGGTGCAGTTGTATGGTATGACAATAAATAAATAAAGTGTATCGCGAAGATGTGAAAATACGTAGGCAAATATAAGCTATAAATTTAAGGGAAGCTAATTGGTGTATTTTAATCACCCCTATTGCGAATGTCGACTGGCAGTAGATAAACGACTATTAAGCGATTATCGATTAGCGATGCTATTGCGAGTGTCGCTTAGTCGCTCAATTAGCGACTGTGAATACTTTTTAATCGCTCATTCTTCTATTGCTGTTTTTTAGTCGTTGGAGTTTGCGTTTATAAAATTTACATAAGAAAGTGGTACTATTATGGATAAAAAGTAAGTCAATTGAACTGGAAGTTGTAAAAAA
>NW_023458560.1:70857569-70860824 GCF_013731165.1 Rhagoletis pomonella
GCACTAAATGGGCGACAACCGGTTGGGGGACCTTATCAGACGTCTCACCGTCTATTGTAGTATGCGGTCTTTGTTTTTTTTTTGTAGATTTTTTCATACTGCGCAACAAGGCGCGTCAATTACAGGTGATAGCGATAGAAGCTATGCTTCTTCTTATGAGCACGCTTGTGTCAAATTATCGTCTGTTTTGCTATATTTACATATCCGCGTACACATACACATATACGTATATATATACCCTGCAAACAAATGCTCCCGAAATCTTTAAGAGTGTCGGAAATTTGTTACGATTCTTTTAGAAATCTGTAAAGAAAAACATATGAGGCGGTTGACAAGAACTAGTAAAGAAATTTCTGTACGATTTCTTAAAGAAAATTCTTAAAAAAATTGTGAAACCTTTCAGAATTCTATGAAATCCTGGTATGCAGGGTATACATATACACACGAATATGAATAGATAAAAAAGATGGTGATGACTCAAGGAGTTCATACCAACGGTAAATGTTGTTTTTGTACGATTGCTACAACCTGTAGTTGTTGAATCATGACTGCGCAATTTCATTTTTATACATATATATTATGTTTATTATTCATACATCCCAACTCCTAGGTAATCAGTATATGTATGTATATCTATGTACATGGGTAGCTGTATACAAACAGCCTGCGACCGCTGGAACAGCTGGAAACGAACGACAGGTAAAATCAAAAGGAAATACATAGGTATAAACAAAACAAAAACAAATATGCACATATATACATACATATCTACTGCATATACATACATATTTATGCGTACTTATGTACTCCCTTACCTCCATATGTATGCACATACATACCTGAATATGTACAGAAGTAAGTAAAGCTACTCCATATCCACCACCACTTGCTTCCAGCTGACTCTCTCAAATTTCATCTGCTTTCTATACGCACAGGGTTCGTGCCAACACTTCTAGAAAGGTGGAGTGCGATCTGGAGTTACTGAAGTGGATGGCAGATGAATCAACTCAATACTAGCGAGTGTAGACTTTGTGATCATTCTAGAAATTTGGAGCACACTTTGGAGTAATGGTACAGGTGATGGGTATTTTGGCACAGCAAACATATGTACATACATACATACCTAATTACGAGTTAAGTTCTCCCAATGAAATTTATTTGATACAGCCTCATCACAGCTCCAAAGTCTTCTGTAGTAATGGTGTACTGAGTTTATCGTTCATACATATGTACTTGTTGAGATATTACATTTTGTTAAATTTCCTGCAATACAACTGATAAAATATTTAACCAATTTTTTACTTTTTATATATCGCTTAAAACAGTAATGGAGAATGTAAGTAAATTCACGACGGCGGGAATTGATTTCGAAGTATTGAATAGCACAACTACGAAACGAAGTCGCCGAACCGGAAAATGAAAAAGGCGGAAGTGAAATAAAAAAAACAAAGCAAATATAGGAAAAGTTGAATAAAATCACTAAATAAAATAAAATATTACAAAATGATGATACATATCAAATAATCGTATATAGAACAACATGAAATATATAAAATAAGGTAAATAAAATCAATTAAATTAAAAACTTAGCAACATTTATTAATTTTATTAGAATAACTAATTTCAAACTAAAAATTGGAGTCTAGTGTAGAAGAGCGACATGTACAAAGTATGTATAACGATTTATTTATGTCGTTGAACTGGTTAAGGACAGATATACGCAAAACATGCGATTTCCATCAACCAAGGTTAGTTTGACAAAGCCGATAAGAACATGTTCTATACATACATACGTATGTACATAGTGTATGTATGCACAAACAAAGTACGGAAGCCTAAAATTTCTGCGTTATTTTAAAACAAAAAGCATCCTTGCTATTGCAGCAGAATTTTGCAAAAGTTATGTACATACATACATACACATGTACATATGTAAGCATCGCCATTCCATAAACATTAGCAAACAAAGAAAGCAAAACGACAATTGAAACTACTGGCTATACATGTCCATACAAGCTGTGTATTTGAATTTTATATGAAAACTGACAGAAAAAAATAGATGTTCACTTAAATTGCTTTCGTGAAACCGGCAGTTAATCTTTGATATTCAGTAAAAAAGTTATTAAAAATGATTTTCTGTTATTAGTAGAGAGTATTTTGTTAGAGAGCGTTGTTTGACAGTGTCTTGAGATACGAGGTTTTGCCAAAGTACCGTCGGTATGTATTTATTGCGTGTCTAGAATGCTCACATGTTGGCCACCTAACTTGTTGCTCAAAATAAGCAAAATAATAAAGTAAATACTTTTGTATGCATGTAGAATATTTTTGCGCGTATATACATATGTACATATGTACACTTGCTCATAAATCCCACGCAAAAACATTCTAGCCGGCCAATAGCAACGTGATTATGCGCACACACGTAAGCTAAGAAGTGTGTTTGTTTTTTTTTTTTCAAAGTGCGCAGTCCAATGCCTTGACCGATTTTTTTCTCTGTCTTTGTTTTCGTAACCATATTCGCCGGCTGGTTTATTTTCATACAAAATACAATAAATAACTACGTATGTGTTATCGTTCGTCTACAAGTTTGTAATCAGAAGTTCATTTCATGTGCAATGGTAAAAGAACTTAAGAGCGACTGTTCACCTTCTAGCGGTAGCCCTGTCGCTGTCGGCTTCATGGATAAATGCTTCTAGATTATTCGAGCTGAAAAACACTTGAATAAACTTTCATATCGCATATGATTCACTTGATCAAACCGTCAGATGGCGTATCACTTTACACAAAAAATAAAATAAAAACACTTGTGCACAAAATTTAAACTGAATGACTTGCATTCGGTTTCTTTCTTACATTTCATTTTGCACACAGACAAGCTGCATGTAATGTATTAACACGCATTATTTGACATATCTTCGAAATACACAAATGCAATTATGACAAACATTGAAAAAAACACTAATTTATGCACTTTCACAAAATTCGTTTGCAGGAAACTTCAAAATGGCGAAACAGCTGACCGGATGCCATAAGCACGGAAAAAGTAGCAGCAAATAACCGGGTGTTCCATACAGTTTCCCAAAGGATTGGTTTAAATACAGAGTGGTACTTCCTATGGTTTGAGAATAAGGTGGTGGTGATTCATGGTTGAAAGAGATAAGGTTGCGTATACAACCCTGCGATAAAAAATGTCCATTTCGGTGATGACGGGTGTTTGGCAGCCATGATTGTTTTGTTAAACTCCATACATTTTGT
>NW_023458560.1:70860924-70864838 GCF_013731165.1 Rhagoletis pomonella
TCAACAGATGAGCTAAATAAATATAAATGCCAATTATGTTCGTTTAGTAGTCATCGTTCGGATAAACTAAAGGAGCATGTGCAACGAGTGCATACGGAAAAGGTGGTGCAGCTGGAACTGCCGGAAATAGTTGATAATGCTTTTGAGACCAACGCATGCGATGAATTCAATTTGCCACCGTTAGATGTGGTTGATGTGAGCGCAGAGACGATCGCAAAATCCGAAACAGAAACCAGCAGCGAGGGCGGTAAAAAAATGTGCAAAAGAAAAAAGGCTGCTATATTGACGAAGAAGAGACGTATTGTGCCTATCGCACCCAAACCAGAAACTGATGCAGCGGAAAGTTTAAATCATCTTTAAGAATAGCGCATAAAATATAATAAAATTAATATGTAATTGCTTAATTTACTTAATGTCTTTGAGTAATTTAATAACAGAGAACAGAGGACTCACCTGCGGGTAACTTTATAGAAGCTTTGCATTTTGCCAAAATGGTACCTATAAATATTTTTACACTTCTTGGGGAAATTATTTTCACACATTTGCCCTTTATCGGAAGACACTTTATTTATATATTCCAACACCACTAACAGCCTTGCGAATATATATGCATACATATGTATGTGCATATTTAGCTCATACAAATGCAAAATACATATTAAAATACACCAATTAGCTTCCCTTAAATCTATAGCTTATATTTGCCTACGTATTTTCACATTTTCGCGATACACTTTATTTATTTATTGTCATACCATACAACTGCACCCGGATATAGTTTATATTGGTAAATGCATACGAATTTTCAAGCTAATTTTCACCACACACTTCCGCTATCAGATAATGAGCCTAACATCTTTTGTAGCTACTCACGCACATATGTACGTACATTTGGCTCATAACTTTATGCACTTACATAATTAAAATTATTTTATATATCTTTCTTTTTAATATATTCACTACACTACGAATTTATGCCGAAGCTTCGTTTCCGCGCGCGTTTTTGAGATTTTTCTCGCTAAGGAAGTGCGATATTTTTATCGATAAATTTGTCACAGGGTGATCAGAACGACTCTATGTATACCCAGAAACATTTGCAGGCATTATACCGGATCGATAATTTTATTACAACTAAAATTTATTTGAATCACCAACACCTTATTCTCAAACCATAGGAAGTACCACTCTGTATTTAAACCAATTCTTTGGGAAACTGTATGGAACACCCGGTTATTTGCTGCTGCTAAACCTACTTTTTCCGTGCTAATGGGATCCGGTCAGCTGTTTCGCCATTTTGAAGTTTCCTGCAAACGAATTTTGTCAAAGTACATAAATTATTATTTTTTCAATGTTTGTCATAGCTGCATTTGTGTATTTCGAAGATATGTCTAATAATGCGTGTTAATACATTACATGCAGCTTGTCTATGTGCAAAATGAAATGTAAGAAAGAAACCGAATGCAAGTCATTCAGTTTAAATTTTGTGCACAAGTGTTTTTATTTTATTTTTTGTGTGTAAAATGATACGCCATCTGACGGTTTGATCAAGTGAATCATATGCGATATGAAAGTTTATTCAACTGTTTTTCAGCTCGAATAATCTAGAAGCATTTATCGATGAAGCCGACAGCGACAGGGCTACCGCTACAAGGTGAACACAGTCGGTCTTAAGTTCTTTTACCATTGCACATAAAAGGAACTTCTGATTACAAACTTGTAGACGAACGATAACACATACGTAGTTATTTATTGTATTTTGTATGAAAATAAACTAACCGGCGAATATGGTTACGAAAACAAAGACAGAGAAAAAAATCGGTCAAGGCATTGGACTGCGCACTTTGAAAAAAAAAAACAAACACACTTCTTAGCTTACGTGTGTGCGCATAATCACGTTGCTATTGGCCGGCTAGAATGTTTGTGCGTGGGATTTATGTGCAAATGTACATATGTATGTATATAGGAGCAAAAATATTCTACATGCATACATAAGTATTTACTTTATTATTTTGCTTATTTTGAGCAACAAGTTAGGTGGCCGACATGTGAGCATTCTAGACACGCCATAAATACATACCGACGGTACTTTGGCAAAACCTCGTATCTCAAGACACTGTCAAACAACGCTCTCTAACAAAATACTCTATACTAATAACAGAAAATCATTTTTAATAAATTTTTTTTACTGAATATTAAAGATTAACTGCCGGTTTCACGAAAGCAATTTAAGTGAAAATTTATTTTTTTCTGTCAGTTTTCATATTAAATTCAAATATAATAATTTTTCATTTACATATATGTATGTATTTGTTTCGTGAAACTAGCTACGTACTTTTTAGTTAATTGGGAATAATATATAATGCCTCGTAGCATTTTAAGGCCTATTTTGATTTAATTTTACGAGATGCGAAGTAGTAGCGAATTCTGAGATACGAGGTTTTACAAAGGTACCGTCCATGCATAGCATGTATGGACATGTATAGCCAGTAGTTTCAATTGTCGTTTTGCTTTCTTTGTTTGCTAATGCTTATGGAATGGTGATGCTTACATACTTATGTATGTATGTATGTACATAACTTTTGCAAAATTCTGCTGCAATAGCAAGGATGATTTTTGTGCTTTTCGTTTTAAAATAACGCAGAAATTTTAGGCTTCCGTACTTTGTTTGTACATATGTATATACACTATGTACATATGTATGTATAGAACATGTTCTTATCGGCTTTGTCAAACTAACCTTGGTTGATGGAAATCGCATGTTTTGCGTGTACCTGTCCTTAACCAGTTCAACGACATAAATAAATCGTTATACATACTTTGTTCATGTCGCTCTTCTACACTAGACTCCAATTTTTAGTTTGAAATAAGTTATTCTAATAAAATTAATAAACGTTGCTAATTTTTTAATTTAATTGATTTCATTTGCCTTATTTTATATATTTCATGTTGTTTTATATACTATTATTCGATATGTATTATCATTTTGTAATATTTTATTTTATTTACTGATTTTATTCAACTTTTCCTATATTTGCTTTGTTTTTTTGTATTTCACTTCCGCCTTTTTCATTTTCCGGTTCGGCGACTTCGTTTCGTAGTTGTGCTATTCAATACTTCGAAATCAATTCCCGCCGTCGTGAATTTACTTATTTTCTCCATTACTGTTTTAAGCGATATATAAAACGTAAAAAATTGGTTAAATATTTTAATATATGTGATGATGTGGGCTGTATCAAATAAATTTCATTGGCAAAACTTAACTCGTAATTAGGTATGTATGTTCATATGTATGTTTTCTGTGCCAAAATACCCATCACCTGTACAATTACTCCAAAGTGTGCCCCAAATTTCTAGAATAATCACAAAGTCTACACTCGCTAGTATTGAGTTGATTCATCTGCCATCCACTTCCAGTAACTCCAGATCGCACTCCACCTTTCTAGAAGTGTTGGCACGCACCCTGTGCGTATAGAAAACAGATGAAATTTGAGAGTCAGCTGGAAGCAAGTGGTGGTGGGTATGGAGTAGCTTTATTTACTTCTGTACATATTCAGGTATGTATGTACATACATATGGAGGTAAGGGAGTACATAAGAGCGCATAAATATGTATGTATATGCAGTAGATATGTATGTATATATGTGCATATTTGTTTTTGTTTTGTTTATACCTATGTATTTCCTTTTGATTTTACCTGTCGTTCGTTTCCAGCTGTTTCGGTCGCAGGCTGTTTGTATACAGCTACCCATGTACATAGAAATACATATACTGATTACCTAGGAGTTGGGATGTATGAATAATAAACATAATATATATGTATAAAAATGAAATTGCGCAGTATGAAAAAATCTACAAAAAAAAACAACAAAGACCGCATACTACAATAGACGTTGAGACGTCTGATAAGGTCCCCC
>NW_023458560.1:70864848-70876676 GCF_013731165.1 Rhagoletis pomonella
CCCCCAACCGGTTGTCGCCCATTTAGTGCGGGAGAGATAATACATAGAGAGCAAGCCCCAAACACAGCAACAGCAACAACAACAATACACATAAGCCACCAATACAATTGTGCCAACAGTGCCACTAGCAATGGCAACGAAAACAGAAACAAAACACAAATTCAAAAGCAAAAGCAAGTCAAACGGCGCTTTTCGCACCGGCTCTCCGGTGGGTATATAAAGGGAAATGCGCAGCAAAAATCCAGTTTAATTGAATAACACAATTTGCGAAGCAAAGACGTACTTATACGCGCTATAAAGGCGAGTTGCATATCTGTAAAAGCTAAAAATATCTCTACAAAAACTTTTCTTACAAAAAGTATTACACACCACCGAATAAACGGAGTTTTTACAAAGAAGCAGTCAAAACTAAAGGAAGTTAACAACTAAAATCCATCAAGATCTCATTTGTAATTTTGTGAGCTGCTTTAATCTTTACTTCGAAAAAAAAATGTCTGAGGCTTACTTTGATGAATACGAGCACTACAACTTCGACCACGATAAGCATATCTTTTCGGGACGCAGCGGCAAGCAACGTAGCAAGAAGGAGGCCAGTGAGCACACCAACCACTTTGATCCTAATGGACATTCACGCAAATTAGTAACCAAATTTATGAATACCAACAACAATCGAAAAACGTGTGCCGCCAAAAACTGAGTGTTGGTCCAAAGTAAAGTAGTAGTGCAGCAGCAGCAGCAGCAGCAGCAGCATAAGAAGCAGGAGTACAAATGCGTTACGATAAGTGAGCTGAAAATTAAGAAAAATTATAAGAATTAAAAATTGAATTGGTGACAAAGAACGGGAGTAGCAGGAGCATTGAATTGTACGTATTGATTGAGTGGAAAAGGTAAAGAAAAGCAGATTTTTTTTGTTGGATAACAGCGCAGCAGGATAACGAGTTTTCGTCGAGTTTTTTTTGTTGAGCTGAGCGAAAGCAGAAAGTACACAGAGCAGCGCGGGGAGTATTGACGGCGTGCAGCAGTAGTGACAGCAGCCAACAACTTGCAGAAACTGCCATTTTTTGTGTGCAGCGTATGCAGGTTGCACGGCTGTCGTCTACTGCACACCACAGCATATATAAGAGCGGAAACAAAAAAAAATAAAGATGTAATGCAAATTGCCAATATTAAATGTGAAAAAAAAAGTTTTAAATACTAATAACTAGTAGATACTATTATTAGCTCTAGAATAACTTTGTAACTTACTTAAGTAACTTGATAGTGGATACTGGATATTCCTTTTTTGCGAATTTTTTTTATAAACAATTATAAAATCAGTAATTGTATGAGCTCATAATTTGCGTATGTACTTTCAGGTATTCAATGCGCTAATGTCACTTTTTGAATATAATTATTAATATTTTTTTAATATTTTGTATTACTCATTTTCATATTCTTTTTAATATACAAATGTATGTACATCAGTAGGATTAAAACCTTTTGAGACTGTAACAAGTATGAAGCTGCAGTTAAGTTATAACAAATTTAATGAATATTTAATAAAATACAAAACAAAACTGAAATATTTAAGCGACTTTTATTTATGTTCACGTTTTTTGAAAAAAAAAAATGTAGGGATAGGATTTCCTTAAACCCTCAAGACTGCAAAACTCAAAAGTACTCGTATTTTCCGTATAAATTTAAACAATATCGAAATTTCTTAAGTTGTTCAGCTTTTTCACATTTCAAAGGATATCCATTTGCATAAATGGAGATCATTTGTTTTGATTTATGTCAATGAGCAACAATCTTACTCGGAATTTTCCAGAAACAGTGTTACATATGTATACTTTCAAACGTTACATCAAGTCTTCTAAAAAACACAAAATATTGATATGGAAATGTGACGACAAAAAACTCGAGAACCTGAGGTGATTCAAGTTCGGCGCATCAAAAAAAACCCTTTGGGAAAGTATAGTCTGGCTCCAAAAGTCTGAAAAATATGGGACGGCGTAATATAATACCCTATATGCAAACATTCAACTAAGAAAAATTAAATATCGCTTTTTTTGCACAAAAGTGACATTCTAGCAGCAACCATTATTTATTTCGAGGACAAAAAAGTTATACTTACATTTTGTTTATATTTATTTGCACATACATTTGTACATATTCTTGTGCTTGTAAATATAGCTTGATCTCGTTCTAAATATGTACATATGTACCTCCAGCATATTTACATATATGCATACATATGTACATACATATTTATATACATACACGACCATGTAATAAATGGATTTCGTGCAACGTTAAATTTTTGTTTTCCGCCTAACAAATTTAGTATACAAGTACTACATATGTACTACATATGTATGCATGTACATATAGTACATATTTATATTTTTTAGTTATATATGATGTACAAACATTCATCTGTATGTACATATTTATACATATGTACATATAATATTCTAAGTTGTTATAAATAACCGATCGACCGCTTTGACGCGCTATCTGAATTATGTTTGTTTTGCAGTGAGTCCGCCTGTTGAGAGTGAACTCATTTGCACTCGATGCTGATGAGTGCGATGCCATTAAATTATAATTGTTGTTGTAAAATAAAGATTTTTAGTTATCGCGAGCATGATACGTATGTATGTACATATTTATACTTATATGTAGGTATTTATGTACCATTAACTATTTATTAATATTCATTCCAAGTAGTTAAAGTTAATAACAATTTGTTACAAGTTTTCATAATGATAAGGTCACATAATGATTGGTTTTGAGTATTCTAATTTTTCCAAATTAATTTTAATTGTTTTATTTAAATATCCCATAATTCTTTAACAAAAACAACATCAATCCAAGTTTGAAGCTTTATGCAATATTTCGTAAACATTTCAAACTTTTGATTAGATTTCTTAAAAAGTTTTTGCGCATGCAGTTTTGTAGCACACAATTTTACTAGATGTAATATGGCGCAAGTTTGAAGTAGCTAGGACATAGGCAGCGTTGCCATTTTAGCCGTTTTCCGGCTAGATTTAGCCGGTTTTGATAGCAACTAGCCGGAGAAAATTCGATCTAGCCGGCAGCCGATTTGTTAGCCGGTTTGTAAAAAAAAGTTAGCCGTTTTTAGCCGATTTTACTATTTGCCTAATTTTCAGGTGCAAAAAGTAAACAAGTTGTTCGAAAGCGATAATGCAGACCCAATGAAGATTTTTAATGAACTCAATGTTTTACTTTCGCATCTATGCTCCCTAGTGGTTATTAGCGTGGACACATTTGATCCTATATGCTCCCCGTTGGAACCATACCTTGCTCCATTTCCTCAGTTTTATCACAGTTTTGAAGAGTATTTAAAAACAAAAGTAAGCACAAACGCTTTTGACCACGAAGCCGAGAAAATAATTCGAGAAAATGGTCAGTATTTTATTATCACTTTAATAAAGGAATTACGCCAACGCCTTCCTACAAATATTGCCACACTAAAAAAATTGACTTTTTTCGGTTGGAAATGCATTAAGAGTAGTTAAACCAAAAGTATTTGTTCAACTACAGCAACAAAAACACAAATATAATGCCGACGAAATAACATCCATAGAGATGCAATGGCAACGGTTAACGTTACATACCTGGAGTAATTTAGACTCAACTGTAAAATTTTGGGCCGAAGTTTATCAATTTCGAAATGCCCTAGGATAAAACCCTTTTGCTGACCTTTCCAACCTATTTTTTAGTTTTCTTGTTTTGCCTATAAGTAATGCAGAAGTAGAGCGAATATTTAGTTCAATGAATATAATAAAAACTAAGCAAAGAAATCCAATGTGCATTCTTAAAATTAATGAATTCCGGTGATATATACAATAGTGATTCATTTGATGATGAGGAGTATACACTCGATATAAATTAATGGTGTTAACTAGTCTTTCGTTTCTTGCGATTTATTTAAATAAAGCATGTGAATTTTCACTAAAACATTTTAGTCGTTTTTTGCCAGAGTCTATGTGAAATTTCACTAAAACATTTTAGCCGTTTTTAGCCGCTTTTTTTTGCCAATCTAGCCGGTCGGCCCAAAAAGTTCTGGCAACACTGGACATAGGTAGGTACCGTTCATATTTTTTTTCCAAATCGTCGCCTGCTTAAAAGATTGTCGTATGTTCATTTCGGCAGGTTGTGGGAAATCGCGATTAAAGTTTGGAATGCAATTTCTCAAAAACGCGATGATAGAATTTCTCCAAAGCCTCTGAAAATGTTACTAGTTCACAAAATTCTTAAATTATTTAATTTTTAATGTTTATTGTTAATTTGTTTTGAGTTATGAAGGATTTTATTTAGTAAAATTTTGTCGTAAGCGTCATTTGTCCACAATTTGGCAGCCACTTTGTATGAAATACGACAAAATGTGATCAAAATTTCTACCAAACTAACGACACTTTTTACTCAATATCTCGGAAACTAAAGGAGATATCAAAAAATGGAGAACGCCATTCTTAAGATATTGATTAGTTTAATATGACTGTATCACCAACTAAATTTTTACTAAATTATCGAAAAAATTGTACTCAATATCTCGGAAACACAAAATATTGATATGGAAATCGATAGACCTTATTTCAAAATATATAACTGCATCTATAACTAAAAATCGTCAATCGTTATAGTGCACAGCAGAGAACAGCTTTGAGTATGATCGAGCCTTTTTGATCACACTCACTAAAAATCAAGCACAAGCGAACGCCACACTCGGCTACTATGTGTTCGATCGAGATGCATACCCGACAGCTGCTTTGGTTACGAACGAGTCTGTTCGATCACCCTCGCTATAAATTGAGCACAAGCGAACACCACACTCGGACACCCGCAGCTAACCCGAAAATTTGTGTAACAATGAAACGGACACCCGAACATTGCGATAAAATGCAGGACAACAAAGAAATTTACGCTGAAGGTAACTGGCGCCAATATGTTCCCACAAAGCATACGAAAATGTTGTTGCTTTGTGCTTGTGCATACGCAATGAAAAAATTAGAAGCGAAGTAGACAAAAATGTTTTTGCATCTATTTCGTATAGTTTCGCGTGGAAAGCTGTGTGTGTATATATTAGAACACAGCCTAAAACTATGTAGGTACATAAGTACTTTTACAAAAAATAAATGTGCACCGAGTGTATAGGGCTTGGGCATTGCCGATCTACACACATTTATACCTAAATGGATGTAGGCGTCGTGATGCCGCATTTTGTATGAGCAAAAATATAAGAAATGGTTAAATGTACACTTAAACAAACTACCGAAAAATTCAACCTTCTCTTTACCCTCTACGCACAAAATCTAAGAACACCGCGATGAGAAGGCAACATTTTTTGTAGAAACAAAATCGTCATAAGCCAATCAAGAAAATTTTGTGGACACTCGGGTTGAAACTCGAACACCCGGGTATATTGAGCTGCAAAGCACCCGAACCCAATCAAGTATGTATGAAAAGCAATCGGGTGTTGTGGCCAACATGTTCGTCTTGAGCTCAGTCGATAACGAACAATACTTCTGCTCGTATACAGAGAACGATGTAAAACGGGTTTTGTTAGATGATCGAGTATACACGAAAATCATGCACCCGCTGCAGATGTCTGGTGCACAGCCAGTTACCGAGAGCAATATCACCGCACTTCTCTGGTGTGAACAAGCTTTCATTCTCCACAACTTCTATACCTACATTTTTTTTATGATGCTAAGATCACGTCCGGGAACGTAAGAAAACATAGCGATGAAAAAGCTTAAACAGACGGCGGCGTTGATCAGGATTAACTCGGACTTAATCCGGATCAACTGCAGTTAATTCCCGAGTTGATCCGGATCAACGCTGCCGTCTGTTTATGCTTTAAGGGAAGCGGTGTAAAATTCATTTCAACAACACGTCAACCGGTACAGTACGATACGTCATGGTACGTCATGGATGCGCCATTATGATTTTTTAAAATCATACTCTCGGTTCGTAATCAGCAACCTCAAAAACATAAGAACCTGCTGTTACTTTTTCGTTTTTTAGTGCGGGGTTCTCCGGTGGAAAATCTAATTTACTGTTAGTTTAGACGCCACATTTGAGACGCCATGTTGAATTTTTCAAAAGGCCACACTGTTTGCCGTTACATCGCTATGTTTGTCACGTTTCCGGCCGTGAACTAAGCATCGTACCAAAAAAATGTTCGTATAAAGTTGTGGAGAATGAGATTGTCTACAGCTTTGAAATTTCACTGTGCTATGTATTTTTAACAGAAATTGTCGAAAAATGGCGAAAACCGTAGCTGTTCGCAATTTTTGCTAATTATTTCCAAAAAAAATATATATATTTTTTTTTAACCTGCAAGACTGTGCTTCCACGATCTACGTGTTAAATAGAAGTACATAAACTGCATTAAAAATCGCTTTTACAATTTTTTTGTTTATTTTGAGAAAAAGGCTAATTTTACTGCGCTAAATATCACCTTATTCAAACTAAATATTTCAACGGTGATACTGCAAAACGGTCTATGTCTATTAGTACCCTTGACACTTAGATGGTCTCTTACTTGCACTGGAATGCATCTGCAAATCGTTACATCCTAAAAAACGAATGACAAAACTGTCTGCCTTTGGCTGATGAAGACTAACTATTGCCACAACCGATCAGATACAAATAACAGATCAATTAAGCACCAGAGGTAATAAGTGACATAGAACGTTTTGCAGTTTCACCGACTAATTTACAATTGTGTAAACAGTATATGAAACCTCCCACAACCTTTTTTATTTGAACAATTTTCATCAAGGTCAATAAATAATTCCGCGAGTCTTTGTTATAAAAATGCATTTGTGTATACCCATCACACGCACCTACATATTACATTCATATGTATATTTGTATGTACATACATATGTCCCACTGGGGAAAGTAGGTAAGCAGCTTTTAGTGCCAAAATTGTCATCTATTAATAAAACACAAAACGAACATCTCCGACGACGCCTTATGTTGTAACTTGAAAAATGACGTTTGGCTGGGTTATTTCCGAGCGCTGAACTGAGGTGTAAATTGCTGATAAGGCATTATTACGAGCCCCTATTTCCTACGGGGGTATTTACATTCACGTACTTTCATATGTATGTATGTATGTATGTGGAATATTGACAGCAAATTTTTGGCTAGCAAAAAATGCATTTATTTAAAACACATGCAGGGACGTGCAATACTTAAGTACATATATTTAAACACGAGGTATACGTTAAAGCACATATTTAGGTGATTCACACGATTTAAACGTCGTCATAAAAATGTTAAGTTCGTTTGTTCGGCAGGCTGAATTTGAATAATTCGTTATAAACTCCGCATGGTTTAAAACAAAAAAATACGAGTTGCCACCTGTTTGAAAAATTTCGATTGAATTGATAAAATAAATGAAATATTATTGTTTGGGTATCAAACTAAAGTGGAATAATATCAAAAATATTTTTGAGGAGGGTTGCCATATGTTTCAAAAATTGCATTCGATTAAATTTATAAAATAAATAACATTTTATTACAATATGGCTATGAAACTAAAGAGGCATAAGAAAGCTTAATTTCCAAGATATTTTAGAGTGCTGCCACCTGTTTGAAAAATTGAATTAAAGTTAGTTGATGAAAGTAAATTAAATGTTGCAATAAAGTGGTTTAAGAAAGCTTAATTTAGAAACATTTTTTTTTAATTGATAAGATAAATGATATACATACATATCGATGGCTTATATTCAATACCCTCTATCTGCAATTTTCACAAGAACTACTTGGTGATGTAAGAACCCACAGGGACTTACCTATCATCACTGATGTTAATTATGACTTTGCAATTTAATAGTAAATTCTTCTATAAAGCGTTATACAAAGTCTGCATTAATATCACCGATGATAGTTAAGTCTTAGGTGGATTTTTAAATCAGAATCTAATTTGTGTGAAAAGTGCAAATAGAGGGTATTTAATATAAGCTTTCGATATGTATAACAAATTTGGTATCAAAGGGAAAGGTATTTAAGAAAGTTTTGACTTAGAAACATTTTTCATTAGTGTTGCCACCAATCTAAAAAGTCAAGATAAATGAACATTACTGCATAGATACTAAAGCAAAGGTGTTCGGAAAAGTTTTATTAGAATGAACAAAAAATTTACAACTCATCAAACGAATTGTTCAAAAACTCTTTGATGCAGATATTTTTCAAAAGGGTGTCACTGATATAAATTTTTATACTGAGGATTTTCTTAATAGATTTGAAAAACAAATTATTAAATGACTCCGAAACGAAAAGTATTGCAAAAAAGTAAAAAATAATAAAAGAGTATTAAAATATCAGATGAAAGCTGTTTAAAAAGTACTTGATGGAAACAATTTCAGGGATTTGGCGTTGATTACTTTCGATAGTCACTGAAAATGAACAAGTGGATAGATGAAGAATGCAAATAAAATCATATAAGTTCTCCAATCTTCATATTTCAATTTTATTAGATTGAGCCACAGCAAGTCGTGGCCGGATAACTCTAGTAATTTATAAATTGATTTATAAAATATAACTATAACAAATAAATTTTGTTAATACACGAAATAATAGATTTGTCTGTGGGCATTCACAATTTGGATTGTAATATTAGCCATATGGGGAAAGTAAAATATTTTCGTTTATAACTTCTTAAATAGCTTAGCTGGGGAGATGGGGAATCGCATACAGTAGTACTTGGAGAATACGACAGCATATATAAATCGATTTTATCTTAACTCGACGTAGGCGGTTATGGTTTGTGAACACAGATGTATGTATGTACCTAACGATGACTTTATCAAATCTATTCTATGTGAATAATTGTGTATCTACATATTTGCTCTTGGTTGATACTTCAGTAAAATCCTTCAAATACATATATACATGTGCAAAGTTCTAAAAATTTAGTAAAGTCTAAATGGAAATATTTATAAATAAAATGCAATGAAACAACTTTGTATTTATACAAACCTAGTAAATAAATAATATCCATTTTATTAACCAAATTATGTATGCATGTACATGATATACTCGCAAATTAATATTACAACTTATTTAAACGTAAAAATTAACGGGTTTCAAATTGTCTTACTCATAAGAATTGTATTTTGAAAAAAATTATAAGTTTATGTTAATTTAATATAATTCAAACATGTGTACATATTAATTTCTATGTACTTACATACATATGCATTTGTAAATACCATTTAAACACTAACAGTTAACTAGATTTTAAGTCAATTTCATATTTTTTTAATCTCTCATCGGCCTCTATCCGTAATGTAATTTCGACTTTTTTTAACTCAAGTTCGTTTTGTAATGCTAATTTTTTCAACTCAAAATCGCTCTTTTTCTTTTTTTAATTCAAATTTTTCTCTTTCCATTTTAAATTTTTCCCTTTCTAATTCTACTTTTTCTTTTTCAATCGCTAAAATTTGTTCTTTAAACAAATCGAATGCGCTCTGCGACGTTGAAGGTTGTGGATTGCCCGGCTCAAGCTTCATAAATTGTAAATTCCAATTAATTAAATCGTTGCGATTACTAGCGTGTGTATTGTGAGCGGTGGTTTGCGAAGCTTCCATAATGCTCTGTCGCATTGTTGGACTCTCCATGGTGCTCCTATTGACAATTGTTGTTGTAAAATCGGATGAGCTCTGAGAGGTTGACAACTGTGGATCAGAGGTCTCAAACTTCAGTACTAATTCACCGTCATTTGAATCGTAGGAATCAGGTTCAGATATTCTGTCTGTTTCGATTGATTGGATTGAGGCAAATGAAGCTGCATTGTTTAAATTTCTTTTCCGGGTTCGGTAGTTTTGTGAATTCGCGGTTAATTGCATCCTTTTTTGCTGCAATTTATTAAGAGGTTTATCAGGCGTTGAATCTTCAATTCTCTCTCTCGATATTTTAGCGCTAACTCGATCGTGTACAATATCAGACTGGCGTTTTTTTCGAGCCCGATATTCTTTCATGTACGCTGCTCTCCATGCTCGTCTCGCTTCAATTCTAGCCTCGACGATACCACGTTTGCTATCAGAATTTGATTTTGGTGTATTTGATACCGCATTGAAATTATTTTGGAAATTCATCCTCAACACGCCGAATATAAGCTTACCCCTCTGGTTATATTGGAAGTAACGTAATGGAGTGAACACGCGGACTTAAATTACTTTTACACTTGCGCATTATTCTTTGGTGTGAGTACAACAAGCAGAAAAATCACTGTCTATAATTGTTGAAATGAAACAATTTGAATATTACAATTCAGCTTACTAAAGAGAAATTAAGTTTTAACCTGTGTTTGTGCAATTAAACGACGAGTTAAAAAAATTATGCAAAATAAAATTCAGCGTCAATGTATGTAGCTTGCAGAAGGGTTAGGAAATAACCATTGTTTAAACTTATAAGTGAAAAATGTTCTGGCTCGAAAAATATCCTGGTGAAATGTTTGTAGCGGTGCACACGATGTTTGGTTCATTCCGATCGTACTCAGCAAAGTTCCAGAAATTCAGCAAAGTCTAAATGAAAATTTGTATATATAAAATGCAATGAAACAACTTTGTTCTTTTACTGAACTAGTAAATAAAAAATATTCAGTTTTATTATCTAGCTTATGTATGTATGTATGTACATAGTAGGCTTGTAAATTAATATTAAAACATATTTAAATGTAAAATTAACGGTATTTCAAATTGTCAAACTTCCAAGAATTGAATTTCGAAAAAACATTATAAATTTGCGTTATTTTAATATTATTAAAAACATATGTATTAGTTTTTATGTATGTATTTACATATACATATATGTATGTATTTCTAAATACTATTTAACATTAGATTTCATTTAACCAGATTTTAAGTATATTTCATATTTTTTTAATCTCTCATCGGCTTCTGTGCGTAATGCGATTTCGGCCGTTTTTAATTCAAGTTCGTTTTTTAATGCAAATTTTTTCAACTTAAAATCATTACGCACTTTGTCTTTTTCTAATTTAAATTTTTCTCTTTCCATTTTAAGTTTTTCCCTTTCCAATTGTACTTGTTCTTTTTCTAATGCTAAATTCTGTACTTTATTCAAAACCATATTTTGCAATTGTTGCACGCTCTCACACGGACTCTGCGAGGTTGAAGGTTGGGGACTTCCAAGCCAAAGCTTGATAAATTCCAAATTATTCACCCCTGTGCTGTAATCCGTCGTAGATTCGATTTTGCTACGAATCTTAAAATTGGTATGCTGTAATCCGCGTTGCCGTATCGTAATTTCGAAATTCGGAGACCATCTTCGAAACTCGTAATGTTGGTATGCCTGAATCCGACGTAGCTGTAATTTGTATGTATTTGTCGGAAATTTTCTACGAAGAGCAACTGGTGTCGGAGCGAAGCGAATTCTTTTAAAATATCAATAAAATAAAGTGTGTAAAGGAAAAAATATGTAAGTTAAAGTGTGATTGGAAAAAAATGGATTATTGTTAAATATTTACAAAATTATCAGGTCGAAGATCACAACAAATCGGTCGCAATACGAAAAAATGGTAGAATGCCTGACCGAAAGGCCGGACATTGCTCGCGGCTTTGCAAAAGGAGCTAAAGAGGATGTAGTTGAGTTTTGGGAAAGCGTCGCTCAGCAGCTAAACAGCTTAGGCCCACCGACAAAAGATGTATCCAGCTGGAAAAAGGTGCGGATAAAATTTTAAGAGCACAAAATTTATTTATTATTGTTTTCCTTATATCAATACTATTTCTAGGTATGGCTCGATTATAAGTGCTACATTAAAAGAAAGCTTTCCGCCAATAAAGCAG
>NW_023458560.1:70876776-70882112 GCF_013731165.1 Rhagoletis pomonella
TTGTACAATAAAGTTAATTGTACTACAATTTGGTCATCGTTAGCATTCATTTAACAATCCAGCGATACGAGCCCGAGTATATGTGGGAAATCCCTCAAGGTTTCGAGGATAATCGTAACAATAACTAAGGCGAATTTATACAAGGTGGTAGCAATCAGTAAAAGCAAAAACAACACATGTAAGGCGAAGAAATCAACTGGTCCAAGAATATCAACAAGGCGAATCTATACGAGACAAGGCGAATCTATAAAAGGTGGTGTTACCGGCGAATTAGATTTTCGCTGCGGTTGTACCTAGGCGAATCTATACCAGGTGCTGTTACCGGGGAATTCATCAAACAACCTCTGGACCCGACAGCTTTCCTACAGGCCTTGAACGGCATTCACAGAGGCAGTCTCGAGTTATGTAGACTCCCGACCTGTGAATGCCGTTCTGGGCACACAACCACCAGACGTGGACAAGACAGAACTTCGTCTGCCTCGGGAGACTCGGACCACAATAGCCCAACTGCGCTCTGGTTACTGCAGCAGGTTGAACTCATACCTGAGCAGATTAAACGAGGATGTTCTTAACGAATGCCCGGCATGCGGAGAGTCGCCCCATGACTCACAGCATCTCTTCGCTTGCCCTCTGAATGCCACCTCACTAACGCCCCTGTCCCTATGGACAGACCGCATCGAGGCTGCACGCTTGCTGGGGCTACCGCTAGTAAAGCTTGACGAGAACAATTGAGGGACTAACCGATCTGAGCGGGGTTGTTGTAGCCGCTACAAAAACAGTAACAACAACAACAACAACCAGCGAATTATTTTCCACAATATAACCAGTAAACAACCTTCGGTGAATTTGGCGACTGCCTTCCTCGGGGCTGAATATGCTAGGGATGAAATTATTGGTACACACGCCATCCAAGCACGCAGGGTTGCTTTTAATCAACAAAAAATAATTACCTCCAAATAGTTTCAAAAAGTATAGTGTAAAACGAAATTTATTGAATAATTCCACATAAAATGGTATACATAAATGACTCATTTTCTAAACGATTTGAATACAACGCATTTCATAACCTTTTTTGTGCAAACGGCATTTGCGAGTGGATAGAAAAGTACTACGGATTGTAAATTTTTGTTAACTATTAGGTGAATTAAAATTTTCAACCCGGCCTGACGGTTTTGAAGAACTTTTTTGTTCTAATTTTATTACTAAGGCGTCTAATAAATGCATGGCTTTTAGTTCTAGAAGAATAAAAGTCAGTAAAGAGAAGTCTTTTGTGTATAATTTCTGATTTTAATTGTTCAACTTCTTTTGCACCAGAGCAACTGTCAAAAATCTCCAGCAGTAAAAAGTTACGAATTGGCACAGCAGAAATGTAAAATTTTCTCGCCATAATAAAAACTTTTTTAAACATGGAACTTTTCTACTAATTGACATGAAATTACTATCTCAACGCTCGGAGCGCTGCCACTGAGGGCCTTTGCCAACTGATAAAAACGAGAAAATTTAGAAAGACCAAACAAAAATTTTGAGATTTCTCGTTGTCAATACGAATGCCATAGTTTTTACCTAGCTGTAGTCCCACGAGCAAAATTTTGACAGCTTGAAAATATGTATACACATAAAGTTGTTGGCGGTAATAAAGAGTCAAAATCAAACTGGAGAAAAGAACAAAAAGCGTACGTTAGTTGTCGGTTATAAAATAAATCCAATTTATTTGCGAATATTTGTTTATTCTACTTATTGAAAGGCAACCACGCGGAAAAGCTTGTGTTAATTATATTGATAACAGAACCTGGCAGCTCGCACGTTGTCTAAATTCTCAAATAACATAAAATCCACAAAAGAATACATTAGGTGCAATCCCGTATTCCTCGGACTCCGACTAGTAAAACTGTCAAAAAATAAAAATTCGCTCAGAGCGAGAGAGTAACATTGAAAAGTACGGGATCGCTTTCTAGTAAAAAATGGTAACTTCTGTCAACTTCAACATAACCTCCAAATTTTGGTTGTAAATTTTTGCTTATTTTGTATGTAAACACACTCAGCTCACACATGTAAATAACCAAAAATACTTTCAAATTCATTAGAATCCACTTAAACAAGTAATTAAATACTTTTCAACATGAACTAGCAGAGTGCACTTTTCTTTTGTTTACAATTTGGTTGCCAAACACACTACAGCTGATCGTTTGACACATTTACCAGAATTTACCAGCAAAAAATTCTCGGACTAAAACTGGTAACTTCTGACAGAGAGGGAACCGTATTTACTCTCTTTTTTGTCCTCTCAATAGTCAGAGAACCAAGTACGGGATCGATTTCCAGTAAAATCTGACTGATTCTGACTGTTTCTGACTAGTCCGGACTCGTACGGGATCGCAACTATTGCTTGTATTGCCATCAATACGCCATGTATAATTTTTAACAACACACAAAAATAAAGCTTTCGCACGAGCGTTTGTTTGGTTTTTCAACACCATTTATAATTTTCTTTTAATAAAATCACGATTTGTAAAATGCTTAAATTTATTTATCTAATAATAATGCAGCACACAACCCAGAAATCTAAGAAAAAGGCTGAGGAAGGCCATTAAATAGCAGCACACAACCCCGTGCCTTCCTCAGGAGTGAATATAACTACACCAACAACGATTACTACAACAACAACCCAAAAAGGTTGGTTACTGTCTATACTGCGTTATTTTCGCTGCAGTTGTACAGATTGTCAAAATAAATGTGTTTGTTGTAATATTAATTCGCCTTTTTTACAACAAATCAGGGGTTACAACCAACACCCGATTTACATGATTCAAGTACTTGAAAGCAATTCTTGCTCATTCTCTTTTGTGTTTTCTATTTGCTTTTACACGTTTCAATTCTGTTGAATTCAAGTTTTTGGTTCTTTAAATGGGAAGCAACGAAAATGCCAAAAGCAAAGCAAGAAAGTTGAAACGACTTGACGGTACAGACGCATGTGTACTCGTCCCTTTTCTTCTCACCCCCTCTCTTCCACATGCAAGCAGAATTGAATTCAATACTTGAACTGTGTAAAAGTAGTCTAATAACAAAAAACAATCTTCGAAATGTTGTCAGAAAAGGTATTAACGAAGTTTTTTATAGTAAACCAGAAGTAGTATTTAACAACAATAAACTAATCTCTCGCTATCGCTACCAATAAGAATGCAAGCAAGAATTTAATTAGAATGGGTGATGTCGCGGACCATTCAAGGATTGTACAGCTAAATAATATGTATGCCATATTTCCGGTTCTTTCTGTCAATTGATTCCTTCATATTATCTGTAAAAAGCAGTGATGGGAGGAGTTCTGCCAACGTGGATGTATAACATAAGAGAATGGACAGGCCTTAAAATTATTTAAAAAAAAAATATGGACAAAGCAAAAAACTGATAGGAATTCGAAGGAACGGTAATTCTCTAGGGTGGGGTAACAACCCCTAAAAAAGGTGCGGAAAAGTCGGGAGGGGTACCAAACGACGCGTTTCGGCCCCCCTAATAACAATCCGGAGGGGGGGGGGAGATAATATTATTAACCATTTAAAAGTTATGGACAAAAAACTTTTGTTAAATTTCGTTGTTTTCTATGAGCAATTACCACGTCAAAAATGCACTAAATCACCAGTTTCCACTTTTAAAACACTACTAAAACGTTTCCGGTTATTATTTTATGCAAACCAAATCATTTATTAACTTTTATTTTATATATTTCGTTAATAAAACAGAGTAAACACACTTTGCGCCTGCTAAAATTATTATAACCTCAAATCGCTGGTATTGCCACTTTATTTCACATTTCATTTGCGCTATTATACTCAGTTTACACTATACACTTCTTCTTCTTTTTACTTTCATCTAAATAAGATATTGTAACCAAAAAAGGCGAAAATTTTTAATAAAAAATCGCGATTGAACAGTGCACACATCTCATAAGGAAAAGTGAATTATTATTGTTCATAACTTTTAAATGGTTAATAATATTATCTCCCCCCCCGCCGAAACGCGTCGTTTGGTACCCCTCCCGACTTTTCCGCACCTTTTTTAGGGGTTGTTACCCCACCCTAGAGAATTACCTTAAATTAGTGCACAGATATAGTAAATTAATTTTTTTAATAAAGCGTGAACTGTTGTCTACAAGTGTGTATAAAAGGTTTTCGATTCGATTCACGCGTTTAGGCACAGCAATCCAAAATCGTTGTACAAATTCATAAACAGTACCCAATTGTTTTACAATCATTTCGTATTTGTCGAACTTGGCTTTCGTGTTCGAACAATTTTGAACTTAACTTTCGAGACTTTTTCCAATTTCGAGTACGCCGACTTAAATCAATCGACGCGTTTTAGGCTAATAACAGTAATCCGAAAGCGGAAGTAAACCTTTTTAATCCATTCGAAAGTTATTTGCAAAAACCACTTTTAATGAATTTCACGGAGACCGCCTACCCAGAAAGCTCTGCGCAAAAATACTTCCGCCCCCTTCACCGGCAACACAGAAAGCAGAATTATACTTAGTAAGTAAGCAAAACGTTAAGTACCTGGAACAGACATTACTGGCGTAAATGCGCGTCTATTCTTACCCCTCTTGACATTTTTAGGTTCATTTAGGGCATGTTCCGGGCAGCCCTATTTGTTGAAATAAAATATGTAAATATTACAAATCAGCTAACACCAGCATTTCAGAAAACAATGAAAAGTTTAGTTCTAACCTGTATTTGTACAATTAATCGACGAGTTGGAATCACAGATGCGATATAAATTTGAGTCGTACCCTGCAAAAATCGCGACTACTCCATGCATGCATGTAAGGAGTACTCCCGAAGGACCAAGGAGTACTCCAAAATTAACCACAATTCATATAAAAAATATGGTCCAATTAACATTGCGATGTCCTAGGGCAGGACCATATACTCCATCTCTGCATTACATCAGAGTAGCACAAAACTACTCCCAACATACTCCAATGACATTGTCGTTATATTTTTTCGTTTGTATGCGCTTTTGTTCTTCACTTCGCATATGCTTTTTTTGAAATTAATAAAAACCAAAGACAAAAATTAAAAATTAAATGTTGCCTCTGACGACATTCGAACCCGAACATGCTGGGAGCTAAGAACTAACAGCGAGCATCTCTACACGTTCAGCTACAGCCAGACATGCAAATGTGCTTTCAAATGCTCAACTTCAATCACATTTCGTTAAAACACGAGCAGTGATCGGATAACAAACAATAAGCTGGCGCAGAGACACGAGTTGGTCCGCTACAGCATGACAGAGGAACACTTTTGTAAGTACTCCAATATACCACAAATAGACTACATGGTCCA
>NW_023458560.1:70882212-70897172 GCF_013731165.1 Rhagoletis pomonella
CACTTTTGTAAGTACTCCAATATACCACAAATAGACTACATGGTCCAACGATTTTTGCAGGGTAATGTAGCTTGCAGAAGTTGCAGGAAATAACCATCACGGTATACAAATAAACGAAAAATGTTCCGTCTCGAAAAATATCCTGGCAAAATGTTTGTAGAGATCGACGTTAATTCATAAACATCGATTTTTTTTTTCTTAACTGGCCGCCTTCACCTGCTGGAAATTCTCAATTATACGGCGTTTATATGAGCCGATGTTACAGGCAGTTTTAGAGCCCACTTCCACCAAGCAGTTAAAACGGCGTTTCCACGCCAACCGAATCACGTGGTTCGCTCTCTCAATAGGAGCGTTCCTTATCTCCCAGAAATAGTTAGAAAAGTCCGAAGTAGTCGGATTTAGTCCAAAAAGCGTTCCTTAACTCGGAAATTACAGCAAAAATGAGAGAGCAACACTCAGTGATAGTGACTCTCATCAGTCCGAAGTAGCCAGTAAGCAGCTGTTTGACTTGATTATCACGTTGCCTCACTACTTAGGCCCTGTGCCAATTGATAGAAAATAGAAAATTTTGACGGATCCAAGTAAAAATTTGACCCTTCTCGTGGTGAATACGAACGTCAAAATTTTACGAATTTTGACAATTGTGGCAGGTAAGTATTTATAAAAAAATATTGGTTTTATTGTTATTTTAGTGAATGGTACCTATATGTACCATTCGTCCGGTATGGTGGTACATATATGTATTAATAGTCCGTTGGGTAGTAGATATTGCAAATCCCCGTTTTGAAGAAATTTTGTTGTTCTTCTTGAAAATGGATCCTGAAGATATTCGAAAAATTCTGGAAGATGAAGCTGATAGTGCTAGCGATTTAGAAGAC
The DNA here is from genome assembly GCF_013731165.1 of Rhagoletis pomonella. Classification (NCBI taxonomy): domain Eukaryota; kingdom Metazoa; phylum Arthropoda; class Insecta; order Diptera; family Tephritidae; genus Rhagoletis; species Rhagoletis pomonella. Next base: position 70,883,091 of record NW_023458560.1, read on the forward strand.
TTTTCTGCAGGAAGCTCTGATGAATTGGTACCAAGTGGTGTCTCTAGCTCCAGCGGTAACGAAGATTCCGCAGAAGACGGAAGCTCTGAAGGACTGTACAAAGTGGTGCTTCTGGTTCCAGCGATAACGAAGATTTAGCAGACGACATAGTGAGTGAAGCTGTCGAGGAAGTAGCGTCGAACGCATGGGTCATTTATAATGACCTGAACCGAAGCAAGATTCCATTCAAATCATTTTTAGTTACCTTAGCTGAGGCATTGATCCAGGAAGGCTTACAAACGACAGCCGTTCGTCGATCAATAAAACCAGGCCGCGCACCACTAACTCTCAATCACAAGGCAATGCATCTTCCTGTTGAAGGAACTACCCGACGTCGTTGTACCAGTTGCAGTGCTCAAAACAAACAGAGACGCACTAAGACCATCTGTAAGGAATGCCAAGTTCCGATTTGCAAAATGTGCTTTGCACCATATCATATGTGAATTATATGTATAGCACATTTTTCATTATAACCTTCCTCTTCTTCTTCACTAATCTGTATAAGAAATCAATAAAATATGAAGTACTTTTTGTTATATTTATATCATTGTACCTATTGTTTATTTTGATATAGTGTGTTTTACTGGACGATTGGTACTTATTTGTACCACATAACATCCCGAATGGTACAATGGTGTACCACCACCCCCCGAGCCACCCTTTTATTGTTTTTCAGATTTTAATTCAGTAATAGTTTATATATTGCCTAAGTAACTGGCTCCAATCAAAAATTTTATTTTAGCATTGCTATTCGAAAGCCGGGTCGAAAGGGTTAAGCTTAGAATCAGTTTTCGGACTTTACTGCAATTGCAGTAGATCTACTGCGCTTGTTAGCAAAATTAAATGTTCTACTGCGTCACTCCGGTTTTTTTTTCAAATCTACAGCGATTTATTTTAAAGCTTATTTTTGTATTTCTCTGTTTATTCAAGACCCAAAGAATTTTTTTATGTTTGAAAAAATATAAATTTGTCGACGGAAAATATATTTCGAGTTAGTAATGTTTCTGCAACATAACATTTTTCAAGGTGGACTTTTCACCCTTAGGTGACGATTTTTCATTATCTCTCTTGCTTGAAAAAGTACTTCGCCGTCGCTATAATTTTTCTTGAAGTATATGTATGAGCATTTTTTTTAATTTATAGTATACATGTACATTAAAGTGGTCCAAAAATGTATGTAAGGTCGGATTTTTAATGCCGCCACCCCCTAGGATTGTTATATACCGAAAAAAATATACCCATATTTTTTTTATTTTGAAATAAAAAATAATTTAGGTAGTTCTCAAAGCGCTCAAAGTTTTCCATGTATTTTATATGGAGAAAAAACATCTTTTCGTAAAAATAGTTTAGAATTCTTGAAAATCAATATTTTTCAATCGAAAAACTTTACTTATCTTCAGGAGATTCCCAGTAATAATACTCAATTGTTTCTTTAACAATTTTTTCATGGTAACTATATTTTATAGGTCCTCCAAAGCCCTTAGAAAATGCAATGGGGGGGACGAATAAAAAATCTTTAATCATCAAAAATGGTTAAATAAACAATGGGATTTTAGTCTCCTGAAGAGAGTTTTCCGGTCGAAAAATATTGATTTTCAAGAGTTTTATACCATTTCTACGAAAAATAGTTTTTTCTCCATATAAAATACATGGAAAACTTTGAACGCTTTGAGCACTCCCTAAAAATTTTTTGATTTCAAAATAAAAAAATATGGGTATATTTTTTTCGATATGGATCAATCCTAGGGTGTGCCGGCATTAAAACTCCGACTTTATTAAATATTATGTTACCAGGCTAGTCTGATCTATGTTTTTAGTGCGAATAAAACTACATTATTCCACTTTCTGGCCCAATGTTTAATAAAGCTGGATTGCCCCTGAAGATGCTAAAAATGTTTTAGCGAAACGTTGGGCCAGAAAGTGGAATAATGTAGTTTTATTCGCACTAAAAACATAGATCAGACTAGCCTGGTAACATAATATTTAATAAATTACGAACTGATCGGACAATAAAACATATAATTAAATCTCGGAAGGCCTGCCGAATATTAGTTTATTTTTTTCTGTCACCAACTAAAATCCAAGCAGCAAGATGAAAGATTTTTATAAGCATATGAAGTACAAGCATGGTGAACATACATGTATCACCCTTAAACATTACAGCAAACAAAATCAGAAATTAGCAAAACAAAAAGAAGACCTAAAATTCTTACTGGAATGCAAGAGATATGGACTTATTCCTATCCATTTGACAAATTCGATCAAAAACGTAACCATCAACACCAGTTCTGATAGGATAAGACAACAGATGGAAAAGTCGAAACGAGCCTTTCTTATGAAAATATTAAATATAGAAATAACACAAACAAACATTAATATAAAATTAACTAAAGATCTCTTAAACCAAGCGCAACAACAACTAAAATGCAATTTAAATGAGTCAGAATTCAATACGTTCGTCAATAAACAAAGTTTTCTTGGTCAGAGGATCGCAGAAAAGAAGAGGTCGACTCTCAATTCAAAAACAGGTAAACTAAAGTATGAACAAGTGCAGAAACTGGGAATAAAAACGGATAACAACTGGTTCGTAAATAATACATCGATAAAATTTCCTGACGATGTAAAGTGGATACTCTCACTTGGGAGAAAATTCACCTTGCCAACAACGAAATCAAATTTCTCTCCATTACATATAATAGCTGAAATGGAACAACTAATACAATCACTGGAGAATGAAAGAGAAAAAGAAGTAGCCAGAAATAAAGTTAGTAACAGAATCCTACTATTTAAGCGCAATATTAAGCACAACGCAGCGGAGAAATTTATTTTAGCAGCCTTTTACAAAGCAAAGACGTTCGTCAGGCTACACAAAAACAATCTTATTATAACCGATGCCGACAAAGGCAACAAAACAGTAGCTATGTATAAAACAGAGTACCTAGACAAGATGAACAAATTAATAGACGACAAAAACACATACAAAGCAATAAGAAGTGACCCTACGAATGCTCTGCAAAGAAAAAACAACAAAATAGTGGACGAACTTTACAAAGGCAAACACATTAACTTTAGAGAAAAGCAACAGCTCACATGCACCGCAGCCACAGCGCCTAGACTTTATGGATTGCCTAAAATTCATAAGCTCGATGTTCCTCTTCGTCCTATTGTTTCCTCGTTTATGGTCCCCTGTTACCAGCTGTCCAAATACATCGGAGAGTTTTTGAAAATGTTAATTTCGGATAAATACAATGTTAAGAATTCCTTCAACCTAAAAGACAAGTTAGCCAATATACGTGTGTGTGATGAAGATATGTTAGTGTCGTTTGATGTCGTGTCCTTGTTCACTAATATACCAACAATGTTAGCCTCAAAAATAGTCATGAACAAATGGGACCAAGTTAAACAAAAAAACCAATATTCCGAAAAAGAAATTCCAAGAAATTTTAGAATTTTGCCTAAAAGACAACAACTATTTCATGTTCAACAAAAAACTATATTCACAAACGTTTGGAATGCCTATGGGCAATCCTATTTCCCCAACAATAGCGGACATAATTATGGACAACCTACTAGACAATACCATCTCGGAACTCAAGCAAAAATACAATATCGACATTAAATTTATAGCCAAATATGTGGATGACATCTTTGCTATAATTAAACGCAATGACGCGAATATCATTCTAGGAATTCTTAACAAGTATCACAATAAACTTCAATTTACGATGGAAATAGAGGAAAATTCAAAAATCCCTTTCCTTGACGTTTGTATACATAGAGAAAACCACAATCTTTTACTTGACTGGTATTCCAAACCAACTTCTTCTGGACGCCTGATTAATTATTACTCATCACAACCAACAAAATATAAGATAAATACAGCAAAAAACCTCATCCATAAAATATTGACAATAAGCCACACACGATTCCACGAAGCTAACAAAGAGAAAATCAACAAAATCCTAATAAACAACAATTACCCTGTAAACTTAATACGGGAATTAATAAATCAACAAGTTATGAAAACAAGCATCCATCCCAATAAAACACCGAACACAGACACAACAAAAACTACTAAGAAATTTTACAGTGTAACATACATTCCCAACTTAACTGGCAATTTTGGTCACAGCATAACGAAATCACAAAACACAGCACTTGCCTACAAATCTAATTACACTCTGTCGTCAATATACACAAAAACTAAGTGCTCAGTAGATATCCAACAACAAAACAATGTAGTGTATGAAATTAAATGTAAGGGAAATGAAATTGAGGAATGCGAAAAAGTGTATATTGGGACAACTAAGCGGCCTTTAGGTGTTAGACTAGGCGAACATGAAGCAGATATAAGAAAACAAAAAAGCAGTACAGCATTATCACAACACATCATAACAAGTGGACATACAGCTGATTTCGCAAACACAAAGATTATCGACAAAGAAAGAAGGGAGTCAACCCGATATACACTAGAAAGCCTTAGGATAATGCAAAGAAGGAAAAAGACAATGAACAGAAAAGAAGATACGGACAACATTGCGGCCGCTTACATTTCTTGTTTATGATTAGAAATAAAAATGTTTATTATTTTAGTATTGACAAAGCTACCACAAAAGATGGTACAGATGCGCTGTATTTAGGTGTTAATCAAAGTTCGTAAACATTGTGAGTTTTTTGTCCTCAAATTGTTGTTTATAATTTTTAATTCCATATATGTATATGTATGTTTGTATGCTATATTCAATAATTTTTAATTACAATGAGCCTTTGTATTTTTGGTTTGTGGCAGATTTAATAAAGCTGGATTGCCCCTGAAGATGCTAAAAAATGTTTTAGCGAAACGTTGGGCCAGAAAGTGGAATAATGTAGTTTTATTCGCACTAAAAACATAGATCAGACTAGCCTGGTAACATAATATTTAATAAATTACGAACTGATCGGACAATAAAACACTTTTTAATTATACTTGGTTTGAATGAAACACGTTCATCCAACCATTCTCTTTCATACTTCGAATGAGTTTATTTGCGAATAAATAAGAATGGTGAGAAAATACCTTTCCAATGATACCTCACTAAGTCTAAATCGAAATAGTTCTGTTCCAGTTATCCAAGTTTTTCTTATATAAAACTTTGAAAAATTTGAAAATATAGCATCAAAAATCTCATTATTACGGTTATGTTGATTTTTTTTTTGTGAAAATTTTTTAAGCTTGAACTGTTTTGTTACCGGGGAGGATTTTTTTTTTGTAATTCTTTAAGGAACTATTTTTATTTAAAAAACCTCCATTTTAACTTAGATTAAGTAAACTGAGTTTTAATTGAACAGCTGGCTGACATTTGATTGGCTGATCTTAGTTTAAACCAACCAGATCGGGCGTTTAAAATAAGTTTACTGGCCCTCATTGTAGTAGTTTTCAAATTGTATCATACCTTTAGGGAGTAATCTACTGACCTCTATACAAAGCTGAATTTAGAACTGAGTTAAGGCCTTTCAACGTAAAGGTAACGATACATATGTAGTTATAACAAAATGGGCTTAAATGTTGACTTTTATTTTTTTCGCTCAAAGATAATAATTATTATTGAGTTTTATTTTTTCACTTAAGAATAATGATTATTAAAAAAACTCAAAAGCTAATCCACCGCGATTTCTGACGTATTCTTTTCAGAGGTAGCCACATCCTAATAAAAAGAATGAGACCCAAAAGTTTCAGGCCAAAATTTCAGGTATTTGCGCCTGTATGTATAGAAATCGACACAAATTATTATCACCGAGCGAAAAAATAAAAATTATAAAATAAGTATTCTTTGTGATCGAGAATATATTCTTTAATTCTTTAAGTCTTTCTTTAAAATCATAAAACAATGATTATTTGCTGATTTAAATTATTTTACTCATAATGATCAGCGTCCCTGATATGGATATTGACGTAATTTTTTTGTGCACGACCGACATGTCCATATGTATACACATTAGGGTGGTCCTTAAATGTACGAAGTAAATTTTTACATAAGATCGCCTAAGCCTCCACCCCTACGTCAATGCTAGTAGAGGAATCTGTACTTTGCCCTGGGCGACACGACTTCACCGTCGCCAATCGGTACCAAAGTTTATATGTGATATCTGTGACAGTGGTATTACCGATTCGAGAGGGTGAGACCCAAAAAAAATTCTTCATTTGATTTTTAAGGACCCCCCTAATGTGCATACATATGCATTAGCGTGGGCCGAAAATCCACTTTTTTAGAAGTTTAGCATAAATGTGGTTCATCGTGCTCTAAAAACAATCTGTGTAAAAGATGACAATTTTTGCTCAATACCTTAAGACTGGTTTAAACTATGTAATATTTTGACGTCAAAATTTGGCGACATATTTTGACACAATTGTATTTCCTTTATCCATACCTTTACCGATGATATTATGGGCCAAAAACTGGCAGATGGCCGTTTTCGCAGCGCGTGTACACGACAAAAGACCTTACCTGATCCAAATCAATCGATAAACCGCTTTTTGATCCCATTTGACAATGTGTTTTAACTTATTTGATGACAAATGCCACTGAATTTGACATAGTGAAAACCAGCCTTTAGGCTCGCCCAAGTCCATCAAAGTTCAATGTGCTCAAAAAAAAAACTAATAAATACATTAGTTAATACATTTTGTTACTAAAATTGCAATTATCTCCCAAAATATTAGTTCTACATAATTTTGTATATGGAACTTTTTTTAGAGAATCGAAGTAAGCTAAGAATTTTTTTCAGCACGTGAACTTTGATGGATTAACGAGCCTAAGATATTGACAATCTTTCACACAGATTGTTTTATGGCATAATGAACCATAATTTTTCTATTACAAATCAAAATTCTAAAAAATCGGACTTTCGGCCCACGCCAATATTCATGGAAGGGTGTATTTACCTCAAAGCACGCAGGTTGATCTTTCACTGTATCACATATTGTTTGCAGAAGCACTTGCGTTTGCTGATCAGTAAAATAATATTTGCGTTCAGCCAGTTTGCTTTTGAGTTCTCGAAGTTGCTCCTTAGTTGCTAAAAAAGAAAATAATTATTTAAAATTTTATAAAACTACTAGCAGACCCGGCACATTCATCTGCTAAGATTATGGTTTGGTAGTCATCTGCCGCTTTAAATAACCTAACGAAAGTGTTATGTCCGTGAAGAAGTTCTTGGACGGTTAATCGCAAAATTAAACAAATTTGAAGAAGTTTTTCCTCTTCACTCCCTGACAGCAACAATGATCCGGTTCTAAAGTGAATCTGTCCCAGAAGCTGTATAGTATAGTTGCTGGTAATTTCAAGATGGATGCGTATCATTGTTAAAAAGCTTAAACGCATAATAAAATTGGAAAATTACATCCATTGGGCCAATAATAACACAGGAGAGCTCGATACACTCAATGGTGCAACAAGTCGATTTATTCTGACATTCAAGGCACCTTTTCTCACTTGGCGATTTTTAGTAATAACTCGACTCCAGCGCCACCCGGCAGCATTTTTGATGTGTATACATCTTTGGTTTCGGTAGAGGTAAAATTTACGAAGCTGTAACGCATATCCCAGCACAAAATTTCGAAGGGCTTATTCATATATTTCAGCATAAAATTTTTATTTTCATTAGAAGCACCATGTGTTTGCTTGCCAAGTGGTTGCATACATTTAGGCATACGCATAGTAAGAAGAAATGCGCTTCAATTGATTATTACTTCCGATTATTTAAACTCCGCAAATGCATACGGCTTTGTACCTATGTATGCACATAAATATGTATGGACTCATTTGTTGCAACTGGGCATGAATCACGTAACTTTGAAACGATAGTCGTTCAAACGATACTGACAAAATGATGTTGTCAAAACACTGATTTATGCATTTGTGTTCCGTTTACTTGTTAATAGTGCTGCTTGCTATGTTTGAGTTCCGGTCGCTTAACGAAAAATTTTGCATGTGAAAGCAACAACAAAGTTAGTTAGCACGGATAGACGATAGCGAGTTTGGTTGTACCTCATTGTATTCGTTCGTTTCGCCACTCGCTAACTGTTGGCGAATCGATGACGGCTACAGTTACTGTTACGTGAAGCAAAACTGGAATCGAGTTGACGATATCGCACAAACGATCAAACAATTTTGGATTTTTATGAAGCAAGACAATCTCGACACGATATCGTTCAGACGAATGTCGTCATACGTGATTCATGCCCTGGTTTTGATATTCGTAGATGGTTTTAGGCATAGGTTTAGTAGTCTATTTTGGTAAATTTAGGAATATATACAAATAGAAATGCTCAAACTATAAGCTCAAAAACAATAACTGATGCGGTGTTTCCAAGATATTTTAACGCCCTTGAGTCACAAGTATATTTTATCAATCATACCGATTATTTCATGTATTAAAATAATTAAAAATGAAAATGAATAAAAAAATTAAATCAGAAAAATGAATAAAATTAAGTGAAATTAATGTTTAATTTCTAACCTAACCTACATTTGTATGTATGTAACTGAATCGCTTAATAATAGCTTTACATATAAAAAGATTATCCTAATTTTCGAGCTTAACTCCCTAATCTGTTATTAGAAAAAGAGATTAGCCATGCAAAATTATAATTAAAAATATCACAGCTAGTAAGGAAAATAGGTTTGTAAAGGTATTTTTAATAAAATGTTCAGTTATAAATATATTTAAATGGCCTAATATGTGCTGCAAAAAAAAGTGACCACGGTGGCACAGAGAAGAAGTTTAACTTTTCCTCGAGTTATGTGAATAACAAGCACAACCAATTTGACAGCTACCGAGCTTTGATTGAGATTATATTTATATGTAAACGTACTTTTATGGTTTGCCGTTCGCATATGTATACACATCAAATTTCATGAGTACCTAGTACTCACGCCTTTTTTTTTTGCAATAGTATTGCTCTTACCGTTACCAATGCATATTAGCCAAATCGGATCATAAATAAGATTTTTAGTAAAAACTCAACTACAAAAAAAAAAGGCTTTCAAAATATATATTAGTATAGATAAGGTATTGTAATCGATGGGTAATAATTAGGGAAGACAAAAATATGCAAATGCATATTATGACACAAGATACATATTTTGGCGAAAAAGCATAAAAATGCATAAACATGATTATTTCGGTAATAAGTTACTTCATTTTCGTATAATTTCATCTGACAATACCTTTTCGAAGATAGCCAGGATTGCTGACAAGGTTTGTATAATTGTCAAAAAGAAAAGGCTGACAAACAATTATTTTCTAGTAAACAATTTTAATATACCTTCTCGTGAAAATTTTTCGACAGTCGTTTTCCAACAGTGAATTTTTGTGCTAAACCGCTTTTGGTGGTTGAAAAATTCAATGAAAATGTTTCGTTTTTAGCGAAAGCTATTTAAAAGTTTCCAAATATGCTGCGAACTGATCAGAGAGTTTTATTCTACATCTATGGTAACTTCTCAGTATCAACAATAAAAATATTTTGTGTGAAGCAACACTTCAATAAAATGTTGCGATAATCCTAAAAGTATTCGTTATACATATTTGGAGCATATATCAAACATATTTTTAATATTTTGGAGTAATTTTGATGATTATAAATTTATTAGTTTTTTTTTTCATATTTTTGTCTTCCCTAGTATTAATAATAAAAAATAAAAGATCTATCTTCACAGATCAGTGCCGTATCAGTTCAGTATCATTGCCAATCAGCATCGATCAGTGATACCAATTCACACACATCCGTAGTATGTCGTCCGATACTTTCAGTAAAATGAAGTTCAATGAAACCAAGATTACTTATTTTACTAATGTTGAATTGGGAATTATTGCCAAATTATATAATTCATATCAATGAAAACTTGCAATAAAATAGCTAGTCAGTGAAATACACAAACATATCTTTGCCGAGTTAACTACTCTGTAAAAAAATTTTGTTTAAATTTAATGGGTAGATTATCGATATCAATCGAATTCCAGTTGCGTTGCTAGTTGCCAAAAAGATATTACAGATGACAACTGGCAACTTTCAACTGACAACTGCAGTTGCTATAAAGTGTGTATTCAGGCGACTACATTTTAGTGGTTGCTGGGAATGTTTTTGGAGCGTATTTAGGAGCGAAAATTGAAAAGTGTGTGTATTTTACTTTTTAATAATTTGAACGATATTAACATTTGCAATGCAGTTTGCTTTTACAGAAATGGTGAAAATAACAAACCAATATCTTAAAATTTTAGTTCCCGTGGAGAACGCCCTTTTGGCGAAACAAAAGCGAACACTGATTGCAAATTGTTTCCTTTATCAACTGAAGCACATCTTTTAAAACTACCGACACACCCAGTTTTCCAAATTAAAGTCATTGCTGTGGCACTTCCTTCTGCGAAAAATCGAAGATGTGCGCAAGCTTTTATGAGCGGAGGTATTGACGTTGAACGATGTGGTTCATCTGTTTATTAATCAATTATACTACAGCTTCTTTTGGAAGTCCTCAATATGCTTTGAAAATTAAAACAAAACGATAACAAAAGAAAGCATTAACTTTTGCTTGCAGTACACGCGGTAGCTTTAGAGGATTGGAATTATCCTTTAAGTGTCGCCTGATTGCGGCCGCGGTCATGCATTTCTCTTCCTCCTAAACAAATATTTGTGATGAATTTAGCTTTATTGCTGTCTTTTCTTTAAAACTCTTTATTTTAATAATTTAATTTTACTCGCACAGCTTGTTTACAGCCGCTTGCTTGTTGTTGAACTGTCAAATTTCGATTATCGATAACTCTACAGCAACTGACGATAGTTGCCATTCGTAATACAAATTTTCTTTCCAGTTGCGTTGTCAGCTGGCAACCGAACCGTGGTTGTGTTGCTATCCGTAATCGACCCATAAGCTTATTAAGAGAGGTACTACGCATTGTGAATTCGGCCCTTAGGGCCGTAAATTTAACTATTTTAATGTATAGTTAAACCATTAAACTTAACTACAAAAATTTATATAGAATTTTCTTAGTGTTCACAATTACACAGTTTACACATAAAATGTTTAAAATTTGCTCTTAAAAAATTTTGTTTAAATTAACGCATATTAAGAGAGGTAACCAGTTTCCTCTTCTACTGTGTGCAAATTTACACACTGTGTTAACAAAATTAAACAGTTCCTGTTTACTTTTACATACCAAATTTGTCGCGTAGAGGAAAATTACATAAGAAATGTACACTCTAAAAAGTGCATGTAAAACTACTACTGAAAAGTGTTTATTTTTCAACCAGAATCTGTTCAAGTATACGCACAAGATGTTCAAGATTTGATTTTGAGCATGAGTTGTTTAAAATATACACATGAAATGTTTAAAATTACAAACATTTTGAAAGTAAAAATATATTTTTGTGCCAGGGGCGCACGCAGGAATATATTTTTGGTGGGAAAGGATTTATACTTCTAAATATATATCGTCAGAAAATACTGAAAATTCGCTCTTTAAAATACATTTATGCAAGTTTTATGTACAGTATGAAATAAATAAATAAACTTTTTAAAGTTTCATAAATTGCATTTTATTTACATAAAATTTACAAAGAACTCAGACATTTTCAACCGGCTTCAAAAAAGGGCAGGTTATCAATTCTTCGGAGTATTTTTACTTCTTTTATTTATTTCACCGCATAACTTTGCACCGCGTGAACCGATTCCAATAATTATTTTTTTTACCGGAAAGATGGTACCTTAAGGGTCGTCTCGTAATTTGGTTTAGATCCGATCATTAAATCGTGAAAAAATTAACGGTTAAAGATGCACTCAACTTTCAAAAGTAATACAAAAAAATTTTAATATAAATAAATTAAATAATTTCACGAAATTTTTACACTTTTTTATTAATTTTCGTCGATTTCTGGTTTCTCATTTTTTAATAATTCGAATAACGAAAATTTAACTGAAATTGTATTTTTATCACGTAGCTCATTTTGGTGGAACGAATTCGAAGTTAGCAAATTAAATCTTCGAATGCTTATTAAGTACATATTAGTGGTAAACTTTTATAGGCTGTAAACTGTAAAAAGCAACAGTAAGTGAGTATGCATTGCATATTTTTAGGACAATGTTTTCATTCGCAGTTAAACTTTAAAGAGCTCTCAAGAAAAAATGACAAATTCTTACAAAATGACGCACAAGAAATGGAAAAGAAAATTTTTTCTTTCAAAATTTCTTATATCATGATAAATTTAGCCCCAAAACCCACCCCTTGTGTGCGCTACGTGACAAATTTGATATGTAAAAGTAAACAGACATTGTTTAATTTTGCACACACTAGGAGAGGAAACTGGTTACCTCTCTTTATATGCGTAAATTTAAACGAACATTTTTTAGAGGAAATTTTAAACACTTTATGTGTAAACTGTGAAAATGTGAACAATAAATGTTTAAAACTCAAAAAACAAATTTGAAATTTGTTCTACGCCAGACATATGATGAGTAAAAGTAAGCAAGCAGTGTTTAAATTTGCATTCATTAAGAGAGGAAACTGGTTACCTATCTTAATATGCGCAAATTTAAACAAAAATTTTTTAGAGTGTACCTAATTTTTATTTTTATTTATTTAAAAACGTTTGCAATTTTAAACATTTCATGTTCAAAAATCCAGTCCTGATTTGGTTGAAAATAAACACTTTTCAGTAGTAGTTTTACATGTGTATACAAAAACTACGGAACGAACGCTGAAGCAGCACTGACGATAAAAAAAAAAAACGGCACTGTGCCGGATGTGTCCGAACATTTTATTTGTGACTGAGGCAATGATATTATATTTACGACACTGATGTGAGTAGATAGACTTTCATTGTAAAGATCACCTGTATAATTTAGTTGATTTATTGCTTCTTCTCGCGCCGCGAATATCATTCTCCGTTTGCGGGCCATTGCCCTTGCGCCTCTCGATTTTCTTGATAAATTTTTTTTAGGTTTAGGCATTTTTAAACACTTCGCACTATTATGTTATTTTAAAGACTTTTTTTTTATTTAGCCCGTGTGCGGGTACGTCTAAATTGCTACCTAAATAGAGAAAAATCCTAAATCACTGGAAAGTGTCGGTAATGCAGTGAATAGGGACAATTTAGATTTTTTCACAGCATACTTTTCAACCTAAACTGGAGTGTGAAATATAAATGGGCGCGCGATTAAGCGAACAATTATTTTTTAGAAGTTTTAAGTAATTTTTATATTTTCTATAGCACAAAAAAGAAAATATTCAGAAGAATGTCAGTATAATTATCTTTGATTTGGTAAAAGTTAAGAATAGAGCCCGATGAGCCAAAAAAAAGAAGTGGGAGCTCCCCCCTTATTCTTGACATTGATGGTATGAATTTTGTTTTGCTGCATATTAGGAGAGGTGGTGCAAGGGGGTGGTAAAAGTGGAATTTTCAATATTTTCAAAAACTTATTTTTCGAAAATTATTGAAGCGATTTTTGTGCACACGATAACTCGAGTAAAAATTAAGATATCTTAACGAAACTTGGTACGTGTACTTCTTTCGGGCGTAGGACGGATGGTATTGAAAATGGGCAAAATCGGACAATAACCACGCCTACCTCCCATATAACGGTAATTTTCAGAAATACGAAAACTGCGATATTTTAATAACTACTGAAGATTATTAACTCAAAATTGATATTTGCAATAATTTTTAGACGAAAGATAAGAATGTTATAAATTTTTGAAAAAATGGGCGTAGCCACGCCCACTTATGGTTACATGTGTATATCTTGGCAACCGCGGCACCGCTTTCTTCCAAACTTGGCACAGTTATTGGCCTTGGTACAGGATACCAAATGGCCGAAAATTTTTAAAATCGGACAACAACCACGCCCACATCTCATATAACGGTAATTTGGAGAAATACGAAATCTTCGATAAATCAGTAAATATTAAAGCCAATTTATTCAAAATTGATGCTTGCAACAATTCCTTACCAGGAAATACGCCTATGATAAAATTTTGAAAAATGGGAGTGGCACCGCCCACTTATGATCACAT
>NW_023458560.1:70907172-70933824 GCF_013731165.1 Rhagoletis pomonella
TTAATGTACAACCAACTTCAAATGCCAACCTTGATGATATCTTCGGCTCAGTTGCTTCATCGGCGCCGAAAATCAACCTGGAGTTTAATAGTTTTTCTGTAACCGACACCAACTAGTGCAAACCAACCTGATGTATTGGTGTGTGTCGCGTCAGTCTCAGCAAAATAGTCTTGCATCAACAACCAGAGCTCAGTACGTCATAGTTATTTTTCTTCTCTGTTTTTGGAAGCTAGTGCAATGAGGTATAGTTTTAATAAACATTTATTCGATTTGAAATTTTTACTACTATAGTCTTTATTTTGCAGTATATTATATACATATATTTGCAGTATATTATATTTTCATTGATCCACTTAGTTAAGTTTAACTATAACGAAGCAAAATGATGTGTAAAACCAAGTAATTGCTTTTAAATCTAAGTAAAAAATATACAATTTAAATGATAATTATTAAAAAGATACATGCATGCATATATACGTTAAGAACATAAATATATATAGGATATAAAATTTTAATCTCTTTGTCAACTTAATTGCGGCCCTGAAAAGGGCCTCTTGTTGATTGGTATATATGTATTTATCTAAGCATACAATTTTAATCTCTTTGTTAATTAATTGGCGGCCCTGAAAAGGGCCTTTGGATAAATCATATTACTTGCCTGCAAATAAATAAGTTTATATTTGTATAAAAGACGCTTGATGATTTTTTAAAACTAGGGACCTACGTAGCATGCAAGTATTTTAATTTTAGGAGTCTGAAAAATTGAGATCAGTGCGTGTGAAATGCGGACATTGATTCATGCTGCAAGTAAAGAACGGTTAATTTCTACAAATTTAAAAACGCTTTAGTTCAAAACTTACCACATGTTTGGTATTTTATGCAATACTTACAGTTCTATAATGGTACCATATGGATCGATATAGGTCAGAGTTTTTTTGGCTTTTCTTTTTCTTTTGTGGGCATTTTCAACGAGTTCTTTATTTAATTTTCGTACTTTGAAGAACATTCTTGCCCTGAAAAATAATTTTTTTACTTTAATGTCGCATTGAATTGTTGCAGCATGCTCAATGTGAGTTTTTACAAAATCATTTGTAATGAGCAAGCCGTCTTCGTTCAATGCCTTAAAGACTGACTCAAGACTTCGCATATGGACCATCATAGAGGAGCTTGGTAGGGATAACCCACCCTCATTAAGGTGATCCGCCCAGCAGAATGAATGGTCGTCATTGCTCCTGAACGACGTGCTGGGAATGTCATCCTGCAGCTTGTGGCAAATATATCCCGCTAAATGCTCGAGTCCGTCTAGCTCCAAATCCTCGAATTCCGCTTCTTCAACCGGCCACAGTTCTGCATTAGAGCTTAAGTTTTTCAGCAAAATACCTGTAAATATGGTGAAATATATATGTGCGATTATTAATAAAATATATTTTTATATTTAAGCCGAATGAAATAGATAAAAAATTATTTTGAATTACTTGTAAGCGGAGGCTGCGTGATTTCTATGTCAGGCGTATCATCCTCTTCTACATTAGCAGAATCGGATAATACGCCCTTGTTGTGTCCTAGCAGGTATAGTCGCAGACGGTACTTGAATTCCTGTTGGTCAGGGTGATCATGTAACCCGCCTTTTGACCGAATAATGCCGAAGAAATTTTCGAGCACGTCTTGGTTTAGCCGATACGTCAAGACATACTTGACATTAAAGCGAGCTTTAATGTCCTCGAATAACAACTTCAACGCCGTATTACTTTGAATGATTCCTAGGGATATAGTAAGAAAAAATTACAAACATTTAATGTTATTCTTGAGATAACCATATGTATTAGTTTACCTTTTTGGAATGGCAGCAGACTAAATTTGCCAAGCACCCTCATATTTTTGACTAGGTCGGTCATCTCGTCTAGGACCTTGTTTTGCTCCTCGATCGCTAAACCGTAAGCAAGACACCGCTTCCTGGAGTCGGCGTGAGGCACCCTGACGTTTAGAACGTCAAACCAGTCATTTGTCTAAGGTGTATAATTTGAACATGAGTTTTAATATTGCGGTTTAAATATATCGTAACCTTAATTCACAAAGGCCCTAAACAAAAAAATAATTATATTTTATAGCAGAAGCAATAAACGTTATAAAAATAGTATCGAAAATAGGTAGAGCTTTTGAAAAAGGGGCATGTAACTCCGTTGCTTTTGGTACTAACACTTTGAAATTTTTATTTAAGCTATATTTTAGTACGAAAAACTGTTGGTTAGAGCCTTTGTGAATTAAGATAACGATATGTAATATAGTAAAATATATAATATATCAATTTCATAATATAATATAACACATACTGTTTTGAATAACTGGAAGCATTCGGTCCAGTTTTAGTTCTGCAAATGACCCAGACTTGCTGCCCTTGTTATGGCCTGCGCCACAGTATGCGAAAATAGTTTCGCTGCCGTCTTGACCTTTTGGCGGTGAGCTCCAGCCACGGTCAAGTTACTTGCAGAAATGAGTTATTGTCAAGTCCGTGCTTGTAATTGACAATAACTCCAAAATTATTTCCTTTTTCACAGGTTTCCCATTAATTAGGAAACCTTGATCAAGGAAATGATTTCGCAAAAGTTTTAGCAAGTGTGGCACGTCAGCGAAAACGTAAATCCTTTGGTCATTGAAAATAAACCTATGGAAATGAGAAGTATTATAAGAACTGAAATCAATAAGTTTAATTGTGATTATTTACCACGGCTGGTCTTCAGTTACGCCTAGATCATTAAATAGGGCCCTATTGGTACCTCCAAGATCGCATACGGCAGCCACTGCGTTATAGCCGCAATCTTTTGACTTCTGCAACATGCTTCGAAGCAAAACGGAAGTCATTTTGCAGTCGAAGTCATAAAAGATTGGCTGTTTCCACTTTGCCATGAGACCTGAAATATAAAAGGCCTTAATAGAGGTTTGATATTCTATAAAATCTTGATTGTAATGTTTACCTCTTAACATCGCTACCTGTACGTAGTTGACGGGGGCTAATGTTGAGTCCGACGAAACATCGTAACAGTAAGATTGTCTTACTTTCATTTCGTCGAAACTCAACACGCATGTGCCTCGTTCATGTGGGTAGCGGCGGCCAATAACCGGAAGACTGGGGTTATAAGTCCGCGCGAAATGTCCAGTTTTTGTGCCCAACTTTGAAGTGTGCGGACCGATGGGAGTGGAAGGCATTGCTTATATAGCAACCTGTATGCTTTAGGACTGGCAGCATACAACGATATTGACTTCGCAATATCCTCTTCCGCCCATTTTCGTCGCTTCGACCCAGACTTCAGCTTCGCTATCTGCCCTTGGTGAAGATGGAAGCTAGTGCATCTTCCACATTTTTCATTTGGGCAGCCATTTCATCCAAACGTTTTTGCAGTGACTCCATTTTCCATGCGTGTCTCTTCAATTGCAGGTCGTACTCCCGCTTCAATGTAGCGAGCTCGGTGCACTGCTTTTTGGTTTCCTTTTTGAGGTGTGCATTTACGCGCTTGAATGTCTCACTTCAAATAAGAGAAATATAAGATATTATTACATTTACACATAAAGATCTGTTACTTATTAACGTACACTTCCACTTTCAACACTTCCACTTCCTGAAGATCACTATCATAGTAAACACGGTTACGGATAGGTGACGTCGAAGCATCAACAGTACCGTCCCTGGGCCGATATACTTTATCGCCTTCATTTAAACCAACTAATAAACCACTGGTTGCCAAATGGTTGGCATGGCGTCGCAGCGAAGCGATGGTCGACTAGCAGTTCCTAAGACTTTTATTAGATATCGACATATATAAGTAATGAAAATAAATGATAGTTACTCATGTAATCCTTATCCGTAAAGTGCTTCATGCATATTACGCTGGTGTCTAAATTGTATGGCTTCTCCTGCCGGCAGAACTCTACCCACTTTCTGGCCAAGGCGTCGTCGCGGAGAAACAAAAAAAAACTGCATTTAGGGCCTTTACCCCTACGGCTGCTGCAATTCAACATACGACACGACATTTTTATAAAGCTTTTATTACAAATAAAATGTCTTTTACTTCAGAACGCACGAATTACTTCGATTTTCCACTTGAAAATACACAATACGTTTGCATTTGTTTATAAACAAAAAGTTTGTTTACGTATTGCCATAAACGTCAAAGTCGGCAAAACCAAAGTAGCGGTTTCGGGAATGCGCCACCTTCAGTTCGTTACACCATGATCGCCCAGGATACCGTTTTGTAAATAATTAGCGGAATAAAGAGACATTCGATATTTGATAGCGAGAACGACGGACGTGTTTTAGTCACCACTTAGCCCTCTGAATATTTCAGTATCGAGTATTAAAGTACTCATTTTATACCCTCGGTATCGATTCTTACTCAATATCGATAGGATCGTTCGAACCCTATGCATTCCTATTTCGCGGTGAGACGGTGGAGTTGAATATCTTTATCCTTGGATTTCTTTCCTTTCTCACTAATAATGACAAATTTCTTTTTTTCTGTAAGGTAGCAATCAATAAACGGTCTTACGGCACTGAAAAGTTCGGCACAATGCTTTATGATTTCAAACCACACCAAGTTTCGATTAACCTGAGTTACTTTACAAGTGCTTGCTACTCCTTAAATTTTTTACATATTTGTTTTAACAACTATTCACGTAAAAACGCTAAATATAATACATCCCAGTAGAACTTGGGAGCATCGTACGATTGCTCGGTGAGTACTCCCTTGGGAATATACGAATACTCCCCATTGCTCCCTATGCTTCTGTGTATAAGCATGTAATTTTGTATACTCCCTTTAACATTGGATGTCCTAGGAGGGGGAGTAATCCCTTTTACCTCCTAAACAAGCAATCGGAGAGCACACACAGAATTATCATCCCACAAACCTCCTAATGGAGCAATACGGGAGTACTCCCTTAGTTACCTCCCAGAAACCTCCCAAAAAGACAACAAGGGAGTGCACATAGAAAACATCCCACATTCCTCCCTAACGAGTATAAGGGAGTACTCCCATAAGAGTCATCCCGGAAGGCTCCTGTACGAGTAATAAAAGAACGTCTCTATACTCCCGAATTCCTCCTCATGGAGTAATGAAAGACTACTCCCACATTGCTCCATAACGAGCATTTTACATAAGCTAAAAAGATTTTGCTTTTTACGCAATTCATTTATTTAATTTTTTAATCATGGTTAAAACAATTCAAATTTTTGTATTGAAGTTTTGGTTTAATATTTATTTTTTTTCCTTTTCAGTAGGGTTTTTGCACATTATCTTCTGCGTGAGAATTGATCGTAAAAGATACGGATCTGAATAAGCGGCTGGAACACGACTGTTTGTCAAAAACATACGATTTCGAACTCGCGTAAATAGGTTTGTTCGTCGAAAATCCAGCAAGAATTATCCAACACTCAAAATATCAGAGAGTAAGAAAAAATTCTCTCAAATTCTCTCTCATGTTGAGAAACTTGCAAATTTCTGCACGAACGCAAATTTGCAGGAATTTGCAAGTTTCGCTGCCAGCTGGCGTCCACGGTTGCATTTCAAACATAAAAAATTTTTATAGAATTTTTAAAATTCTTTCGGATGGCCAAAAACAGGATATACATGTATATTTCTTGTTGTTCTGACTTTCTTTAACATACATTTCAATTTCTTCATCGTACTAGCTGTCGGGATTCTTAAATCGACTCTGGTTGCAATTGCATTCCGATTGCGAATACCATTTTTTTCAGCCGAATTAAGTTCAAATCATTGGAATTAACTAAATTAATTATATCAACAATTATTTACTTCCTTTTTTCATAAAAAAATCGCTCGTTTATAAATTTTTAAATTTAACGAACTAATTTATTCAAATTATTGTAGACAAAAATGCAACCATGCGCCACAACCACATGTTTTTCGTGTTTGCAAATTCTTGCTGGCAAAATTTTTTCCAGCAAGAATTTGCAACTTCTCTCCAAGAGAACTGTCACTTTGCTCTCACAATTTTTGAGTGTTGGATAATTTTTTGGTCTGCACGAACGCGATTTGGGCAAAAATCGTGATAATTCGTACAAATTCGTACAAATTTTTTGCTCGACGAACAAACCTAATGTATATTTGCTAAATGCAATAGCATGAACGCTCTTCGAAAACATATGTTCGAAAGTGCTAAATGTTGCATTTTAAATGCAGCAAAAACGCTGCATAAGACAGATACGTTGTTTTATCAATCTTACCCACATCGTTGGAAAAATTTACCCTATGACTATTGTTACAATTACTGCGCCTAACACCCAAAACAAACATTGATTCGCCGTTTTCGTTTACTCAGTAACCCCCTATTATGAATTTTCACACGATAGGCGATAAACGCTTGCAAGCGTGTTGTATGAAATCAGTTCTAGCATTATCTTTTTCATACGCCCAACAGATGTATTATTGCGAATGGCTGTGAGTCTTGTTCACTTTTTATTGTGAACTACCACAAATCAGCTGCACCATACATCGGATTTCATACGACAACAGCATGCAGGCGTCTATCGTTCAGGACATGACAATTGTCACCATTAGAGAGCTGAAAATTAATTTGTGGCATAGTACTAGGCGCAGTAGTAAAGACAATAGTCAGTCGTTTAATTTTGTAATTGGATTTGGAATAGGGCTGTTAATCGCGCCCGAAAATGCATTGGGTTGATTAAATCGGTAGTCGATAATTCTGCAGTGTGCGGAGTACTTAATGTTCTCTGTTGATGGTGTGCACGGTGCAGCGAACAAAGGTGGCGCCGTCAGTGGTACCGCTACTTTGGTTTTGCCGATTTTGACAATTGTGGTAACTTGTAAATAAACCTTTGTTTACAAATCAGCGAAAGAGAAATATGAATTATAAGTGAAAAATCAGTTTAAATTGTGTTAATTTGCAATTTGTGAGTGATTTTTGAGTTGAAGACTGCGTAAAAACTAATACAATGAAGTGATGTGTGTTAAATTGCGACAGCCGTCAAGATGCAAGAAGCGTAGATGCAAGTGTAGCGCTGGGACGAATCGCTGCATTTT
Organism: Rhagoletis pomonella; assembly: GCF_013731165.1. Classification (NCBI taxonomy): domain Eukaryota; kingdom Metazoa; phylum Arthropoda; class Insecta; order Diptera; family Tephritidae; genus Rhagoletis; species Rhagoletis pomonella. Next base: position 70,914,228 of record NW_023458560.1, read on the forward strand.
GTGTACATAGGGCACGGCAAAGCCGTTCCCGAAATATTTCTCTATTATTATATTAACAGCAATTCCTCACAATGATTTTGTTTCTGCTCCACGCAGCCTCCATTAGCAAGTTAACTAATCAATCCCGCAGAGATGCTGCTGCAGTTTTCTGCAGCAGCCTTAATTGCAAAGCAATGGAGTGTACTAAAACGTTTGCTGAAGCAGCCTCAATTGCAAAGCAATGGAGTGCACTAAAATGTTCACTGTTCTCTAATAGATTAGGTGAAAAATGCAATATTATCGCATTTAGCAAAATTAAAACACGTTTTTCGCTGTAAAGTGAACTGCTTTGGCAGTTTCAACTCGTTCTTCTTTTCGCTCTATTCGTTGTTTACTTGTGGTACACAAATGTCAACGCCCAGGACGGCGCAATCTTGTATTCTATCATTCTTGGATGGTGTGACAGGTGCTTAGAGCTGGAAAACTATCGGTCATTATCGATTAGGCCTGGGTAACGGCGCAAATTTTTTGGCGCTGACACACTTACTCCAGCGTCACTGTCGGAATCAGCACAGTGTGTTGGCGCAATTGCGCTTCTACAGGCTAAAGCTAATTTCCTTTATTGCCGCACGCTGCACGCTGCACCAAAGTGAGTTAATACAAGGTGATATCGGTTGAGAAAAAACTCAAGTATACCCAAGTTCAAAACCCAAAAATACAACAAACCCATCATTTTCACATTCAGAAGGACCGCGACGAATTCTAGCTGTGCTGCACATTTTACAAGAGACACTTCTGTTTCGGGTGTTCTTTGCTGGTTCTTTGCGACACCCGGTGTTGTCAGTGTTCCGGTGTTGAACTAAGGTGAATTAATACAAGGTGGTATCGGTTGGGCAAAAACAAGCCAAGTTCAAAACCCAAAAATACAACAAACACATAATTTTCACATTCAGAAGAGCCGCGGCTAATTTTAGCAACACCACCTTGTAAAAATTCGCCTTGTGCTGCACAATTTACAAGTGACGCTTCGCTTTTGTGTGTTCTTTGCGCCGCCCGGTGTTGTTAGTGTTCCGGTGTTGCTGGCGCCATTGCGTCACAGAGTTGCGAAAATCGGTATCGGCGCCAGTAACTCAGCTCTCGGTATCAGCGCAATGGCGCGGCGCCGCACTGTGTTACCCACGGCTATTACGATAAGAAGTAAAAGCAACCAATAAGCAAACAAAAAGGATTCGTGTAAAATTGTAATTTAATTGTTCATCGTGAAGATATATACAAGTGCTGCATTATATTCATTATAAGTCGATTAAAAATGCTTAAAAACGCCTTCGTTATCACTTTACTCATAGTTGGTAAGTGTTTCTACAAATACGGCTATGAAAAACCCACCTTAAACCAATTTCCTTTGTATATGCCTCCAGCTACCGGGCATTTTTCAACGCTGGATGCGGGTCGGCCAAGTAATTATGGAGGACATCGTGGTTATTTTGGTGGCTATCAACCAACGCCACCAGCGGCAACTGAACCACCACAAACGCCTAAAGAGTATTTGGACAAAAAGTCTGGTTTCTCGACTTTTGGCATAATTTCAATCATATTTGTAATAATTTTAGCCTGTTTGGTATTCTACTATGGCATTATGTGTTATCCGTTTTTGTGTCGCGATGAAAAAAAATATCGCTTTATGGATGTCTCTTCGACCATCACATCGGCCACTTCACGTTCAATACAATCTATAGAAAACTTTCCGGTAGATCAAAAACATTAAAGGCAGCAATAGCGCTGTGGGAGAGTTTTTTTTTTTAAATCGGAATACTAAGCAACTCGAAAGACTATGCAAATATATTTTCTGCTTTTAAACTTTTGAATTTATAAAAATTTTACATCGTAATTCGGTAAGGGTTTTGTAATATGATATTTCTCTACTTACACATAATTTAAAAGGTAATTTACTTCCACGAAATGGCTCAGTTGCGGATAGATGATGCGTCATCAGTTTTACAAGAAGTCACTACTTACGTGCCAAAATTCATGCTTTACCTAATTTTAACTTCTTACATACGTAATACATTCGAATAATTTGAATTCTGATGAAAAATCTTATGGCATACAAATTCACTGCCAGTCGGTGATACTACAATCGTCTTGTTTTACTTTGCATAAAACGGAGGACAATTCTTGCCTTTAATATACAAAAAATAGTATACTCTCTTAATATACAAATATTTTTAAACACTCCAGGTTGTGTGAAAGAAATAACCGATTTTTGAACAAAATAAATAAGTTAATATGTAAGTTTATTAAGCTCCACCCACATATATATGTAAACGTACATTTCGTCATCTTAAATGCAAAGAACCAACTAACATCGTCACGTCATAAAGGGCGTGGATACTTCTAATTCGGTGAAATGCATCATAATCAATCAAAAAGTGAATTGGACTTTTTGTTAGTTATGGCGTTTGCATTTCAGGTGACGATATGTACATATTCGTGAGTGTTAAAAGCTTTACGTTTTTATAAATTAAATTAAAATTCAATTTTGCTTACAAAACTCGAAAGTACTCGAAAAGAACAATGAAAAACTAATGCTCGGTTGCACCAATCAATTTTGAATTTATCAACCTGTTAAATTTTAAAATGACACAATTTTGTTCGGAAAAATACGCCTTGGTCTCATACATTTTAAAATTGTTTGGTGGAACTGGGGATAAGAAAATTAATAAAAACACGTTCTCGAATCATCACAAATGCAATCTTTTCTCATTGGCAAAATGATTATTCGCCAGCAATGTTTAGCAAATAATATTCGTTTATATAAGTAGAATTTTATACAATTATGAACATAGCAATTAATTCCCTCTTTTCGGTAAGGTTTTATATGTAGATAATAAGGAGAATACACAAAATATCACACCGAAAATAAAAGGCTCAAATGACATTGCCAGTTGGTTAAGCACTTTTTATACAACTTGCATTTTTACCATATAACTACTATGTATTATACAATTTAAAAAATATACCATTCATAGCGTACTTATAGCGTGTATTTTAATTATAATGACGCATGTATGTTTGCAAAATGTATATTTTTATAGCATTTTATGTAAACACTATTATATAAATAAATATACGATTTACCGTAATATCTTCTTTCCTATAGAAAGCGCTTTTAATGTTCCAATTTACTATGTTGTTGTTGTAGCAGCATACAAGTTTCCCATAGAGTTTTTGAGTGTTGCTGGAGTGACAGTCCTTGGCCAGATATAAATCTGGGTCGTTCCGGTTACGTAGATCCGACTGTCGTGGAACCGTTCAATTTACTATGTTGTTGTAGATGCTACTCAACCTTGCCTAGATCGGCCTATCCCTCAATCGTTGTCGTCAAGCTAAACTCCTACTGGGTTTGCCCATAGGGACAGAGGTATTAACTGAGTGGGGTGTACTATCTCACGCTTTCCTTGCAAACACTTTTTATCGAAAAATACCAACAATTATTACATTGAGGTAGTGGCTTTTCAAATGCCTTCATTATTGCGAAAAAATCTGGCTCAGATTTCAACGACCTTCACCTGACTTGTAAAGGCAACTTCTAAAGAAAAATAACACATTGAAATGTCTAATTACCCACCAAACAATTTTTGTTGCCGGCAATAAGAAAACGTCTCGCCCTCGGAAACAAATTTATTGCCGGTAATATTGCCATCGAATCGATTTCCTATTACCAGTCGCTCTAAAACGTCCGCCGAAGGCAACTCGCCTGGGCGAGTCATTTTCTTATTACCTGAATGAGTCGTTTTCTTATCGCTTTAGGCGATATTTGGAATAATTTTATTCTCTTTTTAATACTTCATTTATTTTTTGTATACAAAATTGGAACTTACAATCGGAATTAATTCCTTTTCTCGCTATGGGGCTTCCTATTTTTTCAATCCTGTCCTTGGGCATAATTTAGATGCTTTCGGACAATACTATTGACGCCATATTCATAAGTTTCGGAATTTTTGAGAACTTATTTATTGAAAATTGGCATGAACGAAGTGATGTTGCCGATTTGTCACCACATCAATAAATCGGTGAGTCGCCATTGATGATTGTTGCCTATTTCTCATGTTATGCATGGTGGGTATTCTATTCTAGTTCTTTATTCATTTACATATATGTACATTGAGCACACAAATTCGAAGTAGAAAAATATATTAATTAACAATCAGGTTTATCAGTTCCATGATTACTCTAAAAAATATATGTATTTAATTAAGTGTTAAAATTATTCTGAGGATTTTTAAATACAATAAAAAACTAATTTAAAATCGTGTGGAACCTGATTTAAGGTTACGTTGTAAAGAATGCTAGGTGGCATGTAACAGGCGAGTACTATAATCACATGTTACATTTGTACAGGCTATTTCTATACGCGTAATATATGTAGGTAAATGCAATGGCATATTTATAGGGGCCCAAGGCGAATATATATAAGGTGGTATCGATTCAACAAATACAACAATTACTTGTATTCTGTTTTTGCTTTTAGCGGGTCGTTGTCAAATTTCAGCTATTCTTCGCCGAAGGAAAAAGGGCGACAGAAAATACAAACACTCTCACGTTTTCACTCACTCACTAGCGAAATACAAAATTTTGACAATCAAACACTACTCACAGCTGATGAAACAACACCACCTTATATAAATTCGCCTTGTAGGGGCCCATTCATATGTGACAACTACACTGTCACATACAAATATAAAATTAAGTAAATATTTAATATAGAAGAGAAGGTTTTTAACATGAACTGAAGTTTGGTGATTTTGGTGGTTTCATTTTTGGTTCCGCCTGCCATTTTTTTCTCGATACCACTCATATAATGCTCAAAGTCTTTGTGTACATTACCATAATGCTATATTTGGTTTTATGGCTTAATTATTTTAAAGTTCGTCCTTAACATCATCTAAATCGACATCCGACAAGTCAATTTCCTCCTCAGCTGGCGGTTGACCATCCTTACCATCCCAGGGCTTCAGTGTTAATAGCTGGTTTCTTGGCACCACGTACGGGTGCAGTATGTCCGCGTCCATAGGAAATGTCTCGTAAGAATCAGGGTGGGCAAAAACTCGGAGTTCGAGCGAGCGAGTGAGCAAACTCCTACCATTGTGTCATTGTGGAAGAATACAAGTGAGATATCTTAGGGTTGACAGATAGTTGACAGGGTGTTCAATATGGCGATGACAGTGTGAACAATATGGCAGCCAATATGGCATACAACACCGAATGGCCCGAAGTAGCCAAACTACGACCCGAATGAAACGCTTCGTGAAAATCCAGGGTTGCGAAGTGGTATTTTGTTGGAAAATATAAAAGCCAGGATTTTGTGCAGCGCCGAATTTTAACAAAAGAGGGTTTTGTGTTCTCAAGATGAACAGAAAAGGGTTGCTGTGCTGTTTCGTTTTAAGCTTATTTTAATCTTAAGGTATCTAATTAAATATTAAAAGGAGACAAAAATTAAAGCAAAAATTTAAAATATATGTACATATCTGAAAATTTTAAATAAAATATATATTTCCACGAGAGACAAATTAAATAAAATGGGTTAACTTTAGGGGAAATATACTTATCAGATTGGGTCAGATAGCGCTTTTACGTTATAACTAAAAATAATTCCTACTTAAATTTTATATAATTTTGGTAACGTATTTCTAAGCTGACCCTGAGATCTGTGAAATAATACATATTTATGTGCATATATTGTGTTGATTATGCTCTAAATCGCTAAATAATTCTTGCAGCAATCAGCACCATTGGAAAGTGAAGTGACAATAGGCTGGTTTTCTTTATACAGCCCGTTTTAAACTCGTATTATTGTTATAATAAATTACAATTATTGTTTGTTTCCATTTCGGTCAACCGCGCAAATTATTTATTAAAAAAATGTCGTTTAAAAATAGCAATTTTGTTTACTTTTGAATAAGACTTTATCGAGTGCGCTATAAAGACAGGCGGATAAATGCTGTAAAGAAATATATGTTGAGTCCAATCGGTTTTTTGCTAATCCGGTTTTTGTGTAGGTATAAACAAGGTATATTAAAAAAATAAATCTCCATAAAAAAATATCGTTATTTTCGTATTTAAAATTAATCGGAATTTTATGGGGGGTTATAAAAACTGGTTTTAATTGAAACTTTGTTTTTTTCGGCTATATTTGTTGTTATTTATTGGCCCAGATGCAAATATTGAATGAACTAACATATTTTAAATATTTACGGAACTACCATTTGTATACAATCCTGTATTCAAGTAGATGTAATTCGAAAAATTTAAACGGATTTCTTTAAATCCACCTGAGCTGCGGACATATTGCGAATTCATTTTAAAACATTAACCACTACATTTTATTAGTATTAAATACTTTCAATTAAGAAACAATTATTATTAGAAAATAAATATGAATCGGTTTATTTTAAATATTCCAATGTATATTTTTTGTTAATGCAGATAGTGCGGATTTAACGTATTTTATAACCGTTACATGGGGAAAATAAATTTTAGGCAGATTGTTATTGACAATTTTTACATAATTTACGATTGCAATCAATTTCTTTCAAAACTATAATCTAAATGATTGCAAGTTGTATTTTTTACGATCAAAACAGATTCCAATATTAGGTATATTATGCACATGCAATCCAATTTGATTTGAGTTATTCAGTTTTAGATACATTTATATTTCTGTGTTCGTATGGAATAGTAGTTTATGTCGGGAAGCTGGCTTTAGTATAATCCGGCAATCCGTTTATTATTTACAACACAAGGAATTTTTTGATGACCCTTAACAAGAATATGGACGTGCTAGTATCGGAACTATTTCTTGCACGTTTATTTATCCAAAATTTCTTCAACGGCTCGGCGCCAGTGAGGGTATGTTGCGAATGCCGCATTATACTAAAACCAGCCTTTTGACATAATCTACTATTCCATATGAGTGGGACACGTGCGAAATGCGGATTTTCCCAGTTGCAGTACTGCAGTAACTCGACACCTTCCTCACCAACCGCTCTGTCCTCTATGAGCTTCTTAATGCACTGCAAATAAAAGATGGAAATTTAAGAAAAAATACTATCACAGCGTTTCACTCTTGTAGTATATTGGCTATCAAGCACCAGAAAATTTCCATCACGCATTCCATATGCCACCGATTGTCGTGGATCAATTAAAATACTGTCATCACAGCTTTTTGGTACTCCAGCAACTGGTGTGTCTATGGCGGAGTAATGTGGAGCTGTTGCATGACTAAAATCAATTTGGGCTCTTTGAGAACTGGCTTGTTTGTTGCGAGCTATTGGCATCAAATGTATGCAAATTAGATTTCCAAACGGGCAACTGTTGAATACAGGAAAAAATGTATTTTATATGGATCAGCTAAAGTGCACTACTACCGTGTAATTGGCCAACCTTCTAATAAATCAAGCAATCTTATTGTATAGTCATCGCCGCCAGTCACCAAGAAATTTCCACTTGGGTGAAATGCAACATCATTCTCCGGCGACGAATGCACTGTATTAGCTCGCCTTCAGCTTTGTCAAATATCTTATACTAGGTTCACATATAAGTAGATTATCCTCATTTTCGAGCTTAACATCCTAATCTGTAATTATAACAAGAGATTACCCATATAAAATTCGTCCCTTGTTAATCTGTAATTATAAAATAATCTCAGATTTAACCGATAACTTTTCGGTGCCCATCCTAGTTTTATCGATTGTTTTTGCGAAAAAGAGGAGAAATACCAAATGTAAAAGTAAACAAAAATGTACGCTAGCAAGTAAAATAGGTTTGCAAAGGTATTTTTAATAAAATTTTAAGTTAAAATATATTTATATTGCTTATTATAGCAGAAAAACGTGATCACGGTGGCACAGAGAAGCAACATAACTTTTCCTTGAGATGTGAGAATAACAAGCACAACAAATTTGACGGCTAATAATCTGAGATTTGCCTGTGTAAACGGGGTGATTAAAAAACGAGCTTTGATTGAGATAATATTGATATGTGAACATAGTTTTAACGCGGTTACAACTTAATGCTAAGGCCACCAGATTGACGTCTGGATGCCATGCCAGCTGTCGTCCCATACCTCTTCCCCCGGTGAACGTTCGCATACATACGCCTGAAAATGTATCGCAAATTCTTAACTTGTCGCCGCACGATGAAATGAACTTACCATTAGGGCTGAATTTTGCTGCGCGCACCCATTTGTGTGTATTTTGAATCAGTATTTTGATGGCTGTTCGCCATTTTTCTAGTCTGCAAACGAATAAGCTGACGAAGAAGCAAACAAATTCAAGCACATTGTTGCATTCTACCGTACATATTAAAAGCTTTAAAATCTTAAAACATATGTGAAAAACTTTTATAATCTGAATATTTCTAATGTCCCAATCAAAACCAAGTTTTATAAATAGCATTTTTAAAAAGCAATAATCTAATATTTTTCAAGTTTTTGGGCATATATGTTACCATTTGAGCAACAAATACTACCAAGTTTTAAGAGACTATTTAATGCAACTCAGGTCAAAAAAGCGCACTTTAGAGCAAAATAAGCAACTCTAAAAAACAGATGATCGCAGCTGTGGCCCAGGATGACGTCTATTGCTAAGATATCTCACTTGTATTTGTACACAATGCATTGTATCTATCTCACTTGTATTCTTCCACAATGATGATTACAACCTGGATGAAGACAGCCCCTTTGACCGAAACTAACCTAACTTAGCCTGAATTATACTAAAAGCCCAATCAGGAGATATATCAGAACTTGGGTGGGCAAATATTAAAAATCTTAGTAGGCGGATTCATAAAACATAGAAATTATTTCGGTAGAATGAAATTTTCCGAAGCTTACCTTCGGAGAAATAGGTCAGAAAATAACTGAAACTAAAAATCTTGTACTCGCATTTTTAAAACAAAATTTAAAATTTTTTCGCCATTCAGTCTACGGTGGATTTTAACGGCCTTTTAAGCTTAAATTAGTAATTAACTCACCGACCGGAAACTCTTTCAAACCAAATATCACGATCTCATTCGTTTCCAAGACAAATTCCTTCACCTGCTCGATAATTTCCGCCAGAGGCCGCTGCCTCGTAACGCCATGATTGATATAGAACTTATCCGGTGTGTTGCGATAGTAGCCGACGCGTATATCCAAATAGCGCGCACCATGCAGCAATTGACCGCGAATATCGTCGTCCTGCGTCAATGCATATTTAGTGACGAGCGTTTCACGGAGCAGTGGATCAAAATTGGGTCTGTACGAACCGCAATCATGTGTGCCGGGTATGAATAGATCGCGCATGCGCATACCCCCCACCACCGTATGTGTTTCGCACATCCAACGCGGATAGGCGCGCAAGCAAGCGCTCTTCAATATCGCACCGCTGCCATTCACATAACTCGCCCAATAGCCATAGCAGCCAGTTGTCGCGGTCACATTGCGCGAGAGCTCATAATCAAAGGGCACACCGGTGGTGAACCATTGTGAGGTAGCGCCTGGATGTAGCGCTGCTACAATATCATTTGCGCCATTATTTGAAATCCAATAATGACGTGGGGGTGTTGTAGCGCTGCGCGGTGTTGTTTGCATTTATATCCGCATCGTGTTCAAGCAAGTAGCGCGTCGGCGAGGATGTGCTGCGCTCAGTGATGCCATCGATTGGCACAAAACCCCTGCCCCTGCCTTGTCGAATGCGGCCAGCGGTGTGCCGGTGGTCCATTCGACGCGCTCAAATTTGTGAGGCTCCTGCGAGGTGATCAATATGTGGTCATCGGGTAGCGCAGGCGCATTCATCCAAGATACCTCCAAGTACCGATGACGTGGCGCTCAAGTCGAATATGTCATCGTCGTTGTATGGCAGCGCAGAGGGCGCGGTTGGCGCGGGCAGTGTGTGGGATATGAGTAGCATAAGTAATGTGTAAGCATGGATTGTGAACAACATTCTCGAAACCATAACTGCTGCAATACAGAGTGTAACGCCTTTATGTATGTGACGAAATCACTTCGCTTGCTAAATAATCGTATCACTTTCGCTTATCGTAGTTGTCCGCACACTTGAACACAAATTGAATTAGAACACTTTTCACTTTTTTTCTCTTGGTCTCGGTTAATTTTTCTTCCACACTTGTGTTGCTGCTTTGAGAAATTTAATTTATTTTTTTTAACGCTCGTTATTCACTTAAGAAACAACGCCGTCTTTCGCTTGCTCAGTACGCGCTCAGATCAATTGCATTCAACGTGGCTGGCTGGCTGTTTGGCTGCGCGTGCAATTTCAACCGTCCCCAACGGCTGTCTGAACCGTTCTAGATTTGTTTATATTAAATTTGATGCTTTCAACATAAAACAATACTTGGAAAGTTTATTCAGTACATATGTACATACATACCTATCAACTACGATATTCGCATTTTTTCTTTTGTCTAATTGCGCGCAAACAAGTGAAGAAGATAGAGTGTTTGGAAAAACTGCTTTAAAAAATAGGCCATTTCCAAATACCCGTTTAATTGTAAAAACAATTAGTGAAATTTGTATGCCTAACTATTTGAAAAGCGATAAAAGGCAAAAGATAAATTGAAGCGTAAATTTCAACCAAATAGGAGTCGTTCAACCGTTTAACTTATTTCCGCAACGAATTCTTTTATCTTTCCTTAGTTACTCCTCAATCGATATGTGGAAGCCAAGGAAACAACGAAGCATCAGCATGGTTTCCGTAAAGTGCACAACAGCACCACTGCACTTAATACCGTAAATACCTAGGTGACTCGCTGGTAGCGCTAGACTTATCAAAAACGTTTTACAACGTTTGCTATTTCACGCTGTTGAAGAAAATCGAGGCATCCTCTCTGCCACCAAGACTAAAACGGTGAACGCCGGCAATTCTCGATATTGGCGCACGCCAATTGAATTGATGACCTGTGTTTGAAGTTAAACGACTATCCAGCCGATCTTTCTTGCGGAGCGTAACCCTCTCCTCTACGAAACCAAAGGCGACCCATTTTACCACCTGAATGGAGAGGTCAAGGTGCAATTGCGCACCACGTCCACGTCGTCGTTCCCACGACAGTCGGGTCGTCGTAACCGGAACGAACCAGATTTATATTTGGCCAAGGACGGTCACTCCAGCAACACTCCCCAAAAACTCTTTGGCGAATTTGTATGCTGCTACAACAACAACAGCGTCAGCTATGTACATACATCAATTACGTACCCACTGGGAAAATAGGTAAGCACCTTACGAGGTAAGCCATGTTTTCTTTCAGTTTTTAGTACCAAAATTGTCATCATGGCCAATGTCATCTACTAGTAAAGCACAAAATGAACACCTCCAACGACACATTACGTTGTCAGTTGCAAAGTAACGTGCAGCCGAAGTTATCTCCAAGCGCCGAACTACTCCGAGCGACTTCTCTGCATTACACGTAACTTACTTTGTAAAGCGGCTCAGAAGTATGTCTGATACCAAATGTACATTCTAAATTCCTAATTACATAAGGCGGCCATGCCTTTGTAAAAGTAAGGGACGTTCGGCAGGGAAATGGCAATGACTGCCAGGTGAAGAGTAAGTTGCTAATAAGGTATTATTACGTGCTCCTAATTCCCACTGGGTATGTACGTACACACATACATATGTACTTAAAGAAACATGCATACATACATAAACGACACCTGTGCGACAGTAATATTTATAAATGTTTTGAACGAGTGTAATGGTCTGATTATGGCAACTTAACGTAACTTACGGCTCTCTCCTAAAAATTCTGTTAAATGGGTGTTGCTTACAATTGAACAGCCGAAACTTAACGTAACTTAATGTGACGTCGAAATCTGTTTCATTTTGATTCTCTAAGTTCTACGTTCCGTTAAGTTAAGTTAAGTTGCCATAATCAGTCTTTCAGCGTTGCCCAAGCGACGAGCCCGCGAATAGTTAATTTTTATACCCAATTCATGGAGACACAAGTACTTTATGACACGATATCGAATCGAAAGTATCGATATGGTACTAATTTAAAGTATCGCTATAAAAATATCACGTACCCATTAAATTCGAAATAAAAAGACTCGAAATCCCAAATATAGATACCAAAATTCAAAAAAAAAAATAAATGTCTCTGAATATTGGTGTTGTATGTAGGCCGCTGTGGTGTAGTGATTAGAGGTGTGCAAACCTCCGAGTGTATATCTGCCATTAAAAACATCTTCTCACAAAAATACAATCACCGTTCGGAGTCGACGTAAAACTGTAGGTCCCTCCTCTTTGTGCGACAACATCAAGGCGCACGCCACAAATCGGAGGAGAAGCTCGGCCAAACACTAACATATTGTGTAAGCTCCCATTTATTACACGGTGCTAAAAGAAGCGATGAAATACACCCGAAGCAAAACCTAGTGTAGCCTGTAAGTATGGTTGAGTACAATATGAATATACATAGGTCCCGTATAGTTCCTGAACTCTCAACTTTTTTTCATGCCAGAAAACCCATTGTTTTCATACTTGATACACTTATCTATTAAAAGCTTGACTATTTTCCATTCGATTTTAAAAATCGAACAAGTTCTGGAAAGTTGATTAATAGACCTTTAAAACGATATGTAACAATATATTGTTAGACTTAGCTTGTTGGGAGGTTTCTTCGGTTAAATTTTAATGAGCCCCTATTTTTATACATTTTTTGAACTTTGATCATCGCCAATTTCAAAAATTTCTATGAAAGTTGCCTAATATGTGGTATTTATCTAAAAGAACGTTTATTTTCGAATAAATCGATATCTCATCCAATGCAATTGCATAAAACTTGTCGAAGTTAAGCAATTTAAGCAAAAATACAGCCTTGAATTTATTTGTGTGTATGTACCGGACGTGCATATTTTTTGAGCAGTGTGGCTAAGGAGTTCATCAATATTTACTCAAAATTGATATATGTAGTTATACAATCGCTCTTAAGCCAAAAATTTATCTTTCATAAAATTTTAGGAAAATGGGCGTGGCACCGCCCACTTATGTATATCATATATGCGTATCTCAAAAACTACTTGACCGATCTCGACCCAATTTGAAAATACACATTAAGCTTGGCCTCCTTAAGCATCGTTCAAAGTACAAAAAATTAAGATAAAATTTAACCGATGAAAACTCCCAACAATCTAAGTCCGGATTAACAAAGTTCTACTGTAGTTGCCAGAATTTACAACTGTTTTACGAAAGTTTTTTATATTTCGAAACACCGTGGTGAGTTAAAAGACAGTTAGTTGCCGGAATTGCATTATAATTATCTTCGAGAAGACAATTTAAATTGTTATTACTTCGTCTATGATTTATGCAACTTTTTACACAGGCTCAAATACCTTTTAAATGCATTTTTGGGGTTAAACCAATCACTTCTGTTCCAATTATCTCAACTATCGTTGCATGATAAATAGTTGATATCGAAGAATTGTTCTCTAGGGCAATTAAATGATTCAGTTTCGCAGAACATAATATTCATAAGTAATTATTGTTGTCAATTTCACTTAGTAGACATACAGACAATCATTCATGAAAATGTACACGTATTAGACTGAGTCGAACCCTAACGAGAGGTTTGTTTATCTAACGTTTGTTTAAATTTTTTGAGCCTCAATAGTTATTTATGTAGCTTAAAACTTTAATTTGTTTCACCAACATGGCTTATCGCTATGAAGCCATTTCCGTTTCTGGTGGACACATTACTGAAATAAACGCTGGAACATTAAGCTTTCACTTTCCGCTCAGTTGCTGTGTTGATTATATGTACTATGTTCTTGTTATATTATGCAGTTCTTTATACATTATTTACTTGTTTATTTTTTAATTGTTCTTTATTTTCACATATTTTGCTCTCACTCAGCACACCCACAACACCTGCAATCGCGCTTTTCGCCTAACAAAAGTTCAAACAGACAGCCGCACATTCGCACTTCTCGGCAAACGATCTTGTCCCGGTTTCTCTCTGAACTTTATCGCTAATTATGTTCATATGTACGTAGATATGTAAATATATAAATCACTTAGCACAATCACCGAACTATCGTATCGCCAGCAAGCCTCGACTGAAGCTTACCATTTCAACGATTTTTGAGATTGCTGCCTCCGCCTCCGTCTCCATCACAGCTCTGGAGCCGGTAACGCTACTATGCTCACGGTATGACTATTAACGCTAAATATAAATAACTATGTTTTTTTTTTTTTTAATTTTTATCGTATTTATGGTGCAGAATTTGAAATGTTTCGTTCTTTATAGGAATGAATTAAGAAATTTGATTAGCAGGAAGGAACTCGATTTGGTTATCTGAATACAGTGAAGGTTCCATAAGCTCAATAAGAGCGGACGGGGGTAAATGAAACTGTAAGATATTTGTTATTTTTTTACTGTTTTTGTAAAACATTATAGCTATTAATCTTTTAAAACTGCGATTATTAAATTTTACACAGCAAAAGTATGCAAATAATCAGGCATATTCTGCATGTCACTTCCGAGCCAATTTCAACCAATGCCACTTTGAATTGAATGGGGTTGAAATTCACTCGGAAGTGGATTGTAGAACCTGCCAAACTGTTGATTAAATGCAGTTCATACATAAGCATACATGAAATTACAGCAACTAGGCTGAAATTTTACCTCACATGGATGTGCCTATGCAAAGACTTCAATGGCAGGCTTATACCCACTAAGGATCATAGACTAGTGGTCTAATTTAAGGAATAAAAGTATTGAGCACTGGGCTAAGCGATGGGTGGATTTGGAGACCAAGGTCGACCGCCTGAACGATTCGATAATGAACTAGTGGGAATTAGATTCCGACAAGTAGCGCCAAAAGGAAACCATAGTGATATTCAATCTTTCAACTTCTAACTCTCAGAAAATAGGTCAACAAAGAGTGATTTTCTTGGCTCCAGAGGCAGCCAGACTTCACAGAACCTTAGCTAGGTTAACAGTCAAACGTCCAATTGCGACACAACTTTCAAATAACCAAAGTTAGGGAAAGGGCTCTAACCATTCAAGCGATTCACTTCCTAGTAGCCATCGTGGAAAACAAGGAGATTGCAAGACGCCTGTTTTTCTAGTCAATAGGTTCATATGAGCAGTACAAATCCCCAGATGTGTACGGCAAATGGCCAGTTATTCTCCAGAAACGCCATCTCAGTCTCAGTCTTCTCACCCCGTTCATAATCAGATCAATGCGGAGAAGCCTTGCAATGACATATCATCCCTCAACTAAGCAAAAAATAATAAAAATAAAAATACTGCATTCTAACCAAATCTGTTCGACCGAGCTGTATAATAGCTTTTGTCTTTAGGGAAATGTAGAAATTTATAGACAACAAAACTAGATCAACCACTCTGATGACTGCTCGAGCACAATATTGTCCAGGAGAAAAATCGTATACGGAAAACCAACATATCGTCGCTACTATGTCAAACTATCGAATGTGAAAAAGAAAGCAAAGAAACTGTTATAAAAACTGTTGTGTTCATTAGGAAAAAGTGTGGCATTCGACACTTTGTTAAAGCCAGTATCCTCTGCTGCTACGAAGACTCGAAATGTGACGATTTGCCAATTTGCGTATCACTATAAATCGGAGATAGGCACCGCCCTGCCCGCGGGCAAAGCTCTTTTAAGATTTCTATATAATTCATATAGACGTGTGCAGAGTAAAAGCTCTCTCCGCCCGTCGCTGCTATAAATCAATGATGCTCAGAGAGAGCTTGCACTCTGTGCGCGCCCATTGAAAATCCACAGAGAGCTTTGAAGAATTCCACTCGCGGGCGCTGTTTTGAGTATCACTGCTCTAAATCGGTGATGGGCATCGTATAGGCGCGTGAAGAGTAAAAGCTTTCTCTGCCCATCGCTGCTCTAAATCCTTTTTATACATTTACCCACCAGAGTCGTTTGATAAAGTGATAAACTTTGGTTAAATAGATTTCCATACAAAGTTTAAGAGTTCATTTATCAAAATGATAAGTTTATCACTTTATCAAGTTTATCAAGAGTTTATCACTTTTGATGAAGACCCCTATTTATTTTCACAAACACGTCAAAACCGACTCACGAGTCAGACGCATGGTGTATGCCGCCTGTAAGAAAAAGTGAAAGTCAAAAAGGAAGCGGAAAAAAAATAAAGGTAATTCTCTAGGGTGGGGTAACAACCCCTAAAAAAGGTGCGGAAAAGTCGGGAGGGGTACCAAACGACGCGTTTCGGCCCCCCTAATAACAATCCGGGGGGGGGGGGGCTAATATTATTAACCATTTAAAAGTTATGAACAAAAAACTTTTGTTAAATTTCGTTGTTTTCTATGGGCAATTACACCGACAAAGATTCACTAAATCACAATATAATTTAACTTATTTATTAAAGAAACACATAGTTTTATCAACCTAAGATGGATTATTTTGTTATTAAAAAGAAGTTGACAATCTTTGCGAGCCGAAACGCGAGATTCCAAAATAGCTATAGTGCTGCCACTGTATTAGTATTTCGTAATAATTCACTTTACCTTATGAGATGTGTGCACTGTTCAATGCTTTTCGGTATCTTCTTTCGTTTAATATATATATAAATAATGAAAATTTTTAATAAAAAATCGCGCGATTTTTTATTAAAAATTTTCGCCTGCGCGATTTTTTATTAGAAATTTTCACCTGCGGCGCTTTTTCTATAAAAATTAATACTTCGATAAATAATGAAAATTTTTAATAAAAAATCGCGCGATGGTATAGCGAAATTTGCTATTATATTTTGGTTACAATATCTTATTTAGATGAAAGTAAAAAGAAGAAGAAGAAGAAGAAGTGTATAGTGTATAGTGTAAAATGAGTATAATAGCGCAAATGAAATGTGAAATAAAGTGGCAATACCAGCGATGTTGGCGGGTGAGCAAATAAAACACGTATTTTGAGCCGTAGCACGTATATCGGCTTTATATTCGACAATTTCAATGCTTTGATACGTTTGTGCTAAAATCTAAGATTTTACATATAAGGAATCCATTTTTTAATACATTTCAATATGAATACTTACACTTGTGCTCCTTGTGGATGGATGTTTCACGCCGCCAACGAAAAAGTGAAGAAAAACTTAGCGCGATCAACTTGACAGAAAGAGCGCTCATGTCAGCGGCTGAGAGACATACATCCGCAAGGTTGCAATTTATGGTACAAATTTATTAAACTAGAAACTTAAGGCTGCACAGACTTATTGCGCGCCAACAAGCGATTTGAGGTTATAATAATTTTAGCAGGCGCAAAGTTTGTTTACTCTGTTTTATTAACGAAATATATAAAATAAAAGAGAATAAATGATTTGGTTTGCATAAAATAATAACCGGAAACGTTTTAGTAGTGTTTTAAAAGTGGAAACTGGTGATTTAGTGCATTTTTGACGTGGTAATTGCTCATAGAAAACAACGAAATTTAACAAAAGTTTTTTGTTCATAACTTTTAAATGGTTAATAATATTATCTCACCCCCTCCGGATTGTTATTAGGGGGGCCGAAACGCGTCGTTTGGTACCCCTCCCGACTTTTCCGCACCTTTTTTAGGGGTTGTTACCCCACCCTAGAGAATTGCCAAAATAAATAAGCCTACTTTAATTGCAAGTTATAAGATAGATGTAAATTTTAACAATTTCAACAACACACACAATCGCGCGAGTGATTGCTTGGTATTTCGCATTCGAGGTGAGAATAAAAAAAAAGGCGTGAGTACTAGGTACTCATGAAATTTGATGTGTATACATATGCGAACGGCAAACCATAAAAGTACGTTTACATATAAATATAATCTCAATCAAAGCTCGGTAGCTGTCAAATTGGTTGTGCTTGTTATTCACATAACTCGAGGAAAAGTTAAACTTCTTCTCTGTGCCACCGTGGTCACTTTTTTTTGCAGCACATATTAGGCCATTTAAATATATTTATAACTGAACATTTTATTAAAAATACCTTTACAAACCTATTTTCCTTACTAGCTGTGATATTTTTAATTATAATTTTGCATGGCTAATCTCTTTTTCTAATAACAGATTAGGGAGTTAAGCTCGAAAATTAGGATAATCTTTTTATATGTAAAGCTATTATTAAGCGATTCAGTTACATACATACAAATGTAGGTTAGGTTAGAAATTAAACATTAATTTCACTTAATTTTATTCATTTTTCTGATTTAATTTTTTTATTCATTTTCATTTTTAATTATTTTAATACATGAAATAATCGGTATGATTGATAAAATATACTTGTGACTCAAGGGCGTTAAAATATCTTGGAAACACCGCATCAGTTATTGTTTTTGAGCTTATAGTTTGAGCATTTCTATATGTATATATTCCTAAATTTACCAAAATAGACTACTAAACCTATGCCTAAAACCATCTACGAATATCAAAACCAGGGCATGAATCACGTATGACGACATTCGTCTGAACGATATCGTGTCGAGATTGTCTTGCTTCATAAAAATCCAAAATTGTTTGATCGTTTGTGCGATATCGTCAACTCGATTCCAGTTTTGCTTCACGTAACAGTAACTGTAGCCGTCATCGATTCGCCAACAGTTAGCGAGTGGCGAAACGAACGAATACAATGAGGTACAACCAAACTCGCTATCGTCTATCCGTGCTAACTAACTTTGTTGTTGCTTTCACATGCAAAATTTTTCGTTAAGCGACCGGAACTCAAACATAGCAAGCAGCACTATTAACAAGTAAACGGAACACAAATGCATAAATCAGTGTTTTGACAACATCATTTTGTCAGTATCGTTTGAACGACTATCGTTTCAAAGTTACGTGATTCATGCCCAGTTGCAACAAATGAGTCCATACATATTTATGTGCATACATAGGTACAAAGCCGTATGCATTTGCGGAGTTTAAATAATCGGAAGTAATAATCAATTGAAGCGCATTTCCTCTTACTATGCGTATGCCTAAATGTATGCAACCACTTGGCAAGCAAACACAGGGTGCTTCTAATGAAAATAAAAATTTTATGCTGAAATATATGAATAAGCCCTTCGAAATTTTGTGCTGGGATATGCGTTACAGCTTCGCAAATTTTACCTCTACCGAAACCAAAGATGTATACACATCAAAAATAAAAAATTGAAATTGGAAAAAATAAAAATTGATGCAACTTTCTTTCCTAGTAAATTTGTTTGCTTCTCGAAGCATTGATCCATCCTTTACAAGGGCCAGTAATCAGCGGTTGTGCTGCTGAGTTGGGCGAACGTTCCAAAAGCTGCTATTCAATCGCTTGTTTTGTATGGAAAAAGGTTTCACATGCAAATGGGTTTTAACAATTCAGAATTTTTGTGAGAAAAAATTAAAAATATTTGACATTTTCGAGACCAAATAATTTGAAAATAAATCAAATCAGCTGCTCTACTGATACTACCTGTTCAATGCACCTTGGTTCCAACACTTCATAAACCATTACATTCCAAGGTATCGAATTATCTCAACAATCAGCGCCGCTCGGGGCAGTATTGTGATTTAGTAATCGAATTGGAGGTTGACACGGCAGCCGATGATAGCATTGCGCAATTTGGCCACTTCTGTGT
>NW_023458560.1:70933924-70937659 GCF_013731165.1 Rhagoletis pomonella
ACACAGAAGTGGCCAAATTGCGCAATGCTATCATCGGCTGCCGTGTCTACCTCCAATTCGATTACTAAATCACAATACTGCCCCGAGCGACGCTGATTGTTGAGATAATTCGATACCTTGGAATGTAATGGTTTATGAAGTGTTGGAACTAATTCTAGAGCTGTGGCCATTATTAACTAATTCGCCGATTTTATAGACAATTCTGTGTCTGCTCCAAAAAATTTTTTGTTTACTTTTATTATTGGATGATGAGAAATAAAAGTTGTAGACAGCTGTTCTGTTAGCACATGGTTGCATTTGCTGAGTGGCATGAGCTGAGCATTAGGGTGGAAAAAACAGATTGTGCGCATTCTAAAGAGTGCAAAGAACGTAAATCTATAAGAAGGTACAACTTTGATCGCATCTGACAGGTTTGCAACAGGTATTCGTCGTTTTGACTCTGTCCGCTGCAGATTTTTTATTTTCACCTCGAATGCGAAAAACCAAGCAATCACTCGCGCGATCGTGTGTGTTGTTGAAATTGTTAAAATTTACATCTATCTTATAACTTGCAACTAAAGTACGCTTATTTATTTTTTTCCGCTTCCTTTTTGACTTTCACTTTTTCTTACAGGCGGCATACACCATGCGTCTGACTCGTGAGAAAATAAATGTGGGTCTTCATCAAAAGTGATAAACTCTTGATAAACTTGATAAAGTGATAAACTTATCATTTTGATAAATGAACTGTTAAACTTTGTATGGAAATCTAGTTAACCAAAGTTTATCACTTTATCAAACGACTCTGGTGGGTAAATGTATTAGGATTTAGAGCAGCGATGGGCAGAGAGAGCTTTTACACTTCACGCGCCTATACAAAATGTATAAAAAGAGCTTTTCTCGCGGGCTAATTTAGAGCAGTGATACTCAAAACAGCGCCCGCGAGTGGAATTCTTCAAAGCTCTGTGTGGATTTTTAATGGACGCGCACAGAGTAAAAGCTCCCTCTGAGCATCACTAATTTATAACAGCGACGGGCGGAGAGAGCTTTTACTCTGCATCCGTCTATATTAAATATATAGAAAGCTTAAAAGAGCTTTGCACGCAGGCAAGGCAGTGCCCATCTCCGATTTATAGTAGGCATGTTTTACTCAACCATCACAAGCAAGTAGCTAAATCTTGGTCAAATAAAACGAAATTAGCTTATTTCCTATGTTAAAGCATAAACATACGGCAGCGTTGAACCGGATCAACTCGGGAATTAACTGCAGTTGATCCGGATTAAGCCCGAGTTGATCCGGATCAACGCAGCCGTTTGTTTAAGCTTTTAGCCCAATTTTGACAGTTGTTTGACTGCAAATAGTGTCAAAGTAAGTTTTTGCCTCTTTCTGATTGGCTGAAGGAGAAAATTTCTGATGCTGAATGGCAATGCCAAGATAGCTTTTCATAAGCCAATATAATTATGTTGGGTAAGTCCTCCATACAAAATAAGCTAATAGCTTAAATTTCTGGACAAATAAAACACGGCTAGTGATACGCAAATTGGCAAATCGTCACATTTCGAGTCTTCGTAAAAGCAAAGGATACTGGCTTTAACAAAGTGTCGAATGCCACACTTTTTCCTAATGACAACCACATTAGGAGTGTTCGCTATGCAAAAAATGTGTACAAGTTGGTACCAATTGTTACCAAATTGTGTTCGTTTAGCCAAAAACCCAGTAAAACTTGCAAGGAGAGAGCACAATTTTGACATTTCATTTGGAGGGGAAGTTGCAAATTCGTGCTGGGAAAATTTTTGCCAGTAAGAATTTGCAAGCAGGATTGTGGCACACAATAGTTATGTTTTTTTACAAATTATCCAGTAACTTGCCAGTAACTCTCCAGTAACTTTATTTCTAAGAATTCGCTCTCATAGAAAAATTTGCAAAAAAGTTCGCGAACGCTTTTCCAGTAATAATTTGCAAGTTTCATGAACAGCTGATAAATTGGTAGTTTATTCGCAGCATATTCCCAATAAAACGATATATTTTATATTTAAATATGTTTGTTTTGAAAATTTCCACAATAAAAATCCACAAACAGTTTCCTTATTAGTTTAAATTTCATACAGCAACATGCGATCAGCTGTTTTTCGTACTGGCAAATTCTTACAAGTAAAAATTTATCCAGTAAAATCCAGTAAAAACTTGCAACTTCAGCTGTCATTTTTCGCTCTCTCAATTTCCCCTACTTTGCAAGTTTTTGCGTACGAAAACGCCAAAACATGAAAATTCGTAAAAACTTTTACTGGATTTTACTGGAAATGAGTAAAAAAACGCAACTAATTGCATTTTTGTCAACACTAATTTGAATCAACGAGTTCGTTAAATTTAAAAATGAACAATCTTGCTTCGATTTACTAATGAAAGAAGTATGTAAATATTCGTTTATTCGATTAATTTAATTCATTAGTAGGGATGATATGTCATTGCAAGGCTTCTCCGCATTGATCTGATTAGGAACGGGGTGAGAAGACTGAGATGGAGAATAACTGGCCATTTGCCGTCCACATCTGGGGATTTGTACTGCTCATATGAACCTATTGACTAGAAAAACAGGCGTCTTGCAATCTCCTTGTTTTCCACGATGGCTACTAGGAAGTGAATCGCTTGAATGGTTAGAGCCCTTTCCCTAACTTTGGTTATTTGAAAGTTGTGTCGCAATTGGACGTTTGACTGTTAATCTAGCTAAGGTTCTGTGAAGTCTGGCTGCCTCTGGAGCCAAGAAAATCACTCTTTGTTGACCTATTTTCTGAGAGTTAGAAGTTGAAAGATTGAATATCACTATGGTTTCCTTTTGGCGCTACTTGTCGGAATCTAATTCCCACTAGTTCATTATCGAATCGTTCAGGCGGTCGACCTTGGTCTCCAAATCCACCCATCGCTTAGCCCAGTGCTCAATACTTTTATTCCTTAAATTAGACCACTAGTCTATGATCCTTAGTGGGTATAAGCCTGCCATTGAAGTCTTTGCATAGGCACATCCATGTGAGGTAAAATTTCAGCCTAGTTGCTGTAATTTCATGTATGCTTATGTATGAACTGCATTTAATCAACAGTTTGGCAGGTTCTACAATCCACTTCCGAGTGAATTTCAACCCCATTCAATTCAAAGTGGCATTGGTTGAAATTGGCTCGGAAGTGACATGCAGAATATGCCTGATTATTTGCATACTTTTGCTGTGTAAAATTTAATAATCGCAGCTTTAAAAGATTAATAGCTATAATGTTTTACAAAAACAGTAAAAAAATAACAAATATCTTACAGTTTCATTTACCCCCGTCCGCTCTTATTGAGCTTATGGAACCTTCACTGTATTCAGATAACCAAATCGAGTTCCTTCCTGCTAATCAAATTTCTTAATTCATTCCTATAAAGAACGAAACATTTCAACTTCTGCACCATAAATACGATAAAAATTAAAAAAAAAAAACATAGTTATTTATATTTAGCGTTAATAGTCATACCGTGAGCATAGTAGCGTTACCGGCTCCAGAGCTGTGATGGAGACGGAGGCGGAGGCAGCAATCTCAAAAATCGTTGAAATGGTAAGCTTCAGTCGAGGCTTGCTGGCGATACGATAGTTCGGTGATTGTGCTAAGTGATTTATATATTTACATATCTACGTACATATGAACATAATTAGCGATAAAGTTCAGAGAGAAACCGGGACAAGATCGTTTGCCGAGAAGTGCGAATGTGCGGCTGTCTGTTTGAA
>NW_023458560.1:70937759-70938886 GCF_013731165.1 Rhagoletis pomonella
CATACATCCGCAAGGTTGCAATTTATGGTACAAATTTATTAAACTAGTAACTTAAGGCTGCACAGACTTATTGCGCGCCAACAAAGAATATACAACAAAAGTATGAAAGTCGTTAGAACTTGAAAAGATAGCGATGGCTGAAGTAAAAAGTGTTACACCATGTTAAAGTTTTGCCCGTCACTGTATGTCTGCTCATAGACTTCAAGCGAAGTATCGAGGCCAAATAGAAGTACATACATATGTACGTATGTTAAGCTAGCCAATATGCGTTTGTATATTTCGACGTTTCGTAAAGCGAACGGTTGAAGTCAAATCGAAGTGATTTTGTTTTTATTTTCTTCGCTGTTCTTGTCGCTTTGGCGGCCGTTCATATACATATGTGTGTGTATGTTCCTTGCAGTGAAACCCCAAACTAGTCAGGCAAAATACCAGTTTACAACTAGAATTTCCTGACTGAAACCGAACTAGTTCGAAAATGACCAGACTTGAACCAAATACAAAACGATTTATTCATGCCCTGTTTTATTTGACTTCGACAGTTTAATACAATAAAGTACACAAAATATTATAACTTTTATCTGGGTATATTGTAAACCATTAAAGCGAGTACGTATTCAATTATACAAGACCTGTTAAATAATGATTAATATTCATAATGATTATTTATTAAAGCATGTTCTTTTGGATAACCGTTTAATAACACTGGTCTACAAGGGTTTTGCGAATAAGACGGGACCTGGTGTTTCCGAACGGATTTTTCGTGCTGAACACGAATCTGGGGTCCAAAACTTCCCATCACATCACGTTTTCGAGAAAAAAGGGGTTGAAACCCCTAAAAACAGCGTTTTTGGACATTTTCGAAAAATTGTAGAGCTGAACCCTGACGTGCTACAAATTTTGTATATGTCAGAAATTAAAGGCTAAATCGTGCCCTTTCGAATGAGCCCTATGCCGAATTAATCGCATGCACCCTTAGATCAGGGGGTGTATTTGTGTCTAGGAGTCCAGGGAAAATTGATCGCAGAAAGAATTTCATCTTCGCGAAAACGCATTAGAATACCTACGAGCGGTCGTAAGAGGTCTGGGCCTTTGAGCAGTACGTCTTTTAAGCTGGTATTATGCACCTT
>NW_023458560.1:70938986-70940518 GCF_013731165.1 Rhagoletis pomonella
TACCCCGGTTACACGTTCAATTTTCCTAAGGCTGGTGGCACACCTATTTGCGCAGATTGAAAGCGTATAAAGGACTTTGCATTTATTTTCATAAAGATAGAGTGGGAGAATAAATAATACGTAATTATTTTCATATAATTATTCATATATCTTTCATTTTCGCGAGTCATACTTAATGCAAGGCGACATTTCCATATGAGCAACAAAAAGTCAAATTATGATGGTTGGTTAATTTTAGATGCTATTTCCGAAACCACAGGGCACTATAAAGAAGATGTCTCAATCTTCCTCCATAATTTTCGTACAACCTCCATAGGAGGTAAACAGCTCACATGCCGAAGGCAACCCTGTTACACCTACCCACCAACCATTAAGCCATGATTGCACGTTCGTACCTATCAATCATAAAGGGGACTTAACACGGTTAAAAGGTTTACGATGACTAAAAATTTAGGTTTTATATTGCTCGCCATTCCAACGTTATTTTTATTCGCTTCGATCCCTAATGAAGTGGGAAACCATAATTTCAGGAGATGACTCGCTACACTACCATGCGTAAACAGGCTGAGGCAAGGAAATATCCGCTAACATGCAGGCTCTGTGGTAGCAAGCATCCGATTCGACTGTGCCCAGTGTTTCGGTCCAAATCGCCGGAGGATCGCCTTCGTGAAGTGTTAGTGCATCGGTACCGTACTAATTGCTTGTCCGGGATGCATCGTGCCGCTCATTGCACTCATCCGGGAACTTGTCGACGCTGTAAAGAGCAACACCATACAATGATTCTCATCGATCTACCAGGCGATGAACAACCGCGGGCCAGTCGCAATGACGCAGACGACAGCGATGCGATTTCGTTAGTCGCGTCCGAGACTGGAGCGGAAACAATTGCTTTCCGCCCGGACTTGGAGGAAGGGGAATTGCTAAGCGCTGGAGCGGAAACCAGTGCTTTCCGCCCAGACGAAGCCCCCGGAATGGAGTCAAATGCACTCCATCCGGATTCTGCGAGCGAGCTAGAGTTGGAACCCCAACATTTCGGACAGCTCTTACGATACCAGCCAAGAGAGAGCGGATTGGAAATTAGAACTTTCCAACCGCGATACTATACCTCATACCCCCAACCTCGACGACGAAGTAACCACCCACGGCATAAGCGTCGCAACGGGAGAGTGGAATCACACGCATTCCACCTCCCTAAAAGAACCGGATTTCGGTCTGGGCAAGATCACGCCCCAATGAATCCGATACAACAACTCACCGCAGTTGCGCCAACAGCCATCGTGAGGGTAGAAGCAGGAGGACGCTTGCACCTGGTAAGAGCTTTGATTGATCCGTGTGCCGCAACATCCATTATCGCAGACGACCTCGCGCGAGAGCTGAAGCTCAATTTAACGGCAGTCGGCAATCAGCGAGGGTGTTTCATAAAACTACGCGGAAAATACGGAAATTCCACGACCATAACAATGCACGCGGTGGCCGTACGGAACCATCGGCAACAAACGCCTTTAAAAAGTCTCGATGCCACGGTCGTAGCA
>NW_023458560.1:70940618-70950942 GCF_013731165.1 Rhagoletis pomonella
AAATTCATACGGCTTATGAACAGATTCATACCATGTAAATGCACTATTAGTAACTGTTTTTCACAAACCAAAAATCATTTCTGTCACCCTTTTCTTTTATTTTCTTAACAGATTAACGCGCAAGTTACTATCATTCCTTTCAAAATAAGTCTGTTGTTCCTAATGGCTGTATCGCTTTCGTATCATTCTTCACAGATATGTCGCACCGAATTAGTCACTTCCAACAGAAATACTACCAGTGTTAATCAATATATATAATTTACAATAACACGACGGCAAACTTACCAGTTCCAGCAAAGTTCAGTCGATCCTGCACTTCGTTACAAGTCAGACTTGTTAGTTCCGGTGCAGCACTGGGGCTCCTTTTTTGTTTCCAACGATTTTTTATCCCTTATTCATTGTTTGGTGAGCACCCTACTTGGGCCCTGGGGAAAATTTTAGTAGACGGACGGCAAATTCTAGAAAAAGGGGGGATGAGGGGGGGTAGAATAGGACCCCCTGATTTCAAAACTACCCCCCTTTTTTCTAGCAACCCTATAGTTCTTATATAATTTATTGTTAAAGTTTTCATATAAACGATGAATAAGATAGCAAACATACAACTTAGTGCTACCAGACTGGAATTTTGAATAATAAAAGCGGATTTTTAATTCGGAATTTTTACTTAGTAGAATTATTATTTCTGTGTTGCCGAAGAAGGGGGGCGCTGAACACATTTTGCAGAGAACACCTTTCTGCGTAGGCGGCCTTCGGCCGCACTTAGGGATTATAACTCTCAGGCAGTAGAATTCTCCTTTCTGTTTTGCGAAGAAAAGGAGCTGAACACCTTTTGCAGAGAACACCTTTCTGCGTAGGCGGCCTTCGGCCGCACTTAGGAATTATAACCCTCAGGCATTAGAATTCTCCTTTCTGTTTTGCGAAGAAAAGGAGCTGAACATTTTCTTTTGTATTGATTTCCCCTGTATTCCTTTTTAATCATTGCCTTCTTTGTATGTATTGTTTTGTACAATATGGCAACACATGTTATGTGTCAGTTTGCAACCATGTGTTATTGTAAATACATATGTGTGAAATTCAATGTAATTTACAAGTCGATAAAAGTTTAATTAAAGTGATTTATATACAAGATAAAATAAAAGAAAAGTGTGTAGAGTATTAAGTACAGTGTTATGTGCATTTATATATATAAAAGTATGCACAAATGCTTTTTTGTTAAGGAAACCAAGTGGAACGACTTAAGAAATTTTAACAACAAATAACTTATAAACAATGATATTATTTATATTTTTTAGTTATACATGTTTTAGAGGATACCTCCCTTAACATCCTGACCAAGTTTCATTTGTTAATTCCACCTGGTTTTCTTAAAACACAAGGTGCGGCTGACTACTAAAGCACACCCGGGCCCTGTTTGAGGCACGTAATAAAAACTGCATAAGTGCAGCTCTGATGAAAAGTCTGTGTAACTTCCCAATCGTTAAAACGTTGCTAGAAATTCACACCGAACATGATACCTCATTTTTTAGATGAATGCAGCAGTTGCAAACGGCTCTTTAAATAAAATTGGTTAGCTGCCAACTTTTCGTTCAACTTTCGACTCAACTAAATAATCGCTTTTAAAGTTGAATCATGTAAATCCCAAACTTTGCCACTTCACTACGGCGTTGATTACGCCCCTTAAACACCCCGCACGATATATGCTAGTAGAGATCCCATTAAAATATAACTTTAGCTTCATTTTAACATTTTTATTGAATTTCACACTATTTTTTCCACACATTTGATATTTCACTAGCTTCAAGTACTCGAAGGCGAATTTTTTTGTGCTCATAAATACATATTCGTAAACTTTATTCTAAATGATAAGCTTTTCTTTAATATCATGAAATAACTACTTTATTTGTACACATCGGTATAAGAACGCGATGCGGTAGCGGCGTTGCAACGACATAACAATGCCCGTCACTGGGCTACACATCGGTATTGTAATTTGCAGAAATCGACGATATGTATACTGGACTGGGCAAAGCAAATTGAATGTTGATCGCGAACCGTATGCAGTGAGCATTAACCGTGCCTTGCGGCCGACTCCACCGCCATCGGCCCACATAAGTATGAGGCGCAACCTCTGCCGTAGCACCTCAGCCTTACGTGAGCAAAGAAGCAGTGGGGGAAAATCTGTCTACGACAACCATGAAAATCCATATTTTGAGACACTGCAGCCACAATAACTTTCAACGCATCACATCTTGCAATTCTAAACTGCCTTTTTTTCGTTCAATATATGAATTATAAATTTTGCTTTCAGTGTTTTTTATAAATCTTTCATTCGTTATTAGTTTAATATGGTTGTATAAATTGTTCAATATGTTTTTTAAGTTTTGCTTTAGATTTTGGTATATAGGTTGTGCTTTCGTATTTGTTTTGCGCGCCACTGTTTTGCAGTTCTCTATTCCTGAAAAGAAAAGAAAATTCAAGAATTAATGGAAATTCAGTGAAGGAAAAAAAAAACCACTCAGACAATATACTTACGCAAGCAATTTACTCGAAACGTGGTTTATGAATGACAGTCGGCCATTCACGGAAATAGTTTGTTATCGATAACATAAATAAACGAATTCGATACCTTTCAGAGTCACCTCGACCTTTATTATACCCCGGTTACACGTTCAATTTTCCTAAGGCTGGTGGCACACCTATTTGCGCAGATTGAAAGCGTATAAAGGACTTTGCATTTATTTTCATAAAGATAGAGTGGGAGAATAAATAATACGTAATTATTTTCATATAATTATTCATATATCTTTCATCTTCGCGAGTCATACTTAATGCAAGGCGACATTTCCATATGAGCAACAAAAAGTCAAATTATGATGGTTGGTTAATTTTAGATGCTATTTCCGAAACCACAGGGCACTATAAAGAAGATGTGACCATACTATCTCAATCTTCCTCCATAATTTTCGTACAACCTCCATAGGAGGTAAACAGCTCACATGCCGAAGGCAACCCTGTTACACCTACCCACCAACCATTAAGCCATGACTGCACGTTCGTACCTAACAATCATAAAGGGGACTTAACACGGTTAAAAGGTTTACGATGACTAAAAATTTAGGTTTTATATTGCTCGCCATTCCAACGTTATTTTTATTCGCTTCGATCCCTAATGAAGTGGGAAACCATAATTTCAGGAGATGACTCGCTACACTACCATGCGTAAACAGGCTGAGGCAAGGAAATATCCGCTAACATGTAGGCTCTGTGGTAGCAAGCATCCGATTCGACTGTGCCCTGTGTTTCGGTCCAAATCGCCGGAGGATCGCCTTCGTGAAGTGTTAGTGCATCGGTACTGTACTAATTGCTTGTCCGGGATGCATCGTGCCGCTCATTGCACTCATCCGGGAACTTGTCGACGCTGTAAAGAGCAACACCATACAATGCTCCACATCGATCTACCAGGCGATGAACAACCGCGGCAGCGACGACCAACAAGGGCCAGTCGCAATGACGCAGACGATAGCGATGCGATTTCGTTAGTCGCGTCCGAGACTGGAGCGGAAACAATTGCTTTCCGCCCGGACTTGGAGGAAGGGGAATTGCTAAGCGCTGGAGCGGAAACCAGTGCTTTCCGCCCAGACGAAGCGCTCGGAATGGAGTCAAATGCACTCCATCCGGATTCTGCGAGCGAGCTAGAGTTGGAACCCCAACATTTCGGACAGCTCTTACGATACCAGCCAAGAGAGAGCGGATTGGAAATTAGAACTTTCCAACCGCGATACTATACCTCATACCCCCAACCTCGACGACGAGGTAACCACCCACGGCATAAGCTTCGCAACGGGAGAGTGGAATCACACGCATTCCACCTCCCTAAAAGAACCGGATTTCGGTCTGGGCAAGATCACGCCCCAATGAATCCGATACAACAACTTACCGCAGTTGCGCCAACAGCCATAGTGAGGGTAGAAGCAGGAGGACGCTTGCACCTGGTAAGAGCTTTGATTGATCCGTGTGCCGCAACATCCATTATCGCAGACGACCTCGCGCGAGAGCTGAAGCTCAGTTTAACGGCAGTCGGCAATCAACGAGGGTGTTTCATAAAACTACGCGGAAAACACGGAAATTCCACGACCATAACAATGCACGCGGTGGCCGTACGGAACTATCGGCAACAAACGCCTTTAAAAAGTCTCGATGCCACGGTCGTAGCACCATACAACAATATAAAGCTCGCCGATCCTCAGTTCCACATCGCAGCTCCCGTCCGCTTAGTGCTAGGTGCCGAAGTTTTCCCTAAGATGTTCTTAGGCGCCAGCGGGAACTCTCGGTGCGCTACTAGCGCAAAACACCATTTTCGGATGGGTACTGTCAGGCGCATGCTAAACACATTTTTGTATGACTTTATTTTGTTTTTTTTTCATGATGAATCAATAACTGAAAATTTTTCGTATATATATTTTGTTATATTTCATGAGTCAACTTTTTTTTTCAAAATGAATTATTAAATGAAAATATATTATATAATATTATTAAAAGTGCAGTTGAATTTGAAACCCACGTCTTTTATTTTTAAACTTTCTTTCCTTATAGAATTTAGGTCCATAGATGAAGAACTGAATTGGGGAATCTAGATTTAACGTATTTTTATCGTGTAACGTGGTATAGAGGTTGGATCACATGGTTCTTTGGATGTTGCTTATAGCAAGGGGGCCGGCATGTTTAGGCCTCCGCCTAAATAGATTAGAAAGAGGACACCCCTAATGTTTAACATTGCGTTAGCATTGCCGCTGTTAACTTTCCCCTCGCTTTCTATTTGTTTCCGTTATTGGAATAGTACTACTTGAAAACATCTTGGCAGGCTACCGCCATTATAATAAAAAACTGTTCACTTACTTCTTTTGCGAGCATCCAGAGAAGAGGACGTGATCCAGCCACCATACTACAGCGTATTCAAAGGTAATCTACAAAAGCAATTTGTATATATATATATATCCACAGCACATTTTTATATGAATAAATCCACATATTTAAATTAATCAAAATACTAATACCACATATGAATAAATCCACATATTTAAATTAATCAAAATACTAATACCACTTTGTGTTCTTTCTTTTGCGGAAAACAAATCGGCACAACTGGTTCCAATCGTTGTGGCGATTAGTCAACTAAGTTAAATTTATATTTATTAAACCTACCGATGCTTTGCTCTGATGCACTGTAGCATCCAATGCACCCAACTTCACTTTCCCCTTAAGTTCCTTGGCGGCTTTAGCCCATTCAGGAGCCAAGTTCTTGCAATGACCACACCATGGTGCAAAGAATTCAACCAACCAAATATCATCTGAATTCAAAACCAGTTTGTCAAAATTGTCATCAGTCAATTCAATGACAGCATCAGCACCGCTGCCACTGCCGCTGTTACTGCTGCCGCCGCCCCCGCCGAGCACTTCTTGTACCTTCTTTTTGGCCTCGGCCAGTGCCGCCTCCGCAATAGCTTTAGCTGTGCGTTGACCATTGTAGCTGGTAGGCGAACGCTTGTTTGTGCCGAATATTTTGATGGTGGGGAAACCTAGTACACCAACTTTAACAACACCTTTCAGCGCTTTAGCGGCTTTCTTGTATTCTGGTACCAGCGATTTGCAGTGACCACACCATGGTGCAAAGAATTCAACAACCCAAATAGCATCATCCTGTATGACAAGGCGATCAAAGTTGGAGGGCGTTAATTCTACCACGTCATCGCTTGGCGAATATAACAGGCTAACCTAATATTCACGCACGCCGCCAATTTACTGTCAAAAATTTCTCATGCACATGCAACTTGTATGAGATCAACCGAAATTGAACGGCGTGCGTATGAAGCTAACTCAATTTCCAATTTTTGTTATGCGTGACATTTTGATTTGACGTTTCGCTCAATGAAATCAAAAGCAAACGCATGCAAGTCAATTTCGGGTGACGCAAAAAAACAAATTCGACGGCATGCGTACCAAAACGCAAGCCGCGAATATTAGGTTAACCTGTAAGGCAGAAGCCGGCTTCGGTGCCGTGGCCGCTGCGGCTAGCAAGAAAATTGCTGCAGAGATAAGGGCATGGTTTATTAAATAAATAGTGTTTTACGTATTATGAAGAAACTTTGATTGTAATGAGAATTTTTAAGTCGAGAGTAAAATTAACTTGCTGTCTCCACAGGCAAAAGTTTTTATCTTGATAATGTTATCAGGCAAAATTTTGCCCATGGAGACCGCATATTGCTCTTGGCAAGCAATAATTATCAGAGCTTTTATCTTGATAAATATTGCCAGCAATTTGGTACTTTGACAGCTACATTTTCATTTGCGCGATAGCTTCGTGGAGACAACATTATCGATATTTCAATATAAAAGCAAAAATTGAACTGTTTTCTATTAAAATATGTGTTATTATTTGCTTGGCTGTCAAATAGCATATTTTTTAAACTTTTTATCAAGATAAAACATGCCCACGCACAAATATTGCCGCTGATAAAATTTGTATCAGGCAATAAAAATAACAGTTGGTAGGCAAAAACTTTTGCCTGTGGAGACGGGCCGTAAGTGACTAAATACATAGCAACACTTTGATACTTACCTACAAAAAATTTAAACTTGTCCATTTCAGAGTTGGCAATAGAAGCTTCTCCCACCACGTTTGTTTTATAAGTTTTGTAATATCTCAATTAGATCACGGAAGACTTTGTGTTCAAGCAATTATTCATGTATGATTAATTTTCTTTGTGTAAAGACATATTTTTTCAATTTCACTAGACCAAAATTATTTTCGCAGCTTTTTCTACTTTTCCAATCCAAATCAGTCAGTTCTTTGACTTCTTTTACACAGTTCAAGTATTGAATTCAATTCTGCTCGCATGTGGAAGAGAGGGGGTGAGAAGAAAAGGGACGAGTACACATGCGTCTGTACCAAGACGAATTTATATAAGGTGGTGTTACTAGCTCAGCTGATTTTGTGTATGTGTTTCGCCGCACGGCTTCTGATATCAAATTGAAAAATTTTGTTTGAATTTCTACACACACTCTTACAAATTTTGACAGTTTATGCCGCCAAAGCAAAAACAAAATACATGTAAATTTTTGTTTTTGTACTCCTGCTATCACCTTATATTAATTCGCCTTGGTACAGACCAAGGTACATTGAACAGGTAGTATCAGTAGAGCAGCTGATTTGATTTATTTTCAAATTATTTGGTCTCGAAAATGTCAAATATTTTTAATTTTTCCTCAAAAAAATTCTGAATTGCTAAAATCCATTTGCATGTGAAACCTTTTTCCATACAAAGGGCGTGTGTGAATCGGTAGCAAAGTTCTATGGGGAAAGCTGTTGAATAATATTTTTACTATGGAGAGACAGTTTTGCCAATCTGCTGTGTGAAATGAAATCTTTTTTGACAGCAGTAAATTTTTCATAACCGCAGATTTATGCGCAATAAACTATTACAAATTGAGTGAAATTAATATTTTAAGAAAACATCTACCATCATTGATTGCAGTTCATCAACTTAAGCTTTTATTTTACGAAAAATTACACACAGCAACAATCTTTGCAATTGTCAAAATTTTCTATGCATTTGTCAAAAATTTCACTAGCCCTATGGCTACTGAAATTTTATTCACCTCAAACTTGTCAAAAATTTACTTGCCGCGAACTTTGTTACCGATTCACACACGCTCAAAACAAGCGATTGAATAGCTGCTTTTGGAACGTTCGCCCAACTCGGCAGCACAACCGCTGATTACTGGGCCTTGCAAAGGATGGATCAATGCTTCGAGAAGCAAACAAATTTACTAGGAAAGAAAGTTGCATCAATTTTTATTTTTTCCAATTTCAATTTTTTATTTTTTATAATTTTTTGTATTTCACATGGCACGCTTTGATTTAGAAGAAAAAATTCAGAACAGTTTTTGACACTTTCGATACCAGAAGCAACAACAAAATACACGCAAATGTTGTTTTTGCTCTACTGATACTACCTGTTTAATGTACCTTGTTCTGTA
This sequence comes from Rhagoletis pomonella, assembly GCF_013731165.1. Taxonomy (NCBI): domain Eukaryota; kingdom Metazoa; phylum Arthropoda; class Insecta; order Diptera; family Tephritidae; genus Rhagoletis; species Rhagoletis pomonella. Next base: position 70,948,656 of record NW_023458560.1, read on the forward strand.
CCGTCAAGTCGTTTCAACTTTCTTGCTTTGCTTTTGGCATTTTCGTTGCTTCCCTTTTAAAGAACCAAAAACTTGAATTCAACAGAATTGAAACGTGTAAAAGCAAATAGAAAACACAACAGAGAAGGAGCAAGAATTGCTTTCAAGTACTTGAATCATGATTCAATAATACAAGGTTAGATAATTATTGACAGCTGCGGTTTGACACTCCCTTACAAAAGGTTGCATTTACGGAGGACAGAGAAAGGGCAAGAATGCAATCGCTTGTTTCGAAAATGGTATTAGAAAAGTACGCAAAGTAGGCAATTAGTAGTGAAATTCCTTTCGTAAATTCTAATGTATTTGCAGGAAATCTGGTATTTTAAACGAAATGTTGAACGTAATATTGATATATCTACGTGAATTACGTAATTTATATGCTATTTAGCCGTATAAAAACTGCAAAATGACTCAAAATTTAAATAAGATACTATGAGACTGATGTAAACATCCAATGCATATGTTTTCATCAGTTAAATATGCTTCATATGCATATACAAATAAAGATATTGCGCAAAAGCTTATACTTTTATTTGACACCAAAGCTACACTGTTTCAATGTAAAATTGCAAAGAAGCAACACGGTGCCACTGCTAAGGGAGCGGTGCGAGAGAGACAACTGTCAGTTTATCGAACCTTGTATTATTGAATCATGTACTTGAATCATGTAATAAATCGGGTGTTCTTAAATACTGCTTTCGCTCTTAATTCTTCTCTTCATTATATCTGTCTATTTCTGATTGGCTAATTTTTAGTACTTTTTCACCAGCATTGCCATGTTAACAGTTACTAGAGATGAGCGATATGGTGATTTTTTGCTATCAGTGAACTCAGTGACTGCGATTTTTTAATCACCATAAACTTTTAGTGCGGATAGAACTTTGGTACTGATTGGCAGGGGCCTTTAGAGATAAGTGGTAGAAGTGGTGAAATTGGGAAAATTTTCCAAAACGTATCCAGGCTTTGAAAAAGAATATATATATTAGGGAGTATAGAGGAGCTTTTTCTGATTCTAAATCCGAAGACCCCGCCCTCCGGAGGCTTATCGTTTTTAAGTAATTCGCATTTAAAGTTGCAAAAAAATACCGATTTTTTGTGAAAATACAGTTCATTCAATAATGTAAACCATATATGTAAATCAAAGTTTCATACTTTATATCGATGGCTGAGTGGAAGATCGACCTATCTCGGTAGCCGGTTCGAAAACGCCCTGTCTTAGAAAACCCTTTAAGAACGCCCTACTTCAGAATTTTATTGAAAAACACTCTGTCTCAGAATTTTGTTGAAGAACGCCCAATTTCAGAGTTCGGTTCAAAGGTGCCCTATCTCAAACGAAAATACATTGAAAATAAGCTGAGATAGGGCGTTTTTGAATCGGCAGCTGAGATAGGGCGTTATTCAACAAAATTCTGAGGTAGGGTGTTCTTCAATCAAATTCTGAAGTAGGGCGTTCTTGAAAAGTTTTCTGAGATAGATCGATGTTCAAAAATTTTCTGAGATAGGGCGTTTTCGAACTGGCTGCCGAGATAGGTCGATCTTCCACTCAGCCATCGATATAAAGTTCTTAAATTTAATATTTTTCATGAAAATAATTGTGAATATCATACTAGGTATACTATAAGTAGATTATCCTCATTTTCGAGCGTAACTCCCTAATCTGTAATTAGAAAAAGAGATAAGCCATACAACATTCGTCCCTCCTTTATCTGTAACTATAAAGTAATCTTAGTTTAAACCGATAACTTTTCGGTGTTAAACCAAGTTTTATCGATTATTTTTGCGGAGAAATGCCAAATGTAAATGTAAACAAAAATGGACGATAGTAAGGAAAAGAGGTTTGTAAAGGTATATTTAATAAAACATTAAGTCAAAATATATTTAAATTGCTTAATATAGCAGAAAAGTTGATTTACAGAGAAAAAACTTAGCTTTTCCTAAAGATGTGAGAATAATAAGCACAACAAAATTGAAGGCTAATAATCTGATACTTGTTTGTGTAAACGGGATGATTAAAACCCGAGCTTCGATTGAGATTATATTTATGTGTAAACATACTTTAATATTAGAATAAGGTGTACATTAACAATTGACACTGCCTCTATATGCACAAATGCAAACAGATATGCACAGAAAGTATTGCTATTTTTGTTAACGTTTAATATTATAAAAAGTTATGTAAGTTTATTTTGATGGACGGAAAAAATGGTACATTTTATTTTATTTTGGGTCTTTTTACTTGGAAACTGTG
>NW_023458560.1:70950952-71023127 GCF_013731165.1 Rhagoletis pomonella
GATAGATGCGTTACCGGTTATTGCCTTGTAAAGGAACTACCGTAGTGATAGTAAAACTAGTCCCTAACAGCGTTGCGGTACCAGTGTGAATTTACCAGCGAAATTTGCTAAAGGTGCTTGTCTGCTCTAATTACATACAGTGGTAACCAAACTGTTTATGGCTGGTTACAGCCTAAGGCAAATCGATAGGACAACAATACAGAAATTTTTTGCTTATTTAATAGCTGCGACTGTAGAATCTACACTGCTAGATAGATGGATTTGTATTGCGATGTAAAAATTTACTTCCTACATTTTAAGACCACCTTAATGTACATATGTAGCTAAATTGTCCAGATCCTTAACTTATGCCAGAGAACGCTCTCTGGTTTGGTTTCTCGTTAAGGATACTAATTAAAAGTCTTTAGGGTGTTTCTCTCAAAAGATTTTTATTTGGCGAAGGTCTATGCTACTCCGTCAGTGTAGAGCTCTCATTCCTATTACTTTTTTCTCGAGCTCTTCGTGTCTTAATTTACTACAAGGAAAAGCTGAGACCTTGCGGCGGCGGTTGACAGCGCTGTGTTTGTAGTAAAGCCGTCCCCTACCGTGTTCCCCTCTATTCCCTTTTGTCCAGATATCTTTGAGATAAGCAAGGGCTTGGAAATTTCAAATTGCCTAGTCCTAGGTTCAAACATGTTATATTTATTATATTATTATATATATTATATTATTTATATTTTCCTTTAAAAACCACAACCTTGTTCATATTATCACTGAGTAAATGGACCTACTTTTCCATGTTCCATGCCATGGCAGAACTGCATATGTAACTGAAAAAAATTTGCCAGCGCTGGGCAAGCCTGTCTCATATGGTAAGACCTTTCCTCTTCCAAAGTCTTCTCTTGCGAAATTTAAGAGAGTACGCCTTGAAAGCTTGCTCTTTGGATGTAGTGGCTAAAGCTCGATAACTAACTCCAGCGCTGTCATCGAACATGTGCGAATTGGCTCCCATTATGTAGTTCTCGAATCCCAAATCACCGCCACATACGTAGGTCACCATAATTGTGGATCCACGTTAGGACCATTGAGCTACACTTCCAAGTAGGAGAGGTGACAGTGCTCCTCCTGCGGGCATACGTTTCTTGTTTAAAATTTTAGTTTCAGTAATTCATTCTTGTCTACAGCAGTTTAGCTCTTCATATCCACATAACTGATTCCACCACACGATCGAACCATAGAAGCAATATGGACGGAAAGCAGGGCAAGCGTTCTCGCCTTAAGGCTCGTCTGGTCCAAGCACGGTCCCCTACCATAACCTCGGTTCGTGCCCACGTCTGGTCCGAACCATAAGCCAAAAACATTTCCGATTTACTTACAGTTGAGCTTTTACTTTTATTATATCCGATTTTAATTAGAAAATGACGAGTGATTCCCTCTATCGAATTAGGCGCAAATAATTGCTTTCTTTAGTAGTTATGTAAGTACGCCTCAGCTAAAAAAAACTGCCAAATTATTTACTACGAATGAACCAAAAACCAACTGATATTCGCACATCCACACACATTTTTGCAATTGAAACCCACACGGACTCGCATGCAGTGGCTAATAAAAGATATAATTTTTTTTCTTGCGGACAATTACTACGGTCTCTTTGTTGCGCAATTTATTTACTCTGTTAAGTCGATGAGAAAACATAAATCAAAATTAAAACAGTTAAAGCAGCAGCTCACACGTACGGTCAGTTGTTATCCTTAATCTGGAGCTATACGAATATAAGTCGGGTGTTTCTCTCGGCAGGACTTATTCTTTCTGGTTGGTAGTGGTGGGCGAATGTGGGGGAATGTGAAGTTGGAAAATGTTATTCGCCTGCCTTGGTTGTTCAAGCCAGAGACAGTAGAATAGGGCGAAGCGCAACAGCTGAATTTGCAACCAAATTGTACGCATTATCCTTGTAGGACAGACTGTGTGTTTGTATGTGGTGATGTTTTTTTTTAAGTTTTTTGGTTATAAGTAGCTGAAATTAAATTTAAGGAAGAAATTAGCATTTTCTTTTTAGTTAAAATTCTGATTAATAAATGTACAAGGCGCGCTAAACAAATGCATTCCAAAAGTGTGGTGGAGATCATTGCCCGGCACATTCTTCAAAATATCAAGACCAGTCGTTTGAACGTCTTCTACATTCACATAGATTTGCCGTTGCATTTTACCGATAGGTAGAAGTCGAAGGGCTTCAAATGAGGCGATTGTCTGTCGAGAGACGACCACTGTTAAGACAATGCCACACGATTGAACATTTTTGGGGAATATTATAGGCCCAGCACTGGAGCTAGGTATCAGATGAACTCCAGCAAATGGTAGCAGACAATGGAAAGTACGAAAACTCCTTTTACGACATATGTAATCCGAAGGTGACATGTAATAAGATCAACGGAAATAAGGTCAATTGACTTTATTTCCCACCATGGTGCGAAATAAAGTCAATTGACATTATTACCTTTTTAAAGCGAAATAAAATCCATTGACATTATAGCTCTTTCAAATATTAAATTAGCTTAATGGAAATTTCAGATTGTACCTAATATCATAAAATAAATGTACCTAAATGAGACAGATTGTACCTATAAAAATTTACATCATTCATTCGTAGTTTTTTTATAAATTTTATTTAAAACAGGAATATAAAAGATGGATGTACTTTAAACATGATTAGGTTTTTTTTTTTTTTAACTGAGCCTATATCTATAGACTATAGTCTAATGGGAATCGGAGAAGCGTTGTTTTGTCTAATTTTGACTACTGAAAAATATTGGCGAAAAATACAAAAAACACACTTTGCGAAGTATACTTCTTTATCCAGCTTTTTATAAAAAAACAGGAAAAGTCTGCTAATTTATCCGAGCAAGTCTAGAGAAAATAATCAAATTGCCGTAAGTAACTTCGAAAGCATTTTAAATATATTTCCAGAAATCAAAAACCGGATATGGGTCAAATAGCTATAGTTCTCATCTAAAGAAAATATGAAATTTGAAGACATCCTAGACACTGGACTGTACGGGCGAATAAAGGCTGGTTTTCATTATGTCATATTTTGACAACAAAATTGGTCGCCATATTTTGACACTGCTTTTTTTCCTATATCCTTTATCGATGATAATATGGCCCAAAAACTTACAAATAGCCGCTTTATCAGCGCATGTACACGCCTGATGGCCTATTCTGATCTAAATCAATCAGAAGACCATTTTTTAGTCCCATTTGACAATTTGATTTCACTCATTTAACCGCAAATACTATTGAATTTGACTTAGTTTAAGTATAAAATAAGCGTTAAAATTAATAGAAAAAAATTACGAATTTGCGGATAGCTAAGTAAAGTGTTAATTTTTCGTAGTGGCTGCTCTAAATTCGATGTAAAATGTTTAAGATAATACATATTTAATATTACTTTTTTAATTTCTTCCTTTTGACCACTTTTCTTTAAAATTGTTTATTCTGCAAAATGAAAGCGGAGCTTCTCCCATGCCTACAAGTAGATATATTAGCACGGTAAAGGAAAAAGAAAAAAATAAATAAACATGCATCTGATCAAAAGATGATTGTACCTAAAATCTAATGACTGTACCTAATGTACCTTTAAGTCATCAAACGTCGGAAAAAGGTACAATTGTACCTACTTTTTCATCCCTGGCCCGCGTCCGCGCGCACACTGAGCACAGAGGGCTTAAAAACACCCACTCCATTGAAGCTGGTATTTTTGGACCTAAATCAAGAACCTCAGTTCCCATGATAATAGTCCAAGCGGAGATCGACGCCATTAGTCTGTATGCAGAGATCAATTTTGTAACTCAGTCCTCTTCTCTACCACAAAATCAAGCCTTTATTGGTTACCGGATGTGAATAGAAATTAAACAGCTTAGCGGCAAACAGAAGGAGCTTCCTCTACTAGGCTTCAAACCATTGCAGGGACGTCTGCAGCGGCAACGCCATTAGGTACAGAGCTTTTCTTTGCAATGGGAGCTCTTAAAACCATATTTTGGCAACTACCGGGCTACGCGACGACTGTGGTTGTGGCCAGATTAGATCTATTTCTATTTTCCCAGCGACAGATAAGGTTCTTCCTCTTCTTTTATGGTAAACTCATACAAAATCATGATGTCGCTGCCGCGTTCAAAAAAAAAAAAATTGGAAGCTGTGGCCCGTAGCTCGTTTTTCAATGTGTTCAGAACTTATTCACAGTTCACAGCGAACAAAAATTAAAAAAAATCCCGCGAAACCATTGCTTTTAAAAATCCTCTAAGGCCGTGTGTCATAACAACTAATATTCAGATAAGAGCAAATCCAATTTGAAGACACCTATCCGAAAATATGTTAACTCCATCTATCGAGCAATCCTACGCTGTTAGATCCACTGGGAATGTGTATGTGAATGTATTTGTCTGTGCAGCCATTCCATCCCTGTGGGGAAAATCTCTAGTTCTGAACTGGTGCGTTTCTAGTACATTTAGACCCAGTACTGGTTCGCGATAAATCTCTTTTGCATGCAAGCAACTGGCAAATTTAACATGGCGATGTCCTAGGAAGTGTCAATTGCCCCCCGCTGCACCCCATTTTCGATAGTTCTGAACTAGTCCTAAATTCTATAGTTCCGAACCAGTTCTAAAATCGACAGGCGAAAGAAAAAAGTATCATGATTTTTCAATCTTTTTGGTTCTTCCGTGGGTGCGATTTTAAGTTATTTTGGAAGAAATGTGTTTTCAATTTGAAATTTTAAGAAATGTACGTTTACATACCTTTAGCTGTAGCTGAGTTTGCAGAGGTGCTCGCTTCTTAGATTTCAGACGATCGCAAGATGTTGAAATGTTAACACAAATTTTAGTTTTGTATTACCGGGCTATGAAAAAGCATCTGCGAAGCGCAAAATAGAAGCGTATTTGAACGAAAAAGCCGCCGAACACATATCTATGTAAAGTAAACAAGCCCCCCGCTGCATCCCTTATTTGATAGTTCCGAAATAGTTCTAAATTCGACAAATAGGATCTAGTTCGTTCTGCATCCCTTTTTCTATAGTTCCGAACCATTTCTAAATTTATCACTTTAGATATAGATTTCTAGTGAAAAAACTGAAAAAAATTAGTTTCTTAAAAGTACCACTTTTCGCCGATTTTGGACTGGTGGGGATCTAATTCCTATCGGACCAGTTCCTTTTTGGCGATAAAGACCTAGTACGGAACTAGAAATTTGATTCACTAGTCCGCGGTTTCCCTGTTTGGGGATTGGTAAGCAAATACGCACAGTTCAATGAAATAGAAAAATGGATAACGGAAATGGATGTGAGAAAAAAACTGACACTCGTGAAGGTGCAAACGGTCGAAATCTTCTTTTTAGATATAGGAAGCGAAACAAGCAGTTACATAATTTTGTACATTAGAGTGGTTTCATAAAAGCGACCATCGATTTTTGCAGGTGCTCACTTCTAGAAATGTGCCATTTAATGTAAAAACACAATTGTATAAGTTTTAACCCAATGGACTACGTCTTCCTGCGTCGAAAGAGCCATGCAATTAGAAACTCGCAATTGCAATAAATTTACTATCAAATGAGAGATATTTTTTTTGATGTTAAGGACTATTATTTTAAATTTTCTTCAAATGAATTTCGAAAATATTTAACATTTATTTAGCCAAGTTCGGGTTATATGCTTTTGTGAAGTATTACGAACTAAAGCAATTTCTCTTAATTTTGGTTCCTTTAATATGTGATATTTTTTTGTTGTTTTAATTTTTACGGTTTACATCTTGGTGAGTTTTGAACTTAATTCTTAAGCTTTTGAGCCTTCATATGTCCAACAAATCGCACACCGTCTTCAAAAGAGTCACAACTCAAAATAATACGTTTGTCAGAAAATGCGAAAAACTATTTCTTAGCACATGATAATCATATGGGCAAGAGCGACTTCACCTTAAGTTTTTTAGCAAATTATAACAAAAATTTGCTCCAGCTTTTGCTGAAAGGTAAATAAAAGCTCTGCGTACATTTTTAGCGCATAGTCTCAAAATTGCCGAAATCTGAGTTGTGACTCTTTTGAAGATGGTGTGCGATATATTAAGTATCATTCCAACGCCGTTAAGAAGAATAGTAATATATCAAGTTCGGTTGGGAGATTGTTAAGTTAGCCACAAAAGAAACTGCTACATAAATTTACATTAGCGCGGATCCAGTACTCCATGAACTTACAGGTTTTTACACGAACTTGCAGGAAGTTACAGGAAAAATTATTCCGTACTCCAAAATCCTGTAAATGAGAGCGATTTTTGGAGAATTGTGTAGAGAATCAAGTTGCGAGAATTTACCCGAACTTTTGCTTCTGGTAAAATAATGAAAAGTATCAAGCAAGTGGCTGTTTGACGTTTTTACAGGAAAAATGCTTTTTAGTTGCTGGTTACTTTACTAAAACATTTTGAAAATAGCACAAGTGCCAGTTAGGCAGTGTGTGGACACGACGGCCTCCAACACTGGATGAATGAAAGGCGCAAAAACCTCGATAGAAAAACAGATGGGTACAAATTTGTTGTACTTGACCTGTCGTCATCACGTTTAAGAAGTCGAGCGAAGCTTTTTACGCATTTTAGTAGATACAAAATGGCAAACAACTGGTCCATAACCGGAGGAGAAGAGTTAAAAAAACAGATTTCATAATTTCTTCTTCGTCAGATAACCGAAACATAGCCGAAGAATGATTATTTTGAATTTATCAGAATTGAGACATTTGTCGAATATTTTCGTTAAATATTGTAGCAACTCATGTAAAAAACTGACTTTTTTTTATTAATTTCTTGTTTTATCGAATATAATAAAAGAACTTAATTAAATTCTTTAGTTTTTCTTGAATATCGTGAAGAACCTCGCGTCTTGCTGCGGAGGCCTCTGACCCGAACTCGACCCACTAAATTTTAAATATCATCTAAACCGTCACTTTTTAAAGAAAATGTATTGTAATTAATTTTATGTTTAATAAAACTACCTTTTATTTACTAGTAAATTTATATATAGCAAAATAGGCGTAAGCTAAAGTAGAAAAATGTCGCTTTTTCGGGAAAACAATGATTTTTCTAACTTCAGGCCTTTTTTGGTACGGGATGGCCTGGTTGAAGCTTTTAAAATTGTAATTTTACGCTAAACGGCAGATTTCTAGAAGTGAGAACTTAAGAATTTCAGAAAAAAAATCAACATTTATTCACTAAAACCACCCTAATGTACATTTGTACATATGTATTATCAAAGATGATAGGATGAGTTCACTTGTGGTTGAATAACAAATGTATGTATGTTTCCTTATACTCGTAAATGTATGAAAAAAAAAATTTTTTTTTCTAAGAAATGCTCGTAAAGGTACTGACTTGCTGGATTTTTATCACTGTAACGACATCAATGCGCTTTAGAGCGAAAGTTCAGAAGGGAGAATACTATGAGCGACAAAAAAATGTAAACGGTAACGCTGGCCGCTGGTGCGTCCAAAATTGGAAAAAGAAGTTTCTAGATAGGGGGTTTTCATCATTGAGTTGGCTAAAGGGATCCTCTAAGAAGCGAAAACCATCCACAGTAACGGCCTGTGTCCTAAGTCCCCTCTTTATTTTCATTCGAAATATGGCCTTCGCCCAGGACCAACATTATGGTAGATTCAAAGGGAAATGTTATAAACGTGTAAAGTACCTAGAGTAATGGAAATCCAACAAAACCAACACTGTAATAGACATTTTCTAGAAATAGAAATATAAGGGCATTTTTTAACCGACTTAAAAAAAAGGAGGAGGTTATCAGTTCATCGGAATATATATATTTTTTTTGTATGTATGTTACCGCATAACTTTGGACCACGGAAAGCTGGTATCTCAAGGGTGGGCCCCTACTATATTTGTTTAGATCCGATAATTGGATCGTGAAGAAATTAACGATAATCTAAAATTTTTATATGAGAATTGAAGTCGGTTTTGGTTTTTTGCTTAAAAATTACTTGTTTATTTTTTATTTACCAAAATTTGATTTGTTAAATGAAGCAGTAATAACACGCTGTCAGATGCTGCCTTTAAACCTATTGGAGGCTACTTAGAAAAGTATTAGCTACTGAATAAAATAAAATTAAGCTGCTCAAATCTGCCACTGAAATTTTCATGTATTTTTACACCACAAAATTTTGAGCATTTTATTAGATTTCACAGAAAGATTGTGAGTATGCAATTTTGTACCCATTTAATTTAGGAATATTAAAGTGCAAGTTTAGAGTATCTGGGACTAACGGTTGATTTTTGGAATTTTTTTTTTGTTGAAGGTGTTCAATTTTTTTAAATAAAAAAATCATCGAACGTACTTCGTATGGAAGAGAACGACTGGTACTGTCAATAAAAAAAAATTGTCAAAAATAACCGGTAAGTCCTAGCTACTTAAAACTTGCACTTTATGACACTAAAATTGAGTGGGCTGTAAAACTGCATACTCAAAAATCTTTCTAAGCAATCAAATTAAAAAGCTCAAAATTTACCAGATGCATTTTGGATTATGCAATTCTGACAGCGGACTCCGAAAACCCCTTAGTGAATAATTTCTTTAAACTTGATTTCAACCCTACCAAAATTATCAGGCGGAAGTAAAAGGTAAGGAAGATATCAATGGTTAAAGTTGAATTTTTGGATTTTTTTAAATAATAATATCTTCTGAACAATATAACCTATTAAAACCCAATGACGTCAAAATAAAGGTAATTAGGTGGTGTTTCACTTGGCGTACATAATTTTCTCTACGTTTGTGATCGGTCAAATAGTTTCCGAGATATTATAAATATAAAAAATTGAAAAATTTAACTTTAATCTCTTTATTGGCTTTGGTTTTTGTGCCAAATAATCTTGGTATGGTTGAAATCAGCATGAAAAGTTCTAACGAGTCACTTTTTTATTATTTTTAGCCTAAAGGTCAACCAAGCACATACTAAACTCCATTAACCTCAAAACCGTATGTGGTGACACACGTTTGACGTTCACTGTAATTGCAAAAACCAGCATTTGAAAAAAAAGAAAAAACGTAGATACACATTCGGAAATCGAAGTTTTCCAGCAAATGAAACATCATCGCCACCACCATCCTTTGCTATCAGAAATCAAGTGTGGAAAAAATGCTACTTTGGGTATCGAAATCGAGCACCCTTCACGCTCATATTCGTACGAGTAGACATGTGTGCGAGTCCCAACCTTGATTTGCGTGACAACATTTTAAGCTAAAAGGAGTCATTTTTACGTGCCGATTTTTATGGCGAAAGGATTCTTTATGTTACAAATGTGTATACATACATACATATGTATAACAAACATACACACACAATGAATGTTTGGGTGATGGCAGTAAATATTTGCAATCCAAACGTTAAGTACACAAATACGACCAAATAATGACTTTTTGCACTTTTCAAAACCATTGACTTTCGGAATCATTTTACATGGTATTGGTGACGGTGATGGTGATGATGATGGGTATGAGTACTTTAGGAGTGATAGCGGTGTGAAAAAAATGAATCGTAGCTTACTTAGTTACCCTTTCGCTTTGTGTGATGCTATCCTTTCTGTTCCCAAGCTGCTTGTGCCGACAGTGTGTGTGTGTGGGCACCTTGTGTGGGTGTTGTTTGCTTTCTAACCATACAAATGTATGTACATATCTTTACCCATTTCCTGGGCGGTCACACTTTTTTATTTGCTTCGACTTATGGCATTTTGTCATTGAATGTTTATGTGTGACATTCGATACGCATTATAATTCAATAATAATAAAATAAAAATATTTATTTTTCGGCTTTATATTTATGCAATTCTTATGCATACGCATACGCGTCGCAGGCAATTTTAATGCCCGCCAACTCTTTGCTTAAGGGGGACATATGTATGTGCAAACATATGGCTCATGAAGTTGGATTATTTACGGTAATTTTGATGTTCATTGGGTTTAAGGTTAATGCTAAGTGAATTTATACGGGCTTAAGATTTCCTTTTTTTTGTAAATATGGCTGAGGGACTTACGCGCAGAATTATTGCTTTTAACTTCATAATAATAATTTCAGGGCGGTAGGACATTGAGATGCACGATCTCAGGTAAATTGCATTTTGCAGGATACAAAATTTACAAAAGAAAAAATGACCTTTTTCGATTTTTTGAGCGATATCTATAAAATTATAATTAATAATTCCATTTAGATTTTTATTAATCGCTCAAAAAAATCATATGTCTAGATATATATATATATTTTTTTAAATAGAACAAACTTTAGGGTCTTATTTTTCGTTCTGAAATAATGATTATTTTGTGAATTGTTATTTTTTGCCCAAAAATAACTATTATCTTATGAGTTTTATTTTGTAATAAGAAAAAAAAAAAATTATTATTATTTTGTTTTCATCAAAACTAATGATTATTTTTTTAGGAATCCTGTTTCTTGAGCTTTGTTTTTTTCACTCAGACATAAGAATTAATTTATGTTTTCTAATTCTTTTTTTTTGGCAGATCAAAAAACTCAAAATACGACACCGCTTTCCTAGTAAGTTTTTAGTTTTTAGTAAGTTTTTTTGTTATGTACTCGGCAACATATCCACTCAACTTTTTACCTTTCGCATTTGCTCGCTTCTTTCTTCATCCAGAAATTCGTCTGAAGGGTCCTGTGCCTACGAATCTCTGTGCTGCTCCATTCCCGGCGAGAGTATCTGCAATTTTATTGCCTAAGATTGGGCACAGGATTTGGCGAATATGCTCAGCGTACCTACTTCTTATTAGGATGACAATGTCATTTGAATACTTGAAGGTAGAGAAGTCGGTCTACCACGGTAGCTCATAATAGACGATAGATCTTTCCCCCTTTTTGGTTTCCTTTCATTGCCGAGAAACTGACTCTTTCCTGTGCGTATGTTAAAGTTATGGTTCTGGATTCGAACGTCCTGGTATATAGGCGTTTTCATTTTTATGTAAAGAGTTTATCGTAACAGTAACTAAGAAGTCTTACTTTCTTCAATGAAATCTCCAACTATGCAGCCTTGTGTTCTCTAACCTGCGACTTTCTACAAATCTCCCACTATGAGTTAATTGCGAGAAAGCAGCTAAAACAAGTGCACTTCTAAGGATTATGCGAAATACCAAGATACCGAAGAAAGTCCGACCGAAAGAAATCGTTTGCCGGATTAGTCCCGGAGTCCAGAACATAATACGATTGAGTTTAGCAAGGCTTTCAATTCAGTCTAATCGGTTTTCCCAAGGGAAGAATGCGAGGAGGCGCTGCTTTCTAACTCTTTCCCAAAGCATTTGAAAGGCTTAGAAAGTACAGGACTGGAAGAAACACTGGCGCAGCAATGTTAATGACGTTACGCATGCTCAAGTGTATGAGTTCAGGTATCACCACACGGTCAGAAAAATGTTCGTGTCCCGCCTGAGACTCATGTGGCTGAAGGAAATCTACCGAGTTGCTCGGCGTTTGCTGGCCGACAAAAGATTGGCACAGAAGAGTGGCCAAAATGGCACAAATACAGTGGGTTGTGCAAACCTGGTGCAGCTTATGCCAAACTGCACTAAGAGAGGCACTGACTAAAGGTCCTAAGGTTTAATTGCGCTTTCCGACGAAATACCCGTCAGTAGTTAGTACCGGATGAAGCGGTACTTCGACGTTTAGCTTGAGTTAAAGTCTTACACTGACGGTCATGGGTTTAGCTATAAAAAACTGTATCTGAAAAAATACCTTCCTTGCCAAAATCATTCCCCGCAAAGTTAATGTATCCAATTTATCTGTAATTTTTCATAAGTCCCCTGGAACCATATCGCCAAACCTCTTTATTTTCCTTCGGAAGCGACTTAACTTAATTTTTTAACTGAATCTTTAGCTTTTAGAGGCGAGTAGCGGTCGTGCTGAATAAACAGCAATAAAAAATGTGCTTTCCTTAGGATATTGATACGCCCTACCTACTCATACAAAGTAATTTAATCGAAGCTAAGCGTGGTGATCAGGCTGTTTCTGCACTTGCCTCCTCACTAATATTGCATTTAAATAATTTCAAACTTTTAATTATTTTCATGGTCGAATGGCAAACTTATTTAGCCTGGCAAAAAATAACAAAAAAGTAGTTAAATCCGCCCGGCGAACAGCCAGCCAATCAACAAACAGTAAGACCAACTAAATCTATTATAAAATCCATTACTCTGCAATTACAAACAACAGCCGAAGACTAAGATGATGAACAAGAAGAAGAGATAGAAGAAGAAGAAGCAGAAGAAACAGATTTTAGGAAGTATTTCGAAGATGGAATGAGCTAAAGCAGAAAAAACTTAATTGAATAGATGAAATTATTTTCGAGTTAACGTCAGCAGGAAAATCAACAACAACAACAACAAAACTAACATACAAATAGTACAAGAAAAACATAAATAAAATACATACAAGCCATGGTAGGTAGTGAAAGCAAAAACTTTGCAAAACAACAATAACAACAAAACTTGCAAGAAAAACGGTAATATGAAGAAGGAAACTTATACGACATTAATTCTAAGTTGTTGGTTGTTTACTGTGTGTGGTTGTATAGGGTTGCCGGCCGAAAACAACATTGCCGACATTAGGAGCAACAACAATAATAACAAGCGTTATTACACGTTCATAGACATTAGCTGCCACAATGACAACAGCACTACAACAAGGACATGCGAGGACATAGCGGCAGCAACCATAATACCAACCGGGGCTGAGCAACAGCAACAACTCGCAAGAAAAGTTTAAATGAAATGATAGCGGAACTCCTCAGCAAAGGGCGGGCTGGGGCTGTGTAAGAAAAGTAGGCAGTAAATGTTATTGTTTTTGTGCAATAAAAACTACAAAACGAAGTGCGGACACATCCGTTTGCGGCATCACATGCTGACTCGTGTTGGTTGGTGGTGGCATTGGTGATGGTTAGCAATAAATGCAACAACAAACACAAACTAATAACTACAGCTAAACAACATTAAAATAGTGACAAAGTCTTGTGTGTCATCCACCCACTCACCACCGCCTACCGAAACGTTCTCAATTACGCTTACACACAATTCGTTCTTATACGCCTCTCGCACTCCCCGCCCGCCCCTCTTCACATACAATCATTTAAGGATGTGCAGGACGTGTGAAGTCTTAAGGTCGCGCAGATTTTTGGCCAAAATGGATGGTCGGTTTTAGGCTAGTTATTTAGGTGGAGCGCGGTTGAATGCTTCACTATACTATTTTTTTATATACATACAAGGATATGTATGCATACATATCCATACATAGTCTCTAGTCATTATCTTTTTGTGGCAGCCCACACAATGAGCTGCTTCTTTCGTTGTACACACACATATTTCAAGGAGGCGTATTTGTGTTTGATCGGCTAAGTGGCCTCAGCTTGGGACCAAAGCAATTTCATATTTTTGTTTGAGTAGAAATATACATAAATGTATGTAAGTATTTCTGTATGTGTTATGTACTTTCCGTTATAATTTCTGGACTGCACTTAAAAATATTTCTTGCTTGCCAAATTTTGTTAGTTATGCCGATTAGATTTGACACTGTCTTTTTTATGGGTATACAACTGCCTGGCACGTAATTGGGAACTGTCAAATGTACCTTAAGATGAAAAAATGTACCTACTACACATTAAGTATGTACATATATTAGAACAGAGACCGTAATGATTACAAGTAAAATAATTCTATTCGACATTTAATCATTACTTTATGATTTTTTTTTGCTTAACGGAAATAATAATTATTTGATTTTTACTTTTTCGATTACAAGTAATGATTATTTTATGATTTTTATTTTTACGCTCGGATATCCACAATTATTATTAAGGTTTATTTTCCACTTAAAAATAACGATTATTTATAAAATTTAAAAGGCTGTACAGAAGCAACCAAATGAAATTTTGTCGAGAAGTTTTTGGCATTTATTCCTTTTAGGGTGTCTGAAAGGATGTGTCGGAAATAACGTAAGTATTGCTAATGAGTTTTTTGAATAATCATTAAGTAATAAATAAAACTCAATAGAAATTATTAGCTTTGAGCAAAACAAAAAAAAGAAAATAATCATTACTTTTGATGGCAAAAATAAAAATCATAAAATAATAAATATTTTTTATTTGTATTGGTTAAACTAAAAAAATTAAAATCATTATAGATTACAGTAGAACCTATGAAATAGATACATATGTGAGTATACTTAAAATGGTTTTACGACGCCTAAAACATGTTAATTTTTTTTCGTTAAAAATTAAAAAAATAATGAACATTTCTTAAGTTTAAGCAGAAAAGAAATGCCCTTCCTTACAAGAGCACTTATGGGCCACTGCGTAATTGGCTTATACGCCTTTTATACTATTTCTCGGTTTTAAAGGGAAGAAGATTCCGTACTTTTGGAAATTAGTTGATATCTTCTAAGTATGTTTATTTGATTCAAATATGTGGGCATAAATAATTTTACATACAAAATCACTTCGTGGAAGTGAGAGAAGGAGACAAGAGAATGTGTATGTAGGTATTTCGACATTTAAATAACAGATGGCGCAATATTTATAAAAGGCAAAGGTGAAGGAGAATAGGTAGATGAAGAAAGAAGATAAACATAAAAGTAAAAACAATTAAAAATATGAGGATGAGGATACCGATAAAAGTAAAGATGAAGATAGAGGAGGAAAGATTAAAATAAAGGTAATCATAGAGAAAAGGATATATACAGAGACTCAAACTGGGGACTATTTCGGTATTTTAGAGATTTTCGGAATTCTCGGGACTTATCGATATAATAATAATCGATATTTTATCGCTTGTGTTATCGATATTTTTTATCGAAATTTTTATCGATATTTTTTGTTATTGAATTTGCTATCGATATTTTCGGAACTTATCGATTTAATAAACGATATTTTTTATCGGTTTTGTAATAGTTTTTTATAGAATTTGTAATCGATTTTGTTATCGATATTTTTATGGAGTTTGTTATCGATTTTGCTATCGGTATTATTATCGATAGTTTTGTAGATTTTTGATCGATGTTTTTATCGATTTTGTTATCGTTTTTGCTATCGATATTATTATCGCTTTTGTTGTCGATATTTTTTCTTAGTGTGTGCTTTCGATTTTGACTTGGATGTGCTCTTAACCATACCACGTATTCTACGTAAAAAATTTAGACCAAGACCAAGACGAAGGCGCTGGACTGTTGCTTTTTTACGATACGGTCTAATGTACATATGTACATACATATATTTGTATGGCGGTGTTGTTGTGAATACATGCGATAGCGTACCTTCATATTCGGAAGTTTGTGCCCTGAGTGAACTAAGAAATGTTCTCCTTTTCTTCGCATCACAGACTCTTCCGCATGTTCATTCTACTCTTTTCTTAAGTTCTAACGGTAACAGACATACATATTTACTAGGAAACATACATTCATTACCATGCAATCATAGAACATTTTTGGGGTAAGATACACACTCGTAGCATGTAATTGATACCATAATAAAATAGTTAAGATTTCATGGAATGAATACCCTTTTTGATTATGTGTGATCACGTTCGGTTAGTTTTGTACACTCCTTCATCGAATGCTTCTACAACTATGAAAGAACTCATTTTAACTACTCGTACCTTACTTACTACATATTTTACTTTTGTAAATTACACTGTGCAGCAAGAAAAATCAGCCTCAATAATTCCAACGCGGAATGAAAGTAGACCACTGGATAAACAAAACAGCCAAAGGATTTTGCAAAGTTAGTTCGAATTTCCTTTCTATGGCCTCTTGAAGTTGAGATATTTTTGACCTTTTTTTCAATATTAGTGAGAATAAAAATATTTAGGCAAAAATGCATTACTTGGGCGGGCCTTAGAAAAAAAACCTAAAAACCGTTAAAATATGGGAATTTCAGAAAACCAAAACTTTTTTGGCGGTCGGACCTATGGGACCCCTGGGGTCCAAAATAGGGGCTCGAGAATGACTTAGAATAAGTCTCTATTTAATGAGTTTTATTTGTAAATCTTCTAAACATAAGACGAAAAAATTATATATTTTTTTCCGATAACTGTCTTAGTTATTTCTGTTCATACCTCGAACAGAGTTTACGCACGCATAACAATTTGATTTATGGTGGCTGGTTGGATCCGTCCAGATCATCGGTACGCCAAATGGCAAACATTTAAATACTTTATGCTTCCAATTTAAAAGATCACTGTAACACTTTTTGCAAACCACATTTGGTGCCCAGAAAACATTAGAAATAACTGGTTGGTTGAAATAACTTTCATAAGCACACCTGAATTCTTCGGTAAAATATCCATGTTTTGTAATTTTTGGAGTGAAATGGCCACAGACGTAACAAACGTTATTAATATTACATTCCATTTCTACTAAAAAAATTGCACTTTTTATTTATAATAAAATTAACTTCAGTGAAACTTTCGCGATATTTTAGACTAGCGTCGATGCTTTTCAAAAATCTACTAAAATTCATCACATTGCTTTTCTCTGACTTTGCTCCAGTTGTTATAAAACTTAAAACAAAAACCGTTAGAATTCAATACATACTGCTTAATTGAAAGGCATTAACGACTGTGATATTCACTTATCTCATTGATGCTATGGGCAATGTTGATGCCCTTTGTGTCAATTCCCCAGCAACTGTAGGTAGTGTACCCACCAAATGATGTTGTTTTTGTTTATATTGAAACAAATGTAAAGTCATGTGTTTGAACAATGAACAAGAGCAAGTAAATAAACAATAACGGGACTAAATACTGGCGACGTTTGTTAACCCATTACAATACGGAAATTTGACAAAATATATGTAAATTACATAAAATAACACGCGAAGAAAAAATTATTTTTTAAAAAATCGATAACTAAGACAGTTATCGGAAAAATATATAATTTCTTCGTCTTATTTTTACAAGATTTACAAATAAAACTCATCAAATAGAGACTTATTCTAAGTCATTCTCGAGCCCCTATTTTGGACCCCAGGGGTCCCATAGGTCCGACCGCCAAAAAAGTTTTGGTTTTCTGAAATTCCCATATTTTAACGGTTTTTAGGTTTTTTTTTCTAAGGCCCGCCCAAGTAATGTATTTTTGCCTAAATATTTTTATTCTCACTAATATTGAAAAAAAGGTCAAAAATATCTCAACTTCAAGAGGCCATAGAAAGGAAATTCGAACTAACTTTGCAAAACCCTTTGGCATTTTTGTTTATCCAGTGGTCTACTTTCATTCCACGATGGAATTATTGAGGCTGACGGCGATGTGTAAAAATTTGTCTCACAGTGTTATTTGCTTGGGGGGTTCTTAGTTAACTGCGCATCTGCCACGTCTTGTCCTTAGAAGGAGATTTGTCATTAATGAGCTCTTAGAAAACGGTTTCAAAGGATAAGCGGCTGTTAGAAGAATATTTCGGCTTTTTATGAACTCAAAACATATTGCCGATGAATTATGTGGCACGGTTGCTTGCGAAAACTAAGAAAGAACTGGGTGTGGGTAAATTTGTTGGTGTGGAAAGGTACGTACAAATTGGGTTTATTGCTACCCGCCCGCATTTGCATGATTACTTCTGCTTTATTTTGCGCATTTCTTGAAAATTAAATGAAAGCACGTACCTACTTTTATTTAATCACGCGGTGATATTTCTTTTCTTCTAATTGAATTTTCACCACAAAGCGAAACTTTATGAAAAAAAATAAAAAATTTTAATCAGCAAAACGGGTAAGAAGTTTGTGAAAGCTGCTTAACGTTTGCTATTAAAATTCAATTTCTTAAAATAAATTACGCCACCAGCAAGTGGAAAGTTTTAATTTTATCATTTTCCTCAAACACAATTCGCCAGCAGAGAAATAAGAAAAAAAATGTGCTGTTATTTAGCAAAAAATATGCATATCACAAACAGTATTGTTTACCCGCACGTTTTTGACGCTAAATAAAAAGACACAATTATATAAAAAAAATAAAAATAAAAAATTTGAAAAGCAGCTGGCATCTGCTGTTGGTGGGTGTGGAACATCAATTTTATTTTTACTTTTACTCGAATTTTTCTCCAAAAAAAGCAGCTAACGAGCAACATACCAAAACATACAATAACAATTTTCACTTTTACCAGCTTGCTCTTTTCATTTACAAAGCCCTTATAGTTACTGCTTTTGCTTTTTTTGATTTTGTTACTCTTATTTTTTTTTTGTACTTATGTGTCATGCGAAAAATTTTTGTTGAGCGCAAATCAGCTTAGGGGCTCATTATCCACGTTATTCATTTAATTTTTAATTAATTTTCAACCACCTTACAATAAAAACAAAATAACAATAACATCAACGTTGCAAAAGAAAACCAAGAAGCAAACCACTTTGAAATTGTAGAAAATAAGTTTGAAAGAAAATTGGAAAAATGTGAAAAGCAAATAAAAAAGATATGCGCAGTAGTGCAGGCAAAAAGTTGGTTTGGAGAAAAAAAGAATGTAAAGAAAAAAACAATGAAGCCCTGTGGAATTGAAAATAAGTAAAATAGCTTTAAAAATGACGGCGCTTTGGCAAAAAATGTATGAAAAGTAGAAAAGGTGGAAGGGTAAAATAGGATAACTATGTACACGTCGAAAGTAGCAGTGGGTTTCAAACGAGTTGCCATCAATTATATGAAAGCAGCAGCAGCAATTATAGCAAAGCAGCGATCGGCAGAGCACCCCTATATTCAATCCCGACTAGAATATATGCCACATGAAAAGCTTTCTTAAGGTTTTTGTAGAGTTTGTTTGGACGCGTTTAGAGTAAAAGCTCTGTCTCTAGTCATCAGGTTTAATAGAAAGCTTAAAAGGCACTGAACGCGTGCAAGATGGTGCCTACGACTGCTTTAACACAGACATATGTAAGTTTTTCAGTGCTGGCCCATATAAGTTGTATATAAAGCCAAAAAAGCTCCGCCTAAGAAGTGATTTACTTGGTTTGGAAGCAGTATTTGCCAGTGAAAGCTTTTGTGTTCTCGTTCCTATAAAAACTACAGAGATATTTGAAGAGTTCTAAACGCTGACGCTATTTTGAACATCACTGATTTAAAGGCAACCATGCGTAGAGTAAGCTTTCACTCTGTATGCGTTAATACAAAAGGTAAGGGAAGCTCAAAAAGCTCTGCTCGCAAAGGCAAGACAGGGCCCATCACCGCTTTAAAGCAGGCACACTCAAACATATCACACGGGAGAAGCTTTTAAAGCTTTTTATAAGCTGTACCTCAGTAAGGGGCAGATAGATTTTTCAATCTGCTCGCGTCTACACAAAATGTATACAAAGCTCAAAAAAGCTATGCCCGCGGGCAAGGCGGTGCTCATCATCGCTTTAATTGGACGAGCACTGAGTAAAAACTCTCTCTGATCGTTGCAACTCGTACTTTTTCATGATTATTACGATACTTTTAAGTTTAAACTTTCCAAAAATTTTACATCGATTCATGCAGTCTAAAAGCTCTCTATGCCTAACGGTGTTTTAATTAGTTCATAAATGAACATCTCAATTAAAATAAGATTACCGTTTGATAACTTCAATTTCAATTTCCATGGTTTGTGCTTTCAATAAAATATTACCTTCGAACAGTATTCGCATGGCAACCCTGTAACTTATAATTAAGTGTACGGACGAACATAAATGTGCGCTGCCAGCTGCATTCCATCGCCCGCCATTCGTGGACATTTTCCTCACAAGTAAAACCTCACCAGCAAAGCTTATTCTCTTTCCATTTGAACATTTGGTGTATGCCATGCCATAAAAGGAAATCAAAGCAGCATAAAGCGAATTTCGCTCGAGAGAAATTTTTAATTGATTTTGTTAGGTAACTCTTTTTGTTGCTATCATTTATATATGTAAATATTTTCTACACCGATTATTATATTACAAAAAATTTAATTATTTGCACACTTTCCATAAGGCTTTTTTTTGGCTTAAAGTTATAAGTAAACAAAAAAGGATAAAAATCTCGTCTGCACAAAGCAACAATGTCAAGCGCATGGCTTCCTACCACGTTCTTTTTTTCTGACCAGTTTTGTTGCCATACCAGTTTCGGGTTTCCTCTATTGCTTTGCTGTTTGTGTGCTTTTACATATTCGATACTATTATAAACTTTCTTTTCATTTCTTTACCACTTCCTTTGTTTTTATGCTTAATTAAATATTCATTAAACAAAAGGAAGACGAATGAAAACTTTTAAATTCTCATCAACACAACCGCCGCTAAGCAGACAGGCAAAAGCAGTGCGCTACTTTACCTACATACTTACTTCACAGTATACACCCCAGCCACACTCAGCCACCAGCAGCAGCAGCTCATTGTAACCTTTACGATTTTTCAACACCATAATCATTTGCCTAGGCTGGCAGCTCCTTTGTTTTTGTTTACTTAACCGTTACGGCTCACACATGCACATACATATGAACAAGCATATGCATATCCTTTAAACCTTCTACACCATTTTCTAGTTGCTCATTTCCATGTGCATGTATTTATAGGAAGTGGTGACTGCAAAGAGAATGTTTGGCATTTCTTATGCTTAGTTGAATCTGGCAAACTAAATACTTATAAGCTTGCAAACATTTGTATGCATGTATGTACGCATAAATATGTGTTTATGTATCTATGCAGATATGCCGACATACTACATACATATGTATGTAGCATGCGTGTGTCCTTTCTCGCTGTCTTGTTTACAAACTTCAATTTCAATTAAACGTATGCAAAGTTTTCCCTCACCATACAATTACAAAAACAATAACATGCTATTGTTACCGCCATGCTCGTGGTTACAGTGTGTGCAATTAAATACGAGTACATATGAAGTTTTTATGTTATTTGTAAACGATGGCAATAAGTGGGAATAAAATTTAGATACATACTAAACAATTTTCTTTGTATATTTTAATCGTAATTTTATATGTATCTGCATCATTTAAAATCACAATATGATTTAAGAGATTTGCAGGTTGAACATACAGTCATCATCCAAACAATTGGCGCTATATGGGTCCTGCCAAGAGTTAGGCTTCGCCATCTTAAGATGTTCCTTTCATCGCCTATGGTCGACCACCGGCCAAACGGATTTTGAAACTACATAGTTATATTTAAAAGTACTTAAATATTGGCATGGGAGATTTTTACACAGCATTCCTTATGCACGTGTACATTACTTCTCATGTATGTATATAACAATTTTAGAATGAATTTCGAGTTTGCCAATAAAAATTTTTAAAATGGAATCATGATCATAGTCATCTTTTAATCAATGTAATTTTTTTTTCAATTGGTGGTACACTAGTTTTATTACATTAGATTCGTTCGTATTGGCAAGAAAAACATTTTCCCGTTTAATTTTTTTTTAAATATATACCATCTCCTTATAAAAATTTACCAAATCAGAAAAATATCTACCAATAACTTTTTTTTAGTTATTTTAATAAAGACCATAGTTTTGTTCTATTTCAATAAAAATTAAAATTTTGTATCAAGAAACTTTTTATTTAACTAACGATATGGTATTTGAAATCCTATTGATTGCATCTCCTCGGTTTGGATTAGACAGTGACCCAAAAACCTGTTGGTGATTTTTTTTAATATTCACAAAGTTTTTTAAACTTGTTTACTATTTTTATTTGTATAAGAATATTGTTTGCGCTTTAACCTAAAACACAAAACCAAGGATTCAAGCTATATACAACATTTGAAAAAATTTCAAAATTTCTTCATCTAAATGTCGAGCTTTTTACTTTTTACAGTTTTGGGTATGCAATTTTATAGCCCATGGAATTTTAGTACAACCAACAATGTGCAGCTTAAAACTCCCGTTAATTTTTTAGCCGCCGGTCTTTTGGCATTTATAGAAATTGGCGTTGATCTTTTGATTGTTTTTTTTTGCGAACAATTCTAGTCTGTAATTACATACCTGTCCATTTTTTCTTTTTATTTAAAGATTGAATGAAAACCTCTTCACGATTCCAGTAAAATGACTTTTGACTGGAGCACGATATGTTCGCCATTTATCGATATAATACATATGTATGTATGTATGTGAAAAAAAGTGCGGTAAAGCGTTCGAAATTTAGTAAAAATAAAGTAATACTTTCGGATATAGATTTATAATATAAAGATAACTACGAAAAATAAATCGGGAACGAAAAGTTTTATTTGTTTCAAACAAAATACTTTAACAAAAGTCAACACAAATGAACAAAAATTTACCTTTTTACCAACCCAAATTTTTTTTTTACCAAATTTGGTAATCATTTACCAAAGTGGCAACCCTGCTTGTGACACTAAAAAACAACTCGTGAGATTTGCTCGTATATGTATGTTGTTGTAAATACCAGGGTATTATTTACTTAAGGACTAAAACTAAGTATTCAAGTATTTAGCTAGTTTCACCTAACGAAACACCGCGTACTTATGACTTCACTAGCAGACCCGGCGAACTTCGTCCCGCCCAAAATTTTTATATATTTTATTGAAACTTTTTGGTCCAACATTTTCACCAACAATTCACGTTTACGATTTTCATTGGCACATTTGTCTGCTAGTATTAAGGTTTGGTGGTCATTTGCCGCTTTAAATAACATAAGGAAAGTGTTATATCCGCTCTTGAAATTCTCCAGTTGTGCGGCATCTCATAGCACGGTTATTCGCAAAGCGAAATAAACTTTTTCCTCTTCCCCTTCTGGCGGCAACAATGACCCGGTTCTATAGTGAATGTCCTAGAAGCTTTGCAGTATAGTAGGTGGCAATTTCAAAATGGGTGCGAAACATTGTTCTACAGAAATGCAATATACATATACTTATTTCAGACGCAATACCTTAAAAGTTTGAACGCATAATAATATTGGAAAATCACATCCATAGGGCCAATTGCAACGCAGGAGCGTTCGATATAATCTGACCTTCACGGCCCCTTTTCTCACTTCGCTATTTTTAGTAATAGTTCGACTTCAGCACCACTTGGCAGCACGTTTTTGCAATAGTATTGCATACATATTTAAAACATTAGCCAAATCGGATCATAAATAAGATTTTTAGTAATAACTCAACTACAGCGCCAACTGTCGGATTAAATTGTGAAACTAAACCATCCAGAGACCCACTCAAATACACAAAAAGTTTCGTTAAAATCCGTGCAACCATTTAGGAGGAGATCACTCACAAACACACCTACAGAAGAATACAAAAATTCATTCAAAGATAGCTAAAGGTCGGTACATTTGAAGGCCTCACACCCCTTTTCAAATAGCCCAAATTTTCTCCATGAGTATGGGCTTGATTTCAACTATATACATATCTCCATACGAAGTTCCAGTACTGTACCATGAATACTTTCAGAGACATGCAGTATAAAAATTCGATTTATATGGGAGGTGCCACGACCCCCTTTCCAAGAGATGCCCTCCTTCTTCATGAGTATGCGATTGATTTCGTATATCTCCATACCAAGTTCCGGAACTCTACCATGAACACTTCCAAAATAGGCAGTATGAAAAATTAGGTTTGTATGGAAGATGCCACGCCCCCTTTTCCAATAGTTCCAATTTTTCTCCAAGAGTATGCGATTTATTTCGTACATCTCCATACAAAACTCTAGAACTCTATCAAAAAATTTCCAGAGATAAGCAGTATGAAAAATTCGGTTTGTATGGGAGATGTCACACCCCTTTTTACAATAGCTAAAATTTTTCTCCAAGGGTATGCGATTGATTTCGTATATCTCCATACCAATTTCCAAAACTCTACCATGCACACTTTCAGAGATATGTAGCATGAGAAATTCGGTTTGTATGGGAAGTGCCACGCCCCCTTTACATATAGATTTTTTTGAGCCTAAAACCATCCTTGGGACACGTGCGGCAGGTGGCAGTTTCAAAAAAATCGGTTCAGCCGCTCTCGAGCCTTGCAAAAACTAACAAACGGTTCTATATATATAATAGTTGAGATATATTATATATTATAATTATATTTTGACAGTATCCGTTGTTTCTGATTGGCGCAAAAAAATCTTGCCTAGTGACGAATTCGCCCCTTGATATGGTCGTTACTTAAAGCTATTTATATTCGAAATTGCATGAAAATTGGAAACCAAGGAATCTATAAGCTTATCCAGGCAAAAAGCTACCTACGTACCGAATTTTAAGCAAATCGGACCATAAATACGATTTCTTCGAACAGATCGGTCCCTGGTCTACTTCTCGGACAAAATGGATCATATATGCTAATATATGCTAAAAAGCTACCTGCGTACCGAATTTTAAGCAAATCGGACCGTAAATACGATTTCTTCGAATAGATCAGTCCCTGGTCCACTTCTCGAAAAAAATGGACCATATATCCCAATATATGCTAAAAAACTACTTAAGTCCCGAATTTTAAGCAAATCGGAACATAAATGCGATTTTTTGGAATAGATCGGTCCCTGGTCCACTTCTCGGAAAAAAATGATCACATATGCTAATACATGCTAAAAAGCTACCCGCGCACCGAATTTTAATCAAATCGGACCGTAAATTCGAATTTTTCGAACAGATCGGTCCCTGGACCACTTCCCGGAAAAAATGGGTCATATATGCTAATATATGCTAAAAACCTACTTACGTACTAAATTTTATGCAAATCGGACTATAATAAGATTTTTTCGAATAGACCGGTCCCTGGTCCACCTACCCGAAAAAAAGTAAAATTTTTTTAGCCTAAAACATGGTGGTTACCGAAAGCTATTCGTATACAAAATTTCATGAAAATCGGACCAGCCGTTCGCGAGATTACCTGTTACAAAAAAAAGGGACTTCTCTTTATATAATTAGTATAGAAGATTAAAAACTAAATACCTGCTATTCAATCAGTATAAAAATTAGGAATTTAGGATTTTTCAGAACTATTTCGGGTCTTTGGGACTATTTCTAGATATTCGATCTTTCAAGACTAAATATTTCTGATGTTTCCACTACTTCTCGACTTTCAGGTAGGCCCCGAAATTTGTGGGATAATTTCCGGATTTTCGAGGCTACTTTGGATTTTCGAAATTGTAAACGACTACTTATCGATTTTCGGGACTGTTTCTAAATATTCGGGGCTAGTTCGGGATTTTTAGAAATAAAATTAACTGTGATTTGCATCGCTGAGATGAGTCTCTATTGATAGTCATGGAGCGTCAAGTGAAAAACGTGAAAAACTTCCGTCTCATTACATTCCGCCAATTTTTTCTGCAAATAATTTTTTATAAAATGTAGTATAATTTTAGTCCAAAACGCGATTTCAGAGCGATTGAGAAATCAGAAATATTTTATAAATTGTTAATAACTTTTAACAAAAAAAAAAAATATGAAAAAATAACAAGTAATTTTTAAGCTAAAAACAAAACTGACCACCTGTACGGTAACATCTTTCATTTACAAAAAGAATTATAGCAATCGGTTAACGTGGTCCAAAGTTATGCGGTAACATACATAAAAAAAAATATATATTCCGACGAATTGATAACCATTCTCCTTTTTGTGAAGTCGGTTAAAAATGGGAAAAAATAAGAACCAAACAATTTCGAAAAAAGTTTATGGTCATAACTTCCAATATAATTCAAATTTCGAAAAACTGTGAATCTTTTTTTTTTAAGGTTGGGGGCCTTAAAAAATGAATTCCCCAAAAAAACCGACCTTCGAGAAAATGGTGAAAGGGTTTTACTCTCTGCAAATAAATACACCAAATACTTTTACTTTTCAAGATTAAGAAGCGGTTTAAAGTTATTTTTGCCGTTGGGGCTCGACATGCACGCGGCTGGAAGGAAACATGAGATCGTCAATTTTTTGTTTGTTTGTCTAATTCCCTGAGCCGCCCCTATTTTGACATGACATTTGATTCTATGTAGTAGTTTAAAAATATACACGTATACTTCTACAATCGCAAAAATTGTCATAGGCAGTCTTTCTTTGATTTCGAATTGACATATTGTATCAAATTGTCATAGCCATATAGAAGTATAACATGTGACGATAAGTGCCACGCCCATTCTTCCGTTTTACGCAACGTTAGCGTGCATTATAACCATACGATAGATAATTAAATAACCGCTCACTCCGTCCCGTTACTTCCATTAAAACCCGTGGCACTAAAGCTGTCATTTAAAAATGTTCTGGCTTAAGTTGTCAATTAACGAAATGAGGAATCAACTACCACCGACAAGTTTATAAATAACATTATTCTTCACTGAATTTCCATGTGGGAAAAATTTACAATTTTTAAAGTTCAACATGTTTCTAAGTTCCTCAAACCCAATAGAATCGATACACACTATTGCCTCTGATTATATCAAAGCATATTTCACACTCACTTGACGTTGGTGAATTTGTAATCAAATTTTTGGATTTTTTATTGATAGTAAATTCTATTTTGATGCTTTTCCTAAAACCCATTACAATAAAAAACTAAAAATGCATTTCTCGTGACACATTCGCTGTCAAACTATCAGGTGTCTCAATACATATGAGTATGAGTATACTAGCACATTATGCGATCCATGCGTAAGAAAGATCATATCCAATTTCGGAACAAGTTTCCTTCTATTTGTCATGCTACTCTGCCAACTATTCTTATGCACTCGACACAACTTTGAAACAGTTGTACTTGCGGCATAATCATTTTCCGCTCATTTTAATTTACATAATTTGTGTGTGTTTCGGCGTCACGGCGTCCGATGCCTTTGTCTCGAGTGATTTTATCGCATGCCCGTGTACCTATATAAAAATAAACAAATTAAAATCAGTTAAGTTCAGGTGGGCTGAATGGACCGACCGACCGACAGCTGCTAAGAATAATGCGTGATCGTTGGTTCTAGATTTTCGGATCAGCATAAAAGCTACGTTCGTAGCGCATCTCGTTTCAAATGTTAAACGTCAAGTGGGTGAATAGGAAGGGTTGAAAAGTATTTTTCCGCTATAAGCGCTGCTGGTATTTTATGGTATTTTTGTGTTGCAAATATTCCACTTCTGAATTTTGAAAAAAAAAAACAAGCCACATATTATGAATCAAGCCTCGCTTTATCATCATGCCAGCGCTGTACAGCGCCGTGATTCGAAACAGATTTTTCAGGAGTACATGAAAGTGATGCAATGGCGCGCAGATGAACACGATACACTCATCGATATTGGTTCGGGATCTGACAATGTGCTAATGGAATACATTTATCCCATGCTGCCGGCGCAATTCAATGCTGTTTTGGCCACAGATATTTCGGAGCGTATGATCGATTTCGCGCGCAAGAACTATGGCGACTCTGAGCGCGCGCACTTCGAGGTATTGGACATCACATGCGCGCAGCTGCCACAGCGGCTGTGCGGGCAATTCGATCATGTGACTTCTTTCTATTGCCTGCATTGGGTGCAGAATCAAAAGTGAGTTTACATGTGCTTGAGATCGGTGAAGAGCACACCGATGATTTTTTCATACATATTGCAGACGTGCCTTGTTGAATATCTTTCAATTGCTGCGCCGTAGTGGTGGTGACTGTCTACTCGTTTTCCTCGCGAATAACCCCATTTTTGATGTGTACATAGAATTGTCCAAGTCAAAAAAATGGGGTAGATATATGACAGATGCCATACAGTTTATATCACCGTTGCATAATAGTAGCGACCCGGGAGCTGAGTATAGCAAATTGTTGCAGGAGGCTGGCTTTGTGAACTTTAGCGTAGAGATCCGCAATGAGATCTTCGTCTATGATGGCACGCAGAATCTGAAAGGTTAGTGAGCGGTATTTTAGTGCTTTTGTATCAAGAAAACTCCTTGCTTCTTGAAATATTGCAGATAATGTGAAAGCTGTCTGCCCATTTCTCGAACGAATGCCCGAAACGCAGCATGAAGACTTTCTGGAAGATGTGATTAAAGCTGTGGTCGACATGAAGCTGCGTGAGGGCGATATTAATGCGAAAGATTTCAAGTTCATTGCACCTTACAAACTTGTTATGGTCTATGCGCGGAAACCCAACGAATATTTGAGTAGCATGATTGAAGAAGCGGAGCGATTGGCAAAGGGACTGAATTGAAGTGAAAGATTGGAAATTGCAATAACTTATACATATGTATGGAGACTTATTTTTAGTTATTTATGAACAACTTTTCAATGCATTATCGCAATGAAAATATCACCTCACTGGCATATAATCACAAATGATTAGAAATGTCAACATTAAAATTTAATTCTAAGATGCTTCGAATAGATTCCGGCTCGAACCGGAATCTGTAAGCGATCGCTAAGTCTTACCAGAGAAGACTTAAGAGCTTTCACCGGATACCTGACAGGAAACTCCAGGCTGAGCTATCATGGGTCATAACATAGAACATAGAAAACTAAGAAGGTGCATAGTAGTAGATTACGTTCCAACAAAATGCGGCTACGTGATACGTACGCACCACTGGGCTGGTTGCCTTCTACAACCAGTAGCCGCGTTTTGCTGGAACGTAGTCTACGACTATGCACCTTTTTAGTTTTCTATGTCCTTTGACTTAAGCACACTTAGGAAGAACAGTGGGAAAAAATTCGAAGCAAAATTTGCCTTAGTATCGGGTTTCGATACGACAGAAATCTATGCATTCCGAATATTCCTGGATAGGAACACCGGAAGAAATGCTGTTGACGTTATGTTAGTGGCGAATGCATTGCAAGGTAAATAATAACACATAAGAAATTACTTTTGACTAACTTTAGAACTTTGAAGACACATTTGATAGAAAATTTGCTGGTTCTGGCAAAGAATTCAATAGAGCGAGCGCAAAGTGGTTCCTTAAATTTGTTGGAAGTTTAGTGTTTGAGTGTAAAACGTAAACCAGATCAAATAAACCATGATTAGGCGGACCTGTGCGCAACAAAATATAAGTAATTTTTAAGCAAAAAACAAAACCGACTTCAATTCTCATATAAAAATTTAAAATTATCGGTAATATCTTCATGATCCAAGGATTTAAACCAAATTTTCCTTTACAAAAAAAGATTTTAAAAATCGGTTAACGTGGTCCAAAGTTGTGCGTTAAATAATAAAAAAAAAATATTCTGACGAATTGATAACCTTATCCTTTTTATGAAGTCGGTTAAAAAGTGAATTAGGGTTAACGCCAAAGCTATTATTTTTTACTGATATAGCTTTTTCTAGAGTCAGACTATTCGAAGATATTATTTTTTCCGTTCAAAAAATATCAGATAAATTTATTTTCACATTAAATGTTGTAAACATATATGTATACATACATACATACCAAAGTTCTCGAAATCTTTAAGAGTATCTTAGTTCTGTAACGATTTTTTTACGAATCTTGAAAGAATTTTATATGAATTGGTTGACATGAACTCGCAAAGAAATTTCTGTACAAAAAATAAAGAAAATTAGGAAAAAAATCTGGAAGAAATGCTTCACATAGCAGCATTATTTTCATTGCTTTGCTGATTTTCTTCGGAAATTTCGTAAAAGAATCGAAGTGTGCACAGTTTATTTTATTTTATAAAATTCGGCAAAATATCGGATGAGATCTTTACGAATCACTTAAAATTTCTCTACAATTCAGAATAATCTGAAAAAATGGTTTGCAGGGTATTTATAGAAAAGTTTTGTAATGTTCCCAGCCAGTTAATTTACGAATATATTTTAAGAGGGATTATCGATCTTCAAAAAGTTAGCTAAAGGCTCGTACATAAACGATAAAACAAAAAAGTGTAATAGACAGAGGCTTGTAGTAATTTGTCAGCACAAGAAAAACTGTTTATTTTGTAAGAAGTTTTTGTTCAACCACAATATTTTATAGTATATAATATTCACATAGGAATGCTTTTTCGATCCTTTTACGAGTGTTCGTAGGCGGTAAATGGCTATCATAAACGACTTTTTATCCGGTTTTTCTTCGAGAAAATATCCAGTTACGAGCTCGTTTACGATGATTTTGCTGACTGGGTTATTCACCGGCCACGCGTGCATGGGCAAGCCCGAAAAACTCAATACATTCAGAATTTTTTACTAGCAGAACTAGTACGAGCGACGGAACTTAAAATACTAGGGGCCTGGCACCTATACAGTAAATTTTGGGAAAGGCTGTGAGTTCCCTACAACACAAATTCCTGACTTCCGTTAGAATAGTGTTTCTCAACCCAAAAAACTTCTATGACAATATATATACATACATACATTATATCCTACGGCAAAAAAATTGGTTGTCACAGCCACAGCTAACTTGTACTTTTCACAAGCAAGTTCCAGGTCGTTTTCGATTTCTTCGCTGATAAGACGTATTATTTAGTTGGGGCGTGCAATTAGCATGTGCCGCCGTTCAGTTAATAAAAATTTAATGAAATATTTATTATCTGTTTGTAAACTATTATTATCAAGAAAAAATAAACAAACAAAAAATAATCATAAAAACAGCTTTCGCGAAAGATGCGCACGGGTCCGCCTAGTAATTAGGTAATCTAGTTTAACTATCTTCGTTAATGAAATCAGTACAAATTTTACTCGTAATGAAAATGAAATTTCATTATCACTAAAAATTTGTTTTTACTCCAATTTTACTGGTCGTGTAAAGTGCTTATCTATGATCGTAATGTGTTCTAAATGAGGGACGTCAACATTTTCCTGTGACTGCACTTGCTTTTAATCTACATAGATTTTTGTACGTACGTATGTATTGTATGTGTATGCAGAGTTCTGGCAATCTGAATTTATATGTATGTATAATATAAATATAAATATTTTTTGATTTCAAAATAAAAAAATAGGGGTATATTTCTTTCGATATAGAACAATCCTAGGGGGTGTCGGCATTAAAATTCCAACTTCATTTTTTTGGACCACTCTAATGTATATTGGGCCGCATGAACAAACACTAAGCAATAGCATTTTCTGAAAATTGCATTCATTTAAATAAATTTTACTTTTCACTTTTGGTTTCCTTGGTTTTTCTATGAGCGGATGACAGATTTTCGGGTGATTTTTTTTTCAGGTGAAACTCAGGATAAGGCAGAATATGAAAGTTTTTTACTTGATTGAGTACTTTCTTCATTCATTGAGTATTTTCTTCATTCGGGCGAAGAAAAAAAAAATTGGTTTTTCTTTTCATTTAATACCCAAAATCGATACTACTAAAGTCGAAGATATCACATATAAATTTCGGTACCGATTGGAGTCGGTGACCCCTGTGCGATAGGCCTTAACCGACTCCAATCGACTATAGTAGCATCGACGTAGGGATTGAGTTTTAGGAAATATGATGTAAAAATTTGCTTCCTACATTCAATGTGGTCCTTAATGTACATAAATATATTAATTAGGTTCGCAATTTTTATTTTCCTTTAATACTTTTTTTGTTTATCTAGTAAAAATACGTTGTTTTATGAGTTCATTTAGAAGCCTTTTAAATATTATCCTTTTGTTTTAAGTGAGTGCAACAGCCCGGGCATCGATACCAAAGTGTAACAAATCACACTGGTCGAATAATTCGGAATCTATTGTGGCAGTCCTATAGTTTAGGGTTGCACTTCAAGTTCCTTTTTTTTATACAAAAATTCTTCTCATGATTATCTCTCTGGTCTAGACAGAAAAAGGTAAGAACAGCATTTATGTTACTAGGGTGTTAATTTGGTAAGTATCAATCGAGTAAGAATTTTCAAATCTGTGGCATTGAAAATATACAAGCCAGCAATTTCCGCCTCGCCCCTCTCAGTGTTATAACAATATCCGTTTCTTTGTATTTTGCAGGTGGTCTTTTAGGCCTCCCCACGTATGAAGGCAGCATCAATTAAAAAGGAAAAGGCACGTGCAAAATTTGACGCATAAAAACATAAAGATACATTTAAATTGTACCATTAGATTCTAATATTTTTTTTTTTTAAATAATTTGTTTACATTGCAGTTTGATGACTCCTTAAACTATGTTTTTTTTTGCAAAATCTCTGTGATCGTCAAATGGCTGTGGCCTGAAGCATTTTTAAACCAATTTTGAAACCAACAAAACTACAAAAAATACCTTAGCATTGTTGTTTTTGGTTTCAAAATTGGTCCAGTAGAACCGCAAATTTACAAATTTCTGCAGCATCATAATTTCACGAAGCAAACAGTTTCAAGTTGATGGTCCAAACTTAAAAAAATGAGTAACTAAAAAGTCTTCAGAAGGCTTCAAAACTGCCATAAAATATAATCACAGCTCGCTGAATTTCCTTGCATAAACAACAACTAATTTGTACAGTGTAGTGCATTTGAAATCCGGTTCGCTGATTTGGCCGTTACACACTTTCATCTTAAGTAGAACTTGGATCAGATCAACCAGAAATTCCTCATGTTGACCTTCCGGTATACGTGATAAAAAAGGGGTAATAGCTTTCAAATTATCTACATACAAGAGTTTGTTATTTTCCTAAGTCGATTGCAACAGTGAATAAATAACACAAACCTTTAAAATTTTGCGCGCCCTCAAAGACAAAGGTCTCATTGCGTACCTCCACATTACAGTCCACAAAACCATTTTCAAGCAACAATTTGTTATAGTCAGCCACTGGATCTTCACTGTTATACAACGGTGAAATATATTTCATAGCATCCGCCATATAGCTACCCCATTTTTCTGACTTTGAGAGTTCCATAAACATTTCATAGAAGGGATGATTTGCGACGAAAACGAGTAGACAGTCACCGCCACTACGGCGCAGGAATTGATAGATATTCTGCAAGGCGCGTCTGCAATATATATATACATACATACATATGAAGGTATCGTTAGTGTGATCTTCACCGATCTCAACAGGCTAGTTTACCTTTGATTTTGCACCCAATTCAGGCAAAAGAAGGAGGTGAGGTGATCAAATTGCCCGCACAGGTGTTGTGGCAGCTGCGCAGAAGCGATATCTAACACTTCGAAGTTGGCGCGTTCAACGTCACCATACTTCTGGCGCGCGTAATCGATCATACGCTTGGAAATATCTGTGGCCATAACAGCGAATTTCGCCGGCAGCATTGGATAAATTTATTTCATTAGCACATTGCCAGGACCCGAACCGATACCGATGAGTGTGTCACGCCCATCTGCGCGCCATTTCATAATTTCCTTATATTCCTTAAAAATCTTCTCCGAGTTTGTAGGAGCACTTTCGTTTATTTTGGAGTTACTCGATATTCGCAAGTGGAAGGATTAAACACAATTTCAATCAATTGATTACGAGCCGCACTTATGTACCATTCACTTAATGTTGAACTTTTGATAGTTAACTGAACGCAGCTGTAGCTTTTATAAAGCGTATCTGTTCATCGTTATCATACCTGGGTACACTGCATTATATATTAAGTGCATTGAGCATAGTTGTAATGAATAAATTTTTGCTCGTAAAGAAATTGCATTTCGATTACCAGTACAATTTTACTGATTACTGAACATATTTAACAACTGATAGTTTGAAATCATAGTTAGGCTTATCTCCCGCATGCTGAACAACGGAACTGTCACAGCGTAATGGAGCAACGCCTCTCTCCAGTAAAAATGGAACAGGGAAGAGATGGGGCCTCTCTGCAAGAGTTATATATATTGGCTATGTGAAACCATAATCAAGCCAATCATGTTTTATGTGGTCACTGTCTGATGGAATGCACTAGTAATGTCTATTCTTGTAAGGAAGCTAGAGCGCGTGTAATGGGCGACCCTCGTAGGCATCAGCGTAGACTGGCGGATCGCTCCTACTCTAGCGCAAAACACAAAACTAAAAGTTGCCGCAGTTCGTTCCGTCATTAGGCTAAAAAGCTCTGGCTTTCCATTCAACCCGGCGTACGAATATTCGACAATACGTCAGAGCTTCGTTTTCTTATCGAAATAAATTTATCGGGGCGTTCACACGCTTGCCCCGAACAGATCCTTTTCCACACACACATGCCTAAGAAGGGGCGAATGGCTGCCTCTATAGTAGAGGTCCAATAAATATCTTCACGGATGGATCGAATAAAGATAACAGAATTGAAGGAGTTGTTTTATGTCAGGAACTCTCAATAAATCTCATGTTCAGATCTTTCCACTCTTCATATTCATATCCAGACTCAGGCGAAAAGATCCCTCCTAAAGATGAGTGTTACCAGGAAAGAAGAAGTGCACTGAAATTGCATTACCGATGCAAAGCATGCCGCCGAAGTTGAGCTTTACAAAACTGCTAAAAAGCTAATAAAAAGGGTACCGGAATAGGTGTATAAAGATTGAGAAACCTGAAACCTAGGGGAAAATTATGTGTATTTTCATTTTCCTGGCTGAAATATACGCGATTGAAAGATGCGCGGATTTCAATATAAAACGAAACTAGCTGGAATCGGAACTTTACGACTCCTCAGTTATCCGCCTATTTAGGCCCTAGAGGAGCATTAAAATTACAATTACCACTTTCAGGAAATATGTACATTCAAAGCTTTGTTGGGAACCGGCCACCTATCTAGCAAGATACGGAAGGCATTTTCATCTACTTATTACCCGAGCCCTAGATAATATTTTATCAATATGGTCCCTGTTTGCGTCCAAACACTTTCTCGGTTAATTTGTACAGTGTAGTGCATTTGAAATCCTCTTCATTGATTTGGCCACTACATAGTTTCATTTTAAGAAGAACTTGGATCATATCATCCAGAAATTCCTCATGCTGACTTTCCGGTACGCGCGATAAATACGGGCTAATAGCTTTCAAATTATCTATAAGAATTTGTAATTTTCTTAATTCGATTGCAACAGTGAATAAAATAGCACAAACCTTTCAAAGTCTGCCTGCCAGCATAGACAAAAATCTTATTGCGTATATCCACGCTGAAGTCCAAAAAACCATTTGCATGCAATAATTTGCTATACTCGGCTCTCGGATCGCTGCTATTATATAAGGGTGCTACAAATCGCATAGTATCTGTCATATATCTACCCCATTTATTTGACTTTGATAGTTCTATGTACACATCAAAGAAGGAATGATTCGCGAGAAAAACTAGTAGACAGTCACCACCACTACGGCGCAGCAATTGATAAATATTCCTCAAGGCGCGTCTGCAATAAGTATGAAGGAAGTGTTAGTGTGATTTTGACCTACGGCAAACAGGTGAACTCACTTTTGATTCTGCACCCAATGCAAGCAATAGAAAGAGGTCACATGATCGAATTGCCCGCACAGCCGCTGTGGCAGCTGTGCGCCAAGAACGATAGAATACAAGATTGCGCATTCCCGCAGAATGACATTTGTGGCAACGGGTAAACAAAGAATATGGCGAAGAACAATGAGTTGACAGTTGTGAATTTGCAGTGAGAAAACGTGTTTTCTTCACGATTAACCAATTTCTCAAGCCATCTTTGAATATAGAAAATTAAGCACAACGTTAACCTTCTCCTGCCGGCAGAACTCTACCCACTTTCTGGCCAAGGCGTCGACGTGCGGAAACAAAAAAAACTGCATTTGGGGGCTTTACCCCTAAGGCTGCTGCAATTCAACACATGACACGACATTTTTATAAAGTTTTTATTACAAATAAAACGTTTTTTACCATAGAACGCACGAATTACTTCGATTTTTCACTTGAAAGTACACAATACGTTTGCAATACGTTTGCACTTGTTTCTAAACAAAAAGTTTGTTTACGTATTGCCATAAACGTCAAAGTCGGCAAAACCAAAGTAGCGGTTTCGGGAATGCGCCACCTTCAGTTCATTACACCATGGCTGTGCGCATGTGATGTCCAACACTTCGAAGTGCGAGCGCTCAGAGTCGCCATAGTTTTTGCGCGCGAAATCAATCATACTCTCCGAAATATCTATGGCCCAAACAGCATCGAATTGCGCCGGCATAATTGGATAAATGTATTGCATCAGTACATTGCCAGACCCCGAACCAATATCGATGAGTGTGTCACGTCCGTCGGCGCGCCATTGCATCACTTTCATATACTGCTGCCAAATCTGCTTCGCGTCGCGACGCTGCACAGCGCTGGCACGACGATAAAGCGAGGGCTGATTCATGATATTTACTATGTAGGTATGTGTTTTCGTTTTCTTGTAAGTACTCGAAATTCGGAAGTGGAATTCTCGAAAAAAAATATATCAACCGACCATGAGCACATAAAGCGGAGAAAAAAACACTTAGCGGCACTTCCTACTCCCTTTTCGATCGCTTTATGTTGAATTATTGATACCTAATTGAATGCTGCTGGAGCTTTTATATCGATCCCGGTCGTCACTGTGATGAGGTCATTTGGAAGCGTACAGCACAGTGTTCCCGCCATAAGTCAAAAATAAAAAAAGCTATCTTGAAAGCTGTTCTCTGTCTTTCGAACGACTAATTGAAATATCTGCTAACGAGGAGGTCTTAAGTGTATTCTTTTTAAATTTTAGTAATAAATTTTCTTTAAATAAAATAAAATTAAAATTAAAAAAAAAAAATTTACGATAAAAAACCGAAAATTTGAAGAATATGAAATTAAAAAAATAAGTCATTATAATTGTTATTAATATGGAAGCCTTTTATAAAATGAAATTAATAAAAAGAAGAAAATTTAATTAAAAAAATAAAATAAACTTTATTTTTTATGAATAAGGCCAAATATGTATAACTTGCAAAAAATTTTATGAACTAAAATAAAAAAAAAATTAAACAAAAACTATTAAATATTAAAATACAATTTAACAAAAAAAGAAATAAATAAATAAAATAAGTTCATAAAAATTGAAAATAATATATAATTTAAAAATAAAATTAAAAAAGAAATAAAAAAGTTTCTAAAACTAAATGAAATTAAGAAAAAATCATTTTAAAATAATCAAATTTAAAATTGAAGGCAAATTCAATTATAAATAGAAAAAAGTTGAAAAATAAGTTTCTAAATATTAAATGAAATTAACTATTATTTTTTAAACAATTAAACCTAAAAAGTTAAAATAAATTTAAATAAAAATAAAATAAAGTCCATAAATTCAAAAAATCTAAAATTTAGAAAATAATTCAATTAAAGAAATAAAAGAATTAAAAACTCAAATAAAATAAGTATCTAATAATACAATTGAATTAAAAAAAATGTCTTTAATTTTAAAACAATAAAATCTAAAAATTTAAAGAAAAATACAAAAGTGGACCTCTGTTGGCGCGAGCTAAATGATATACACCTCCATTTGGAATATGTTCACTTTCTCTTTCCGTCAAAACATTTTTTCGCCCATGAGAGTTGACAAGGGAGCTTTTTTTCTGTAAGACTTGAAATATTTCTCTAAATATAACCTAAGAAATTTATCATAATTACATAGTGAAATATCGTAGAATTTGCATCTTTCGAAAATGCCGTTATATGGGATTCAAAAAGTAGCAAAGAATTTTTGAGTGTGGCTAACATCAATACGTGCTCTAAGTTAAGGTAAAATCGATTAAGCGGTCACTGTGATACCTTATTTTCATTATAAGTGCCCTTGACCACACCTATTTATTATTAATAACAAAATGTTTTTAATGTCTTTTTACAAAAAATACCGTTATATAAAACGTAGGCGTATTTTTAATCCGATTAAGGCTTTTTCGTTACCAATCTAGATCAAGACAAAGAGTAATAAGCGTACCGAGTTTATCATTACGTTTTAGAGAAAACGATTTTTTACCTTTGCTCCAAACAAGTGGACCAACTGTGCATGTGACGAATATTTGAATCTATTTCTATTTAAGTTAATATGTTGCTCGCTTTTTAAATCAAACGCGTTAACGCGTTACCCTGTAGCTGCACTTGATTTTATTCGCTCAATGTTGAAATATTTATGTCGAACCGGTTTTTTTTTTAATAAAAATTAACTTTCAGTTGCATTTCGCTTATCTGCACTTTGGCATCTATCATTGCATTTGATGTAATAAAATTATGACGTTCGCCGGAGAGTGCTTTTTTATGACTAACCACTTTAAGTTGCTAAAGGCATCAATTAAATAAAGGAAGAATTAAGTGGAACAAATTAATACATCTCTGTACATATGTACATACGTATGCACATACCTATGTAGCTACACAGTCGTCCACACCACTTCCTACAACAACATGACCAACAACTTCGTTAGCATCCAATATATTCAACCTAATATATTAAACAACCTAATATCTTAAACATTCGACATTTTATTTATTAATTATGCGCACAAACAATAACATGCACAATTAATAATGTGACACCAAGTTGCATTTATACAGCAGCGTTGTCAGGCCTGTCAACTTGACTAAAATTCTGCCATTTTTCACTTAAAATCACACTTTTGAAAAAAATATAATATTTCAAAACATTTTTGTGAAATATGGCACCTCATAGCTAAGGATAATTGGCAGCCCTGTTGATAACCTCGCTTAAACTCAACTAACCAATATTTAACCATTGTAAATATAGAAGCAGGCTCCCCTAGAATATATTCAACTCGGCTTTGAAATCGGTTGGATTTAGACCGTTCACAAATTCACTGGGAGCGTTCACTTTGGCTGGCTGTTTAAAAAATACTACGTAACGTAGCGTTATCAAAATTTATAACTTAAGTTGTTTAAATACGGTATTATCGATTACTGTAACTATTTTTAGATGTGTAAACAATCAGCTCTCGGTATGGGTTAAATTTGTGTTAAGCCAGAAGAAAATTTGTAATTTCTTCCTGTGCACCCAGCAGAACATCTGTAAATGCTTCGAGTGTGTACAAATGAACATTTCTGGACTAGGGCTATTTAAGGACCATTTCGTGTCTAGTTCACAACTAGTGTAGGACCATTTCGGAACTACATAGTTCGGCATC
The DNA here is from genome assembly GCF_013731165.1 of Rhagoletis pomonella. Classification (NCBI taxonomy): domain Eukaryota; kingdom Metazoa; phylum Arthropoda; class Insecta; order Diptera; family Tephritidae; genus Rhagoletis; species Rhagoletis pomonella. The sequence goes on from NW_023458560.1 coordinate 70,989,765, forward strand.
TTTTTGTGAACTGTTCAGGACTACTTCAGGATTAGTTCGGGATCATTTCGGTACAAATGCTGAACCATTTGAGCAAGTTTCGGCAACAGTTCGGGATAATTTTGGGATAGTTTGAAACTAGTTAAGATATGACTATCTCACTTAGTAGTACCAAACTACTGCATCGAAACACCTACAATGATACTGGGGTGTCTCTCAATTCAAGAAAAACCAAATTGATCACCTGCGTTCCATACGAAGGGTTAACAACGGCTGGGATTACTTCCCTGTTGAAACTAGCGACCGCATGCGCCTTGCCGATGCCCCAATGATTACAATTGCAATTTGTAAAAGTCTTTCTGACTTGTCTTAATGAGGGAATTTTCCCGAAAAGATAGAAGGTCCAAAACCTAATCTTAATACCAAACGGAAATATATAAGCAACCTGGGGAACCTTCTTCATCCTACCGGCCAATATGCATATAGGACACACTCGAAAAAGTACTCTCAAAAATTATTTGCGACAGGTTTATAACGATCGCGTGAGTGAGACACTTTCTGTCACCATACCAGTTAGGCTTTAGGAAATCTCGTACAACAACTGATCCCGCTAAGTCCGTGATTAACATAGCCAGAGAAGCCACAGAAGGAAAATGTGAAAGTTGGGCTGAAGCGATGAGCTTAAAATATTATTCGAAAATACTCCTTTCTATGTATCGCGGCCAACCTCGTGAGGTAATACGTTGAAAGGCAGTGACGCGGGAGGGGGGAGTGGTCTGTGGAGAGGTTTTAGTACGCAGCTGTGGCTGTGAGGCTGCAAGTCGTGTACACTACTATGTTGGTATAGTAGTACTCATGACAGTTCTCTCTTCACGGCCGTCATCCTAGGAAAAAACCCGTCCCTTGACGAAGAACGATGAGAAGGCTTTGGAGGCTTCTAAGAGATGTTTTCAGTTCTTCTGAGCTTTTGTATACAAAGATAACGGCTCCAACGGCTATTCAAACTAATTAAAAGTTTGTTGCATAATCTAAATTAGCATAAAAAGCACATCAAAGACTATCGACCAACGAAAGCTATTTTTCATTTCTTCGTCACACATCAAAGTATGTACTGCCTGTGCCAGTCACCAGGCACCAGTCGCCAACAGAAGCCGATTCGCCATAGTTTCAAAATCAATTTTTCAATTCAACTACTACATAAAATATTTAGATAAGTAAATAATTGAAATGAGCAAATGATAGAGAAAATCGAAAGTAACAAAATCAAAAACAAATAAGAAAAGCTGGAGCGGAGAGAGTGGAGTGAGAGTTGCTTAATAAATTAGCCCAAAACGAAGTCAATGATGCGGAAATGAAACAAACGAATAACAAATTCCAGCTTCCGGATGATGCGCCTACCAGCGGCCAATTAAATGCTTAAGAAAGCGAAGCATTCGCAAATAAATACTTGCCGGAACTTTGGTGGGCGTCGGAGTGGGTGAACGAGAAGCGGGCCAAAAATTCATTACAAACAAATTAGCAAATAAATCAAATTTCAATACGAAAATTGTTTGCGTAAACAATTTTACAAATTTTAAAGGACTAATAGTCTTAGGAGTAGACAGCAGGCAGCAGTGAAACGACATTCGACTTTGCAGCGAATTGAGTGGCGGCAGCAATTAATTCAAACATCAGCTGGCTGGCTGACTTAAGCGTTGCTTGTGATAGAAACAAACGCTATGCCTCGCCGCGCGCCTTCAACTCCCACCCTCATGCTTGGGGCTGATTGATTCACGACGCTCGAGAACTGAGTGATGGCTACACTGACAAGCGGCAAATAGCGCTGCATACCAGCGGAAACGAATGTGAATGGATGCACTAAACTCGCACTAGATTGCTGCCAGAGGAATTGCCATTGGCACTACAACAAAAATCCCTTTCCTTCCATCCAGTGGCAGCAAAATTCTTCAAAAATCATTTATCTAAATTAATTCCTGTCGTTTACATTTGAAGAAGAAATCAAAGATTAAGACAAACATTAGTTTTAACCTCTCTCCCGCCGCTACATCCGTTCACTCTCAGGACACTTCATCGCTCTACAAAACTTTCCTCGCACTAAGCACCAAGTTTGTTGGTTTTGTTTTTCGTCTGGGCGTGAGATGCGCTTCAAATTAAATACAGCAAGCGTATAATAAATGACATGCTCACTCACATCCGATAACCTCTGCTGTTATTGTTGTTGTTGTGCAGATTTCTTCAAAGATTTCGTCAGAGATTTCTATCATCAACATTGAAGTGTGCAAGTGTCTGTGTCTTCAAGTTTGTTTATTTGTATGGCAATGTGTCGCAGGAGTTTGGGTAATCTATGCTTGCTGGGGTTAAAGTTGCCAACAAGCTTACGCACTGACGTCAGTCTCATGCGTACTATGTATGTATATCCAGTAACCCTTGCTCGAAATGTATGTATGGTACATACATATGCTAGCTGCCACGAAGATTTCATTGGGGAAAATCGCAATTGTTGAAAATTTGCATATCGCTTAGCGATAATAACTCATTTTGAAATTCCGTCGCTACATTTTCGAAAACAATTAAAATTTTTACGTGTACACGTCGAAATAGGCAGCGATATTTATGGTTGAATCATGAGTCTGGGAGGGCGTGTAGTAAGCAAGCGTACACTGAGCAAAATCAGCGTAGATTTGTTTTTGGATAATTAAAAAAATTATTGCAAGGACGGTTACGCTTTGAAGTGGAACTTCTTTGTCGACGGCTGGGAGTAAATGCAAATATCGATGTAACGAAAAAGCGACTCGATCGTTAGGCTCTAACTCCAAACTCCAATGAAACGAAAAAGCTACAGTGGAAGGGAGGTGATAGTGGCGGTGGTTGCGGTTAAGAATGACATTAGGATTGAGATTAAAATCAAGAAAACGATTAGGATTAAGATCAAGATGAAGACTAATATTAAGATTAAGACTAAAAATTAAGATTAATAATAAGATAATGATAAAGATTCAAATTAGGATTAAAATTGAGATTAAGACTAAGATTAAGATAAAATAAAAATGAAAATGAAAATTAAAATTAAAACAAAAATAAAAATAGAAATTAAAATTAAAATTAAAATTAGAATTAAAACTAAAATTAAAACTAAAATTAAAATTGAAATTAAAATTAAAATTGAAACTAAAGTTAAAATTAAAATTAAAATTAAAATTCAAATTAAATCTAAACTTAAAATTAAAATTAAAATTAAAATAAAAGTTAAAGTTAAAATTAAAGTTAAAATTAAAATTAAAATTAAAACTAAAATTAAAATTAAGATTATATTGAGGATGGTGCTCGAGAAGAAGTTTTCTGGACTCCCAATTTAATTAAATAAGTGCCCGTTGCACTAGCTGTCTAACTAACAAGGATTAAGAGAAGAATCACTTTGGAATCTTATATTTTCCATTAAATAAGACAATTGCGACTTAGTTTGTAGGGGAGAACGCAGATTAGGGATTTCAGTGGCAAAAATACATGGAGGTTTTTTTTTTGATTCGATGCATCGGTACAACGACTATTTATACAACGAGAAGAAAATTTTCGATGCATCGAAATATCGATATTTAGAGAGGTGACGGCAGATTCCCGCAAGAGAGTTCGCATTTCATTCATCTCAGATTTAGGAAGGACACGCAGGGAGAATGTGCTTTTTCTACTTTCTCTATTGCCATAAGCCAAAGCTTGTTGGAGCTTCTTCCATATACTCGACAAGATGGATTAGCCAGATATTTTGGCCTTTCCTTCATGAACAGATTTGTTTAAGTGCGTTTTAGCGCCGGTATTTGGATTTCTATTACATTTGACTATAATTATGGTGAATATTATCTTGCAATTAAAAATTTCTGACAGTGTATACTTAACCACAAAAAACACCACTTCCTGTTGGCGAACAATTATTCCATGCTAACTACACACTCACACACGCAATCAGCGCTGTCGAAATTTCGATCGAAAATGCCATGCAAGTAACATTTTCATATTCGTACCACATATCCTTCCGTATATCCTTATTTACATACATACATACATAATTTCCGCGCTTCGAATACATGCTGGTGATTTTTTTAATCTTCAACTTTCAACGCTGCTAGATATAGAGCAGCGTATCAACCCTTTTCAAAAAACACCAACTGCCACAGCTACGAAAAAAACCTGTCCTGTCAATCCTTTCGCCCGCCGGCCCACACCGCTCCTGCGCTCGCGACCGATATGCGCGCAACCTTCAGAGGATTTCCCGTTTGATGAATTTTCGGCGTCGCTTCGACGTTTTTCACCAGTCTGTCAAAGTTATTACGTATTGGGAAATCATAATTTTCATTTCAATGCCCCGCCCCGCTCAGCACTCTTCTCTTCCAGCCAACCAGGCGGGCGGGCGGCCGGCCAGCTGCAATCTGCTTGTAATTTTCATGTTCACTTAAAAATTTGTCGAAAATATATTCGATGTAACGTAGCTATTCGGGACGCTGAATGCAGTGATCGGGTTCTTGGGTGTGAGCTAAGTGGGAGGGGGTGGGGGGAGGAATGGTGCATATTTTGTAAATTGTTTGCTATTTCGCGAGATTTTGGCGCTCAAAAATTTTGATGGGTTGGTTGGTTGGGAGTCGTCTCGTTGTAGCCGGCGCAGAGCGCCATTTTGCTGTCGCTTTTTCAATAATTAGTTATGTCAAAATCAGCAATAATTCAACGAGGGCAAAAGCGGCGAATGTAATATTAACAACAAACGCTTAAACACACACACATATGTATATGTATATGGATATACCTACACTTGCAGACAAAATTACTTTGAAAAACAGCTTTCAATAAGGACCTGTTAACGCCATCAACGGATTGGATGCTTAATGAAATAGTATGTATGTATGAAAATGTTGTTGTAGCTGATGGAATATTTATTCAGATACATAGAATTAAAAGATTTTATGTGGAGAAAATTGGTTTGACAAATTACCTTTCGGTGGTAAAGCTTAAAAGCTATTATAGCGGGGGCAAACGGCGACTTCATAGAAGGTGGTAGCAGCAGCCCAAAAACAAAAAAAAAACTACACTCGCCTTGGCTGGGGAAGTGGGACGCTGGTTGCCATTTTCAAACATTTGTAAGTATAAAATAGCCATTTATTCAGATTTTTAGATTATTTTATATTAAACGTGCTGATCTTAGTAGGCCGCACATGTCTGCTCAATACATTTTAGTAATATGTATTATTAATGCGAAAGTTTGTGATTGACTGCGTGTGTATGTTTTGTGCTCATTCATCAAGAGAGTTACCACATTTTTCAAAAGTAAAAATCAATTATTAAGTTACAAGATTGCGGGCGTCAAACCAAGGTAAATAAATGAAATGCTTCTAATATTATGCATACAAGTTTTTTGAGTGGGTGTGTAAACATGTTTGCTGCTCTTTTTTGGAAAAATTTTTACATGCAAATGGGTTATGCATGGATTAACATACATATAGCATATTTTTGAAAAGGGTTGCCACCTGCTTAAAAAGTTAATTTTCATCTATTTACAAAGGTGAATTAAATTTTTTGAAGTATAACAAAATGGTTGGCAAACGAATGAGATTTAGGAATGCTCTATTCTGGTAATGTTTTGAAGAGGGCTGCCGACTGTTTGAAAAACGATAAATGAGTATATACCCACAACAAATTAATACATACTTACGTATGTACTATATCAGCAACTGCATGTGTATTCTGACTTCGACAAAGATTTTCATATAAAAAAAATTAAAGCTACTGGACTTCTTTATTGTTAAAAATATACACAGCCAGGGCTGGTCCATTGAATATATACAAAATTAATTGAATTTTAATAGTATCCGTTTTGGCAATTCTTTCTATCTGCTCAATACACACACCGCTCGTTGATTGATGTATTGGTAATCAGAAAGAAAAAAAAACTTCACCTTGTTAGCCGAATTTGCTTGTCTTTATCCAAAACTCTTGCTTAGAAATTTCTCAATTCCACCCCTGGCCTTTCTTACTACTTCCACAGCCGTAATGAATGGTCTCTGAGTTTTTTTTAATAAATCAATTATATATTTCTCATGGCATATGGCATCTGAAATACCGACATACATACATACATACTTCTTCATACACACATCTCCAGAGAAATTTAATAGTTTTGCAATTTTATTTTCGATATGCAGGAGCTTTATGTGGGTTGGTAATGAAATTCCCCTAAGGAATAAAATAACTAATATCCACCTTGGCAGGCATGCAGCTCAAGTCCTGCACAAACATACATATGCACATATATGTATGTAAATGTAGAACTACCAGGAAAGGTGGCCAAGAGGTAGGTGGCCCCAAATAAACTGGGCAGCGGCAACGACTTCTTCCGATGGCATTTGCCAGCATTGCAGCGGACTTACACCTTTAATAACAAATATGTATATAGGTAAAGTCTTACATATGTATGTATATGGGCAAATCTAAAAATTAGGTACACCTCAAAAAAAAAATCTTTAATTTTTAAATTTGTGAGCACACCTATGTTTTATATATCATTTTATTCGTATTCTCTTAATAAATCGATTAATATAAGTGTAATTCATTTTAATCAAGTGCTTCAAAAGTTAGACGAGGAATAAACATGAAATAGAAAACAGGAGAATAAGCTGGGTTCAAATTACGTTGTTGAAGTTGTAAATTTTGAGCAGAGATTTTGAAAGTTGAACTCACTTAATTGGGACGTTCTAAATTCAATAGCATTCCCCGTTTTACCAGATTGGCTCCGGTTTTCGAGATAACGGTATTTGAAAATTTGATCAAATTTTAACTATTTTATAAATAACTGCCTCAGTTTTAAAGTTATTTTACTAAAATTTTGCACATATCAGTTTTTTAATATTACCTTAATTATTCCTTAAAATTATCGAAATGGGTGCACTTTAACGTATAGCTCCAATACAACTGATTAATCAGATATGCGTTTTTGCGCTATAACTCTAACTTCATATCTGAATAATAAATTGTATGCGTGCTATATGTTAAATTCAACCTATACTAAATTTTAACCTGTTTAATTGGAGGAGTTATAACGCAAAACAACGTCTCTGATCAATCAGTTTTATGGGAGCTAGATGTTTTAGTGAACCGATTTCGATGATTTTATGGAATAGTTAAGGTAATATTAAAAAATGGTCATGTTCAAAATTTTAGTAAAATATCTTAAAACTCAGGGACTTTTTTTATAAAATAGTTAAAATTTAAGCAAAGTTTCAAGTACCACTATCTCCAAAAGTGGAGACAATCGGGCAAAACTGGGGACGCCATTGAATTAAAAAGGCTCAAATTAAGTAAGAGCAACTATCAGAACTTTTGTCGAAAAAAATTTGATTTGATACCACGCTCGAAATATTCTGACTACAAGAAGGAGCATAATTAAAAGTACTAAATCGGGGTCTTTAAACACTTCTAGAGAACATTTTTTTGAAGCATTTTACAGGTATATGCAACGTTATAAGGACTAGCAGTTATAAAAAGATTTAAGGTGTTTTTGGAATAAAAATTACGCTCAAGATCGCAGAATATTTTATCTTTAAAAGTTAGTTTATTCTGAAAGCACACCTCTTGCTAAGGTATCAAATTATTCGTAATTGTTTTTAGAATACAACACATACTTAAGAAGTTCTTAAAATAAAATGCTTCAAAAACCATACGCGATAAACCGAAAATTTTGAAAATTGTGAAACGTGGAGTTACAGACTTTGACTTACTTGCCATTTCGTTACTTTGTAGTGCACACTTTTCTTACCTACTACATATGAAGTATACACATAAGTGCTAAATGCCCATTAAATTTCAAGTCAGAATATGGTGTGCTTCAAAAGTTATGATATAATTAATTTTGCCCCTCTTAAAAATTACATAAAAAATTCACTTGTTTTCATTATTTTTTTTTAATTTAAACACCTATAATTCAAAAGTTATGCAGCAAATTGATCCAAACCTTTTTTGAGGCTTCAAGTATAAGTCAATGAATTATATCCAACGGCAACCAGCTTGATATAGTTTCCAACAGTGAAAATAAAGCTAAATAACACCAAGGTTACCTGTTTTTTAGATTTGCCCATATGCATGTAGGTGAATTTGTATATTTTGTTCATTATTATAGTTTAGTTGTAGCGAAATAGTGTTCTGCTGCTTTCTTCCTTCTAGTCGTGGTCGCAAGTGTAGCAAATAGTTTTCCTATGAAAACGAGTTAAACACTGGCTAACAGTACTACTACACGCTCGCACTCATACACGCATTTAAATGTACATACGTACAAATTTGGGCGGGTATTAATGCATATTACTACTGCAATATCATAATTAATGCAAAGCCCCAAATGAATGCAACACCTGTGGTTAGTTTAAAACGACCTCAAAGTCGACCGCAAGTATTTTTGGCAAACATCTTTGGGAGTTTGTAGGAAAGTAAAGGAAATCGTATGAACATATAACTGAAATTGTTTGACGATTGCTCTTGAATTTACAAATGGTTCAAATATACATATCTGCTCTAATGTAAAAGAGGATGTGAAAATTAAAAAAGGTTTGTTGGTTGATAGTTTGGGTCTAAAATACATCCAATTCTATTGTGAGACTATCCATAATTCGCAGTTGATTCAGAATATTAAATAATTAAAACTTTGAATCATCATGTAGTACTTCTGATTGGATTTCCGTTCATCTATGCGTAAGTGCCAATCGGGCAAATCACCCCTGATTGGTTTCAGTAGAATTTTCGAAACATTTACTTACGTTCAGTTGAATTTCCAAATAGATGGCAACCCCGTTTAAAAAATAAAGCCTTAGTAAACTCTTTTCAATTGACACCTTTCATATTTATTCTAGAATTTCCACGAGGTAACCCGTGTCAAATATATTTTCTAAATAAAGCGTTTACAACCTATCCCGTTTCATACCCGTATTAAGCTATATGATTTAACTGGGTATAAAAATATCTAGATTTTTACATTTTGAACAGGTGGTAACCCTCTTTAAAAATATTTTCGAAATAATTCTTCTTAAACATTTCCTAATTAACACCCCATATATATAATGAAAATATTTCATTTAACTTGTTAATCAAATTGATTTAACATTTTGAATAGGTGGCAAACTGTTGGAAAGTATTTTCGAAATAAGGCCAATTTTCTTTGACGACGACATTGTTGTTATATTTTATTCAACTTATTAATTAGTATTCAACAATTTTATTGAGCTTAAGGCCATTTTTATGAAAAATTGATTTTAACTTTTTAAAAAGGTAGCAACACTCTTGGGAAAAAATCTTACATATATGTTAATCCGGGTTCTAGCCTTTTTGTACGCAAAATTGCATTAAAATACATCCAGCGTGAATGAGTAACTCATACACCCACACTCACTTTAGCAGGAATCATAAAGGCCGCTTCGCTATCAGAACAGGATTAATGTTGAACACTTTTATCGCCTTCACCTACCTGAGTAGCACATAGACTACCTCCCCAATTTACCAACCAATTTAGTCTGGAACCCTTAATTTGCCGAACAGAATATACAGTCAAGCGGCTCTCCCGTCAAGCTTTACCTCGTCTGCGCTGCTTCACTCCAGCCAATGGATCTTATCTACTCATCTCTTAAAGCGGATTGAGAAAATTCAACCAAGAATTTTAAAATGTTCAACCTCGAACCAATTAATCACCCACTGTTCCTGAGTTTAATCCCAGTTCATGATGCAGCAACCTTATTTACAATATCACCAAACCTATTAAGTGCTAGGACGGCCTTCCGTATTGAAATTCACTCGGGAAGTTGGTTAGTTGCTTTAAGTGCATTGCCATCTGGTGACAAACAATTACTAAGTTTTGCCATATTGATTTCACAACTCGTGGAACCAAATACCTTCTAGCTGGCTTTAATGAATTTCAGTACGCCGATATAGGCGGGTGCACTCTGAAATTTCCCACAGGAATGATTTGCGGAATATTCTGCAGTAATGGTTTAGCCTCATCCTTGCGAGGGCTGGACAAATGTTCGACCGTCTCCATTGAGCCTACGTCCTCGCAGCTACGTCAGAATCTATTGAAGGGTGAGTCAATACTTTTTGCCTGTAGGTCAACTGGTCAGTGCCTGCCGTATGTATTTTCTTTGTTAATTCATAAAAGAGTCCTGGTTTTAAATGAGTATGGTTCCACCTCTATCTAGCCTTCGGTCTGGAAAACGCTTGCAAGTTATAGTAGGCGAAATTATAGTTTTAGGTATATTGCCCAATGAAAATCCATGCACAAACCAAGCATTTCATCTTTGATACGTCCGTAAAGACAGTTAAGTCCTCTAAGCACAGTCAATGTGGCTTGGAAATTTGGTGCGGGGTTTGTGGTGAACCCAAAAGTCTTCGATAAGATATAGTCAGTGTGCCGTGTTTTAATATCAAGCAGTAATGCTTTTAGCATAGATCACACTCTATAAAAAAGTCACTCATCATGCCTGTGCTGGTGTATGGCGCGGAAGCATGGAAAATGCAAACATCTGGTGGGGCGGCTCTTGGAGTTTTCGAGAGAAAGATTCTGCGAAAGATTTACGATGTCGATAGCGAATACCGCAGACTATTTAACGATGAGCCGTATGAGCTTTACAACGGTATAAGCATTGGTCGAATGGAAATAAACGCTCCTGCTCTGAAAGTATTCAATGCGGGCCGTGATGCCGGTAACAGAGGAAGAGGAAGACCTATTCTGTGATGGAAAGACCATTTGGAGAAGGACTTGGTTTCACTTGGCATGTGCAATTGACGTTAGTTGACACAGAAGAGAAATGACTGGCGTGCTGTTTTGGGCTCGGCCAAAATCACTTAGGCGGTTACAGCGCCAATAAAGAAGAAGAATAATGCGTTTAGCATGGAACTACTCCTCATCGATCTTCCCTTCCAGAGCTCAGAAGTGCGTAGTCTGATGGCGCTGTTAGCAGCTGAGTTTTGGAAAAAAATATCCATCGGTAATAAATCAAGCAGAACATTTCAAACATCCTTAGGACGGCATATCATTACACCCGTTACGTCAACAGCTGGTAATCTTTGAATTACGCTTAGTTAGTTAGACACCAGACCAGCGCCGCGTATGGGTCGAACTATAGCGGTGTTACAGGTTTTATGTGCGCAAGAATACGGAAAACCGGAGTGTCGCCCAGTGTAATGCAAAACTGTGTGTTTTTTTTTTACAAAGGCATTGCATATTCGGATATTAAAATACTTCCTCCACAACCACTTATCAAACCCATCAGCGCAAGTAGAAGAGGAAAAATATTTATTTGTCCATTTAATGTCTAGACAAAGCCTCCAATTACCTTATCCGATTACAAGAAGATTTTGGTTTGAAGTGAAACACCTCAACACACAAAGCACTCGAATAATTTGAAATACAGTAAAAGCAACCAACTTTTGAATCCAAAGAACTCACTTACAAAACACATAGAAGTACATAAAAGCAAACGGACATAATAGCTCTGTGTAATGTCTCAAAGCACAGCTCTTAGCAGCTGTGTCGCTCATACTTATGTGCTTGTACTTACTCAACTTTCACGGGTAAACTTGTTTCCTTGCCCAATTGGCACTTAAGTACAACAAAAGGCTGCTGCAAAAGGATTTAATTGAACTTGAGCCACTTGGCATGGTGTCCTGTCCCTTTTATGCATTCCATAGCTGGCAGGTGTAAAGTTAAAATGAAATTAAAGTAAAGCAAATGTGGCAGTTGTAATGCGTATGTAAGTAGTTATAGAAGAAAGTCAGTATTTAATAAAAAGAGAAAATAATATAAACTTAAAAGCCAAATAGCACTCGGACTAAACTTTTTTGTGATAGGCCAACAAATCCAGTTTTACGCATTTTTATCTGCGTTTTGCTGTGTAATCCAACACTCGTTTATGCTTTTTGATTTGCCACGCCGCCGCGCAAGTCCTTGGAGATTTCTTCATTTTCACCTGCACTCGCAGTTGTATAAAATTTGTTCTTACTTTGACGGTTGATTTAAAAATTCCATATTCGGCTGTTAATGAAATGGAATTCCGGTTGCTAGCTGTGTGGTTGTTGTTGTTGCATTCTGAGTTAATTAGCTGCATGTGCCGTAAAAATGTTTTGCTTTACTTTTTGGTTGAAAATTAGCCGAAAATAATTGAGGAATATTATTAAAAATTTATGTATTAAATGAGTTTTGTGTAGAAAAGTGCAGGCGAAGAAAATGGGTTGAAATTGAGCTCAATTTTTGTGGGTAGCAAATGGAAAAGATGGCAGGAGGTTTTGGGGAGAAATTTTGGAGTTTTTTTTGAGGGATTTCTCCTAAACATTTAGCGAGTAAGTAGATATCTGGCAAAAATTGATGTAGTAGAATTCGATTCACCGTGTAGCTAGTACAAGCAGTCGGTGTAGTAAATGTGAGGTTTTGTAGACGGTACTTAAGTACTTAAGCAATACTTCTTCTTTCACGCTGAATCCTGAAGCTGTATTTCTTGGCTTAATATACTCGGAGGTTTTTCATTTTCTACCAAAGAGCCACCGCTATTAGAAAAGTCTTTTTATTTTTTTATTTTGTTTATGTTGGTCGAAACTTGGTCTCGAACCCAGGTCCTGCGGAATGGTAGCGTGGTTAGCACTATATGAAGGAATCAAAGCTGCCTTAAGAGACTCAATGTAGCTTTTGTGGCAAAACATGTCAAATTAGAACTGCCAGAAACCATTCTTCAGAGGAAATGAATGCTGTCAAATTGTTTTGGAGCCAGGTTTGTGCCGTTTTAGCTTAAAGGGCCGGCGCAGAATCCTGTCCGCTGATGTTTTGACCCTTTGTTTGCAGAACTGCAAGCCAGTGACCACATCCTAAGAGACACCCTACCAAAACCATGACAGAAGCTGGATGATGACCCTTTTCGACCCGTGGAATCGGTTCGGGTACTTTTTGCTCAGTAAGCAATGCTTACTAAATTTGCATTAAAGAAAGAAGATTTTCCTGTGCAAGTTATCAGCGTGCTTCACCCAAAGGCGTTTGCATTGTCGTTTTTTTTAATAATTTGCGCCATTCGTCTATCGGGCCATGATTTCCTGTATTTGGAGCGGAATCCGCTCAATTCAGATTTGATCACTTGCTGCGATCGAACTTGGCGTATACAGGCCGGACATTTGGCGGTAAATAAACAAATAAATAAATAAATAGCTGTTATGCTTTTCGATATCTGATCACCTCATGGTGAAAGCCGAATTAATTTTAAATTCCCGATACAGACTAACGCTTAATAGGTTACATTTTATAAGCCACGTGGTAATAACGGGATATGTTCAACTTTTATATTGGAACGGTTGCGTTCAATGTTGTAACAGTACTATATTTATGTCCCTGCGTAAGCTGCCCAATGTTTGCAAGCAATAGACCCTATGTTGCTGTGGTCCGATTACAGAAAGGCATGCGTACGTGTTTGTCTCGGCGAGGAGTAGGTTCTTAGTAAATCTTCAAGAGAGTTGCCACTTGTTATAAAAGCTAAACTAAATTTAAACAATTTGATTGATCAAATATCGTAATACGGGGCCGAACGGAAAAGGGTTTGAGAGCTCATTGAAAAAAAAAATATTTTCTGGAAAATTAAAAGAGATTTTTCAATATGGGTGTCAAACGAAATGGATTTAAGAAAACTCAACTTTAAAAACATTTTAAAGAATGTTGCTACCTGTTTCAATGATTAAATTCGATTAAATCATATGCATATGCATATAAAATAAAGTTTGCAATCGATAGACTCTATGTTGCCTTTTAACAGTTAAAAACTAAACAAATAACCTTAATGAAAAAATGTGATAGAAAATCGACGCGACATTTAAAAAAATGTCATATATCATACAAGTTTTGATTAGCCAAGGAAGTTACAACAACGAAGCTTTAAATAATTTTTTAATTGGCTTTGGAAGTTGTCGCCAGCAAATCACTTTTATCCTGCGTAATACAACCATTCCAATATTCAGCGAGCCTTTATCGATAAGAGGAACTACATATATGAATCCTCCACCCTTCTTTCAACGTTATAACCCGACGATAGTGTGGATACAAAATGATGAATTGAAACTATTTCTATAAAATTAATAATAATTTTTTTCACCATGAACTCAAAAGAAGAAGTCTGAGGAGGATATAATTTTGTTAATTTTCAAAATTAAAAAAAAATATATTAGGTGTTTATTTATTTTTTTTTTACTACCACTAGAGTAAGTAATATAAAAAATACACCCGAATTCCGGCAAGCCAATAAAATTAGTGTGATAAACTGACATCCAATCCACCATTTACTACTACATACATATTTACGTACGTCTTCAAATATTTTTTACCTCCAATTTACACGCCATGTGCGTTGAAAAAGGCGTAAATTAATACCGAAAAAATAACTTTTACGAGTACGCAAATGAAAGCAAGCCACACACAGACTTTCCAGGATCCGCAAGCCAAAACAGCGCGCTATGCCATTTCGGCAACGAATCAACCCAGCAACGTTCACACGACTCCTCAATCGGAAAGGGGCCAGCAAGCTGACAGGTGCACGCAACTATGCAAACGAACTCCATTTCCGGCGGAAATCAAAGCAAACAAATGGCGAAAACAAAAATAAGCGGAAGAAAAATAAAAAAAATGTTGCAGCACCAACTTACATACTTACATACATTCGGTGGCATGAACCAACGCCACTACCGCCTGCCGTGCAACACCAATTAACTACATAAATGTAAGTGCACCTAACGCAAGTGAGTATGCGACTCACATCAATCGTGCCACCTCTTGCCCACCACACCCCCTACATTAATTGCATGAAAGTTTACTCTGATGCAGCGCAATTTTAAATTGAAGCGGCTCAAAGTCAGCCAATATTCATTTCGATTCGTAGTGCCGCGCAACGGTTACAGCCAGATAAGGTTACTGGCGGAGCACATGGGCGCGGGAAGAGCGCGGGAGAGAGAGAGAGAGAGCGAGAAGCCTTTGATGCCACGCGCGCGTCAACAGTAAATACGCAAATATGTATTTAAATGACATCAGGTGTGAGCTTTATATGACCACACGCGAACCAACAACGCATCAATACATCAACACAACGACATACACACACCGACAACCGCCTTTTCAACGCGGTCACTTTATTAACTCGCTTGTAAGTACGTTGGACATACCGCGCCCCATTGGGTCGCCCCCGCCCTGCACTGCCTTCAATCAAGAGCATACAATCACGCCTTTGACTTGCGTGCCACTTATTTGTTTGTATTTGTGTTTGCTTTTTGTTGGAGTTTGTGTTTATATTGGCCGCTTTTTCCGATTTGATTGCGTATGCAAATCCCGGCTGACCATTGGTCGGGCACGTTCTGCAGCGCGCTGGAAAGGAAGAGGCTGGTGGTTTGAGGGAAGGATGTCCAGTTTTCTTCTTCACTTCTTACCATTCACTTTAAAAAAATTTACCAAATGTGGAAAATATCTACCAATAATTTTTTTTAAATTATTTTGTTCTATTTTTTGGTTATTTCAATAAAAAATATTATTACATGATATTACAGATCCATTAATAGCTTCTTCTCGGTTTCCTTTAACCTAAAGCAAAAGTGATGAAACTAAAGGCAACAACAAAACTTCAAATGGAGTTATTATAGACAAATACTGTGACTCAAAAAGCCCCTTGGTCATTTTTTTATATTCACAATATTTTTCAAGTAAATTTTTTTTTGTATACGAATATTGAATCAAGGATTCATGCTATATACAATATTAGGAAAAATTCTAAAAATTTTCGTCTAAATTTAAAGCTTTTTACTCTGAGTTTTTAGAACGTTTTTCGATGTGCAGCCCATGGAATTTTAGTATAGCCAACAATTTGCACCTAAAAATTTCTGATTTCTTTTGTCGCCGGTCTTTTATGTGTTTTTTTTGTTTATTTAAAAATTGCCATTTATAAAACCGGCGTTGACTTTTTTAATTTTTTTGTGAACAATCGAAATATGTAATTACATAACTGTCCATTTTTTTTATTTAAAGGTTGATCAAAAATATTTAGGCAATCAAAAGCTCCTCAGAATTCCAGTAAAATTAATTTTGAATGGAGCACGATATGTTCACCTTTTATCAATATACATACATATGTATGTAAGTGTAACAAGTGTGCATTAGAGCGTTCGAAATCTAATGTAATAATGAAGACTACACGTTTGGAAAGAAATTATATATATATGAATAGATAACTACAAAAATTAAAGCGGGAACGAAAAGTTTTATTTGTTTTTCAAAAAAAAAAATACACAAATCTACCAAAATGAACAAAAATTTACTTTTTTAACAACCCGATTTTTTTTTCTACCAATTTCTGTAATAATTTACCAAAGTGGCAACCCTGGATTCATCACACATATGTATTCATGTATGTACGCACAGTTGCATTGTGGGTGTTTTATTTACTTTGGTGAAATTAGTTGTCGACATACATGCATATATAAATAGTTGCCCTATCAAAAGCAATATTACTAAAGTTCAAATGTACTATGTTGATCTGCTGAGCAGAGTCCTTTCGGCCCGCTGGCCTTTGTATGAATACATAATTTTTTTAGAAATATGCAAATGCATGGGTGTTGGCAGAACGTAAATAAATAAAATGAAAAAAAACTCGATTTAATTTTTAGCAAATCCATACTCATTATATGAATCGCGGGTATTACTTTTATTGCCTCGGAAAAATAATAAATGGGAATGTAAATAATTTGTCTTGATACCCTGTTAAAGTTTATGAAGATCTGTCCCATTATACTTGAAGGTGCCTTACTACTTATAATTGAAACACATTGCTGCGATACATGCAACGCCGCAAAGTGGCATTTTTGGCGAAATGGCAACGTTGCCAACCGTATTGTATGTACGCAAATGTCCAATTTCTTCATAATGCCGCGCAGAAGTGAAAAAGTACGGCTTTTACCAAGGCATATTAAGCAGATAATAATAGTAGAAGAGCTCATTCATTGTTAATTTTTATGACAAAAATTCTTAGTTGGCATAATGTGGTTGCCACCTGTTCCAAAAGTCGAATTTAGTTAGGTTATATTAAATTTAAATTTGAGTGTCAAACGAATGTGTTATGAAAGCTTTAGTTTGAAATACTTTTTTTTTATGGTTACCATCGATTCGAAAAGTCATATCTATCTCACTATATAATTCTTTCGAATTTCAAAAATCACACAAAATACTTTCCCCTCCATCACTAGCTAAAAGTTTTTTTTTGTAATATAATAACGCCATCAATGCATAAAATGGAGCTTAATATTCTATTAACTACATTCGAGAAAGCCGCTATGCATGAAATATTTTGATATACATAAGGGCTGTTCAGGATGTTGTGGAAATGGTCTGGGATTTGCAGTTGGAATTACATTTGCAAATTTTGTGCTTGCTGCCATAGCAACCGTTTGCACTTTGTATGAATACCATTAATAACACCATTGCCATGAATATTTATCACCAAACTACCAAACTAGTAGGCTTATTTCCATTTGGACGGTTGGTAGGCTAGATTGGTTTTCCGAAAAATAGAACATATGGATCTCCAAAGATTTTAGTAACCTCGCAAAGGGCTGTCAATAAACCCACTGAAGTCCACCATTGTCCCATTTACAAAAAAAAAGTAAACTTGGCTAGATCTAAGGTTCGCTTGGAGGTTCTCAAGTCATTCCTGGTTGATCCCGAGTTGTCCTGTTACAAACCCTAAAAGGTCAGAATTCTTGAAAGTGACTGCTGTAAAGCGATTATGGCTATGATTGACGAAGGGTCTCAAGTATGGTATACCGACAGATCGAATATGGATCGCGGGAGTACTTTGGAGCCGTTCTTGGACCAGATTCCAAGAAAGTCTGACAATGAGCAAATTCCCAACGATATTCCAGGCGGAAGTATTCGTAGAAGAGCAAATGTGGCCGAATAAATATGTCGGATAGTCAGGCAGGGTTAAAGGACTTAGACTCTTTTAAAACGGCATGAAGGCTTTTGGACAGCTGTAAAACTCTTTTGAACTACTTGGGAGCCCACAATAGCTGCGGTGGGTTCCAGGACATGAAGAGGTTGAAGGCAACGAAAGGCTAAACAAATTGTCGATTGAAATAAAATTTGTCTGTGGCAACACTGATTGGAAATCGACCATTACCATTTTCCAGGTAGATTCATAAAATTATTTCATTGGTGCAGTCCTCCTTGGAAAAACTTGGCCAAGTGATACAGAGCTGCTCTTCGAACGGCAAATTTTCTACCATCAAGTTTCTACAACTAACTTCCGTAAATTCGATTCATCAAAGATGTGTGTGGCCTGGAATTGTCATGATGGAACACAACTAATTTTTTGTTGGCCAATTCTTGGCGCCCTTTCTTGATCTTTTCACCAAGTTGTTCAAATGGACAATTCCTTTTCAATCCGAGCAAATGCTCCATATAACCTTGCTTGCCGTCAATTCAGGCTTCGTAGTCGTTTGTCATGCACAGTATTTTCACCGTACACTCCAAAAATTTCAAACGCCCGTAAATTTGACTCAATTGGATTAGATTTACCAGATGTATAAGCATCAACATCACATAGTGACAAACAATCCACAGAGACATTTCATATGACCCAATAAATGTACATATGTACGTCAGCATGTGCAGCTAAAATTAATCATCAAACAAGTAGATAAACAGAAAGTTAATTTAAATATAAATTGAAATGTTGTATAGCAAATAATAAGTTATTGGTTGGAGTTTGATCACCAATTGGTTTACTTTATTGATTTCACTTTCTTTTATACCAAATTCTTACACTAACACTTACAAATTATTTACGAACTAGAATGTATACAAATATACTACTAATACCTACAAACTAACTACATAACTCTAAAATATGCTAAGTCAACATATGGTTGCAATAAATATATAAATATGTCAGTCGCATTGATAAACTGACGTTGTGGATCAGTTAGTCACTGCGACTGTCTTTGGCGGTGTCTTTGACCGTCCGCACAAGTGTAACAAGATCCTCGCTATGTGCGATGAATGCAGTCTTTGCATAAACTCCCGCTGAGTTCAATGTAACTGATTTGGGTAAACTGTTGTTTGTGTACATTCCTATTTGTTTATACATTACTTATGTGCACATGACAATTAAAGTAAAAAGGGCGATGTGCTTATGCTACAGTTGCTTAATCAAACTAATTTTTTGTCACAAACGAATATGCAGCTCAAAAAATTACAAAAAGAGAGAGAAAAAAATTATTTTAATAGCGAAATTAAGTTTGCACTATGAAATATGCAAAACGCATGTAATGAATCTTTACCACAGCCTTCATTCGCTCACTGCCTCATCGCTGCTTTTGCATCTGTGGTTTGACCCAGCGCCAATGCTCAGACCATTTGGATAGTTGTAATGATGAGGAAGAGCACACCTTCCGTAGACTTTTCAGCCAACCTGACACTTTTTGCACTTCAACCAAAAAACAACGATGTCCATCCAGTGCACAACTTAATTATGAAACTAACTTAAACACACGCACACACACACACTAACAGGCAAACTTTGCCATACACAACTATCAGGTTGTTATGTTGGTTGATAGGTAGGACTACCTTGGTCCAGGATGCTAGTTATGTACATACATATGTATGCACTTATTACCACAGACAATAATGACAAATAATTTCATGTTTTATTAAAAATTCACCACTAACGAGTTTCGTTATTTGTTCTTTTGCTTTTGTTTTTGCTCAATGGCTCTTTCAACACCACGTAACTCAGGATGTGTACACGCTATCATGTGTTTACGTGTTACCTCAAGTTCATCTGTCGTCCAATTTAGTGCTCTGTTGTCCTGTCGTGAGTAAGTATACTCGTTGCCAGCAAAGAATTTTAATAAATAATTTCCATTCCAGCTAGCAGTTGATGTTGAATGGACTAAAGAAAATTACGGGTGTTTAAATGAATGACGAAAATGTACTGTGTCTAATTTTCTTTGCAAATCACGTTTACTGCTGAATCAATTTGATGGAAAAAAATATTAAAAAAACGTAAACTGTCGTCAGAAAAATGCAAACACCAGCGATGACCAGAGGAAGCTTTTCGCCATTGCACGTTCATATAAAACTTACGAAAAGCTTTAAAAAGCTTCTGCCTCGGAAAATTGTTTGATCGTGACTGACTTAAGTAAAGTTAAGCTATCCTCTTTGCCAGTAACCGATGAGCGGTGTTTTAAAATTCTTAATAGATTTTATATTTATATAAAAGCTTTACCTAATGGTCTCTGATCTAAACCAGCAATGACTAGATAGAGTTTTTACTCTGTATAGGTACATACAAAATCCATAAAATGCTCTGAAAGGCTTATCTCGCGGGATATTTTTGGCTTAAGGTTTCATCGACTGCTTTTATTGACTATTGTTCCTCGAAACCCTGAAAGCTCTGCATTTACTTCGTTAAAATCTAGTAAGTACTACACGGTTTGGTAAATATTCGTTTAAACAAGGCTGTGATAAAGCTACGGACCCATGTAACTTTTGATGGTAGTTTTGACACCAGTATTTAGTTCCTACCTCTGTTTGTTTAAGAGCCCTCGACCTTCTTAATTAAATATTAAAATGATCTTTATAAATCAAGGTTAGATGCAACATCAACTTTAAGAGAAAATTGATATTGTGGACCAATAAAGTGTCATACAGATTGGTCAATGCAGAACGAATTGAAGTAATAGACTTCTGAAAACCAAAACCATACTCTTGAGGAATCCCATAAAGGCTCTTCCAAAATTTTTATCAATGAAAAAAGTCCTAGGTATGCGGCAAGACTTACAACAATGAAGAGGTGGTAACGGATGGTTACCATTGGTAAGCGTTGTCTAACTACCAATATTTAATATGAACTTTGAAGTTTTTTCTATATATTTCGGTGATGGGCATCGCCTTGCCCGCAGACAAAGCTCTTTTAAGCTTTCTATACATTTTGTATAGATGAACGCAGAGTAAAAGCTCTCTCTGCCCATCGCTGTTCTATTTAGATCAGTGACCGCCAAACACTTTCCTGGGAAACGAACTATATTCGGCCTTTCACATGTACACAATCGGCTTCTTACACGTACACAATCGGCTTCTTACACGTACACAATCCGAACGTCAACAGAAAGAGTAGCAGAGCAACAAATTTTATTTAGTTGCATGCAAACAATAGGCGAAGTAGGTTGATGACGCATTTCCGTGCATTACCACCAACACATTCTCATTTTTTATTTCATAACTAATACATTCTCATTTTAAGACTTCTCTTTTTGGCGGACACTGATTTAGATCACTGATGGGAATCGCCTTGCCCGCAGACAAAGCTCTTTTAAGCTTTCTATACATTTTGTATAGACGAAGTCAGAGTAAAAGCTCTGTCTGCCCATCGCTGGTCTATTTAGATCAATGATGCTCAAAATAGCGCCCGCGGGCGGAACTCCTCAAAACTCTCTGTAGATTTTATATGGACGCGCACAAAGTAAAAGCTCTCTCTGGGCTTTGGCAGATTTGGTTGATTACACATTCAATCTGCAAATTATCCATTTTGTATACTTTTAAGCTCCACTGCTTTTTAGATGAATTGCTCACATTGCGCAGGGTGTGCGAACGCGGTCGAAAGAGGAGGAATTGAGTTTAGTTGGGCAACAATAACTGCACACCCAGAACCTCCACTACACTGCATTGTACTCCATCCATTGCTAGACCTATCTTTTTTAATCATCTTACATTTTCTTTGACGAGTGGCCAGACGTAAATTTCATTTCTCCGTCCTCCGCCCCGTGCTCTGAAGAATGAGGGTTTTAACAAGTTAAATAAAGCTAGCTTCTTTTGTAATTATGCACAGGCTTTCTCGAATGTCCTCACTTGCGGTAAATACTCGTATGAAATAGTCAGCATGATTGGTCACAAATTGTCAATTGATGATCTCTTTTCTTTTCATCTCACTTCTCTCCCGCCACGCTCAAATGCAAGCAGAAACCCGCTGTCAATCCAAACCAGTCAACACTGAAAAAGTGGATAATTTCACTGGAGCTAACGAGAAAATTGCTGCCATTCTCACCAAACGCATGCAAATACACGAAATAGAACAAATGTTGCCAAGCAAACTGATGGGATAATTAGGGGATTTGATGCAATGACAGGACAATTTTACAAACTACATATACTTAAAAAAATATTGTAAAAGAAGTGTTAAGTGAATAAATTAAATAATTTATAGTTGCAATACTAAAAGCACAAAAGCAAAGCTGGTTGTCAGAAAATTAAAATAAATAATATAAAAAAAACTTTTTAATATACAACGCTTTTATAAATGGACTAAAAAGTAGAAAATAATATTTCTCAGTCCCATAGAATTTGTTTTGATAACTTTTGATTTTGAAATTTTAGCAAAAGTCATTATAAACAATCTATGAAATTGAAAATGAAAAACGTGGAGCGCATGCAATACAAAGCATTCGATTTAATTGACAATAGTCAAACTACATAACGTAGACCTAAAATTTCTACAGCGAAAGTAGAACTTTGAAATCGATTTTAAGCGGTCGTTATTCATATACCCACATACATACATACATATATTACTTTTCATATCAATTCAAGTGTATTACATGCGCCCCACGCTTGTCATTTTCAATTTCATAGATTGTTTATAATGACTTTTGCTAAAATTTCAAAATCAAAAGTTATCAAAAAAAATTCTATGGGACTGAGAAATATTATTTTCTACTTTTTAGTACATTTATAAAAGCGTTGTATATTAAAAAGTTTTTTTTTATATTATTTATATTGTACTTTTTAGTCCTGTCTGAATAAAAGTTTGCAATAGATATTAAAATAATTCAACGATATTAATAGAAAGGTGAACACACATGCATTTACATATGTATGTACATACAAACGAGCACCAATTAATTTTATTTAAAGAAATGGCGTGTCGTCTATTTCCGCTGTAGCAAACGTAGTACATAGGGCGACATCTAGATGTCATCTACCTCGCCCTATTCATTACAGCTGTCGCCCTATGCACTATGCTTTTTTATAGGAACTTTTCAAAGCTTTGCTTTGGTGTCGGACACACAACATTGAAAGTTTCTGGATCCACAACATTGAAAGTTTCTGGACGCACAACATTGCAAGTTGATAAAAGCGTTGTAAAAAAGGACGACGCGAGGACGACGTTAATTTGATGGATATGTTCACTTGGCGAAGAGTGCAAATTCAACATTTGAGTGAGTGACTGAGTGAGTGAGTATTGACTGTCATGCTGGTGGTGACGGCTGTCAAGAAGTGATGCATCACTATGCCGTCATATATTATTTAGGTATGTACAATAAAAAGCACCAACAGCCAAAGGCAGAAATTGAAATTGAAGTTTTGAAAAATTACAGTTTGTTGAGTTTTATCAGGATTTTTATTTTTAACCTAGCGCTGATCGCTTATATTACATTTACATTGAGCCCAAATGCGTCATTTGGGCGAGAAACCTCAAATGCGAGGCCAAATCACGCATTTCTCCATACAAATTCACATTTCCAGAATGACGCATTTACACAAAATCACGAAACAAATGCGTTCCAATTGCCGTACTATTTTATTGAACGCACTCAGAAACAAAAGTTCCACAAAAGCTTTGGTTTGTCTTTGACATTTGGAATTTTTCAAACACAAAACAAACACAACGAAATAAATAAATCTTTGAAATTTGTGTGTAAAAATTGTTAATTTATACAAGAGCTTTACACATTTTTAGTTTAATCAAAGAATAATTGCCTTTTTGTGTCCAAAAAGCGTTAACAATATAATAAATGTAGTGTTTGTTTACATACATTTTGTTTTTGTCTTCCCTTTTCATTTGATGAGAAGTCAAAGCAAATGCGGATCAAGCAGTGTAAACACCTTCAAATGACTGATTTCAAATCACGCATTTTGGTCCAATGTAAATGTAATATTACTCGTGCAATTGTTGGAATTGATATGTCAGTTACGGCTTTTAATTGAATTGTTTTACTACTCACACAGGCACCATTTTGCACAGTCAGCATTGAGCGTTGAGTTTAGAAATTATGAAAATTGTATAGCCACAAACATACATACATACATATATACATATATATGAAGGCAAGAACACATTTAATTTAATACTCACACTCCGTGCCGCCTACTTTTACGCTGGCACTTTTGTTTGGGGTTGCGCACTGCATTTTGCTAGGCGCAAGTTTTTTTGCGGTTTTTTCCTTCGCTGCGAAACTGATAATTCAATTCAGCTGTGCGCAATTGACCGCAAAAACATACAAAAATACGCATATCGAATGTTAAGTTGGTTGGCTTTAGTGTTTATCGCTTGTCGATTCGGGGCGCCACACAGGGCCATCAGCCAGCTAGTTGGCTTGTAGATGTGGTCAGTCAGCGGCTGAAAAAGTCAGTCCGTCAGTCTCTCAGTCAGCTTGTCAACTAGTCAATCGCACAATCATTCAAAGTGTACGACAGTTCGGTTTTTCGTTTTGCCTGCAGGTTTTTCTGTGGTATAAAAATTGAAATGAAATTGGCAAAACATTGAAAAGTGAAATTTCGTATGAAAATTGATTGATTTGAAATTGGATTTTTATTGGGTCCATCGTTTTGACAGATGACTGCTGGTATCGTTTATTGTACAGCACAGTTGGCAATTGAGTTAAGCCATTGGAGCATTGTGGTAATTTACATTATCGAACGCTTTAAAATTGCAAGATAAATACGAGGGTAACTTGAAAAGTCGGTGACTTGCAAGCAGTAACTTTAAATGCAATACTGCTCCTATCAGCTGCCGTCGATTAATAGACTGATGTAAACTTTTGAGCAAATATTAACGAAAATTGAAGAGTGAATTTCGTGTGCCGATTATTTTTTGCGTAAAAAATCCACTACCGACACCAAGTAAGAGGTGGGTTTGGTCAAAGGCTGACGGCGAAGTCGCTGATGACGAACGGAGCGGTAGTCGCAATAGCGAAGGTGAGAACAGCAGGACCTTGACAGCAACGACGATGTGAACGGTAGCAGTGATGTTGTCAACAGTAGCCACTCTCCGTAGGCGGCCCCAGTGGTGATGTTGGCAGTGGGCCCGATAGCTATGTGCATCTTTCATTGGCGGTAAAAATGTCGGCGGCGCCAGTTGCGGTGACGGTGACTGCGGCCCTGAATTTTGGGGATCGGTGATAGCGGCAGCTGCTCTCAGTAGTAGTGATGGGTAGAAAAACGGCGGCACAGTGACGGCAATAATAGTGACGGGTGTGGCCATATAACAGTGATGGTGGAGCGGCCCTGGGCTGCGGTGAATAGTGGTAGCGGCTTCCGGTGACAGCGACAGTGGCTTCGGCCCAGGAACGGTAGTAGTTTCGGCGCCGCAAACGGCACTGAGGGTGACAGCGGCCCTAGAATTCGGTGCATACCGGTAGGTGCCTGAAGGCGCGGCTAAGGGGCGGTGACAGAGGCTCTAAATGACTACGGAAACTGATCTTTAGTGCGGCCCCAAGGAGCCCCAAGGAGTCCCAAGGAGGAAAAAGACAGCCCATTTCCCTATTTACATATATCTGTGGTTGCTGTACTGCAAGGGGGTGGTTTATTCTCCAAAGTGCTTAACTTTATGAAGAGGACATGGTTGGAGTGACGTTTTAAGGTTGAATAGGTCACAGCGCAAGTATCAACTAATATGCATACCTTCTGTTTGAAAGCGTCTCACAAAAACCATCTGCTGTTAGACGAAGGCGAAATATATTATCTCTCCTTTTGTCGGTGAGAATAAAAACGCTATATGGCCAGCACAGAGCTATTCTTAAACGCGCTGTTTTATCCCGAAACAGATATTTCAGAAGCCAACGTTGCTAAATATTTGGACATCATTTGAGGAGCTAGAAGTGAAACCGCTGAAAGCGTTATTTATTTACAAATGAACACTCGAGACTGGTGAGAATTCCTGTAAGAACAAAATCTCCCCTTGAATGGTAGTAGTAGTAAACCATGGAGGTGATGATGAGCTGGACCACCCAATCGATGATGAAGAAATTGATGTTGCGTAAATCGATCATGACGATATTCGAATAGCAAAAGCGCGGTAATAAACAGAAAAAAAACATGTCGTTGCCGATGGTTTACCAGCTAAGATATTTAAATATGGCGACGAAGATATGATGTGTTGCATGCACCAACGTCTCTGCAAAATATAAATATGTAGTTGGACGAAAGCGTGCCTACCGATTGGAACTTAAGTGTACCCTAGCCAACCCTCAAGAAAGATGACTATGCCGTATGCACAAACTAGCCCCGGTTCAGCATTCTGAGTAACAGTCTTATCGAACGTTTTGTATGAATGGATAAGGCTCACCCTCAATGAACTTGTTGGGCCTTATCCGTAAGGAATTAGACCTGTGGTGGGCAACGGTCCGCCCGGAGGAAATATATACAAAGCTTGAAAGAGTTTTGCGCGCGTGCAACCTGATGCCCATCACCGCTTTAGACATATGAAATCCACCATATACCCAGTATTCACCATATGCCACCTCTTATAAAAGATCTCAAAGTACTATAAGAGAGTACTATGTGTCAATTTACTTTCACAAACTTAATACGACTGTGTAAGATGTCGTTGAGGAACATGCCTAGCTCAGTTCAAATTGGGAGATACCTATTCCAGCCGATATCAATCGAGATTTTGTGCGATTTCTTTAATCTGACGTTAAAGAAGACAATAGACAGTTGCAGAGCTGGCTGCTGACGTATGTTGACCGTTGTGCCTTTTAGAAGTTAGGAAAGTAAAAAAGCAGTAAGCCCAGGCGCATCGTAGTAGTAGATAACTTTAGCGAACCAGCATTAAATCCGATAATAGCGTCTGCCTTCAAATTCAACAAAGAATCTCTTTTGGAAATAAGTGTTACTTCGGACTGAAAAGACAACTGAATAGTAAAGTCCTCCTCCGTCATCAAAAATTCCTTCTCTGGGCATGATGAATGCCCGTCCTGATGCATGGCGCACAAGCGTTGACGATGACATCATTTAATAAGGAGTGTTCGAGAGACAGATTCTGGTAGAGTCTAATGTCTTTGGGAATAACAGAGAAAATATGTATAAGTAGAGCAGTGTGTACACGACTTAAATACAGCCCTTTAAGCTAGCTGACCCAAGTCCAGCGAAAGCAATGCAAACGCTTCAGCCCCGAATAAATGCGATTTAATATGCACCAAATAGGTGTAAGGGGAGAGCCAGAATGCCGACTCCGTCTTGAGGACGATGGGACTGCGAAACACATTCCTTAAGGATTATTTAATTTCAAAACACCAATGGTGAGACTCATTGTAATAAAGCATTCGCCTACCAATGCATTTTTGCGCTTCCTTAAGCTTGGTGGGTCGGGAACTCTTTTCAGAGATAAACCAGATCTTTCAGGCCGCGGTGACTCTTGTTGCTCTCTGCCCTTTTCTAAGAAATGCTGCAATCGGGTTCATACCATAGTACTTCGAATTTCAGTACTGTACTTCTACGGTATTAAGTTGAGTAGTTGTGTTGAGGATTGGGTATTACGACTTTACTACTTTCAGGATACAAAATATCTTTAATGCTGTTTAGTAGGGAACGGATTTTATGGCAGTTTTTATAAAGACGGTTTAAATATTCTGCTAAGTGTTTCCATGAGCCTCTTTAATGTTCGGTGTCAATTGGAAATTTTAACAAAAAACGCACTTCTTCTTAAATATTATTTTTCCTTCGTGCTCCATAAATATGAGTATCCATATGTCTGCTTTGTAATGCAATTTCTTTCAATACGTTTGCGTCGGTCCATTTATTTTAAATTAGATTTTCTTCGAATTTTCAAAGACCTACTTTTGTAGTTATGAGAGCAGCAAAAAAAAACTGATGCTCAACTTGGCATAGAGCTTAATTTATGTATCTTTACTGGCACTGGTGATAATGGGTGGTGGTTGTGGCGGTGCTGCTGCCATTGGTGTTACCATTTATGTTAGCGGCTGGTGGGGTGTGGGTTTTCTATTTAAGTACAAGTACAATATTGTATTATACTACTTTGGCGAGCATTTGTGGTTTCAAATTTCCAAAAATATTGCTTAATGGGACAATGCATGGGGCGAGCTGGCGAACTGGCGAGCGAACTGAACAGCGCTACTTATTACTAGGAGTACGTATACACGCACAGATATATACAATGAGTAAAACAAAAGCGGACATGCATAATGGCGTCACCTCCGGCTCACAACTTTGTACGCCAGAATGGGTATAGCGGAAAGCCTGAAACCGAATGAGCGAACGTCAAATATAATTACAAAGACTTAAGTTGTGAAAATTATTATTTTAATTATTACTTTCATTTGCTGGCGCACGCAGCGCGAAACAAAAGCTAAAGCATATTTGAGAGCATAATTGAATGAATGCACGACGAATACGAGTGTGGATGTACAGGAGTGGGGGGATGTTCTTTTATCTGCGTGGAAATATTGTAACTGTATATTTCTTTCCTTCTTCCTGATTTCACAAATCGGTTGGTTGGTTGGTTTCGCCTTGGAAAATCAATAGCGCCGCAATAAATCGCTGAGTTGGTCAACCGAGCGCGGTACATGTGTTCACAAGCAGCGTACGTTTATTTTTATATGTTCCTATGTTTCGGTTTTGATAGGATTTATCTAATTTTGCGCAGGATTTTTTATTGCACTGCACTGTGATAGCAAGTCATAAATCTATCTATCGCCCTTCTGCGTTTGTCGCAATTGACACTCAATAGAATGGGAAATGCGCTTTTGGTTTTATTAACTCAACACGGATTTGGAGAAAATTAAATATTTCTTGATATCACTAATAAAATGGACACACTTCTCAAACTAAAGCCAAGATATTTGAGGTAATAAAATAATTATTTATTGTATTTGTGCAGACAATGCGTTTAGTTCAATTTTGAATTTTAGTACTTTGAGCGCGAAATGCCGGTTATTTTTTGCGTTTTAGAAATTCAATAAAAGATAACTAAAAATTTACAACTTTTGGATCAAGAAGTTCCCGAAAAAGTTACTTAGTCCCGAAAAAGTTTTCCAAAAAAATTTTCAAAGTATCCTGCAAAACCAAAAATTTTCGAATTCCAAAAGGTCAAAACTGTCAAAAAGACCCGAAAGTATCAAAAAAGATACCAAAAAATTAAAAGACGAAGAATCCGCGAAATCAAAACAAAAAAAAAATATCAAACGCCTCCAAAATATTCCGAAAATTTACCAAATGCTCCCGTAAATGTCTAGGAATTCCGGAAAATTTTGGAAACTTACACAATAATCCCGAAGAGTCCCGAAAAATTCCCAAAAAGTCTCACAAAATTTCGAAATCGCTCGCTAAAAAATCACGAAGGTGCCGAAATTTCGAAGAAAAACATCTCGAAAAATGGAAAAAGTTCCCAAAAACCAAAACACGAGAAATCACAAGAAAATGCAAAAGGGTCACACGAAGTAAACCACGAAAAATTCTGGAAGATCCAAAACAGCTCCTAACAATATATGAAAAATAAAAATAAAATATTTCGAATTGTTCAGAGAAAATCCTGAAAACGTCCAGAAAGTTCACTAGAATACACCAAATAATTGCGCAAATCCGAAAACTACAATACAAAAAAGTACCACAAAATCCCGAAATTTAAAATCCTAAATACGACAAATGCCGAAAAACAATTGGTATTTCCATAGACGTTGCCAAAAAATTCCGAAAAATATCAAAAAAACCCCAGAGTCCTGACATTGTCTAGGAAGATATCGAAAACTAAAAAAAAAAAAACAAAAAATAAGTGAAAGGCCTAAAATCTCCAAATCTTAACAAAATACCGTAGAAGAAAAAGCGAAGTATCTGAAAAGGTCCTTAAACATTTCGGAAAACAACTCAAAACTTAGATTTTAAGGATTCCGAAAAGTTCTGAAAACATCCCAAATCTCGAAAGGTTCCGAAAACTCTGAAGAATCCCTAAGAATTTCGAAGGAGCTAAAAATATTCCAAAAATTTCGACCCGAAAAATTTAGAAAGATCACAGAAACTATATCTCAAAAAATCACCGAAGGTCTAAAATTCTCCCGAAAATTTTGAAAAATTGAACGCAAAAATTCCAGGAGTGTCCCCGAACGACTAGGAAGATTCCAACAATCCGAACACGAAGAACCCAGAAAAGTCCTCAAAACCCCAATAGTCCCAAGATTACGAAGAAAAAATAATAAGAAGAATACGGAGAGATCCTAAAAGCTCGAAAAATAATCCGGTATCCTATCAGAAAGATCATGTAAGCTAGACTATAAATTATTCCAAAAATTCCGCAAAATTTCCATAAGTTACACAAAAATTCCGAAAACGTAAAACACTAAATAAAATAAGCAAAGTGAAATACGAAGAATCCCGAAAATTTCCGAAAAAAATCTTGAGAAGTCTCGAGAAAACCTAAAAAATTAAAATAACTGCAAAAATTACTGCTGAAAATATATCCTCTATTATGGCCTCAAAAAAAAAAAAAAGGGCAATGGGTACCGACCCGGATACCTACTTACGCATATGAGAATCAACTGAAGAAGAATTATCAAAGCTGATTATAATTAACCGTTATTCCTTTTCAGCAGAAGCAGAATATATTAATTCTCTAGCAATTTTCTAACAAAACCTTTTAAAAAATTTTAAAAAAATTTTCCTAATTAAAAGGGTGTACCAACGAAAATTTCGCCATGACCAGACAACAAAAATTCTTTCCCAACAAATGAAAGAATTCGTTGCAATAAATAAAGTAATCATGTGCAACAAAGCTCAGTTGTGCGCAATAAAATTGTTATCCAGCAAAACGAGTGAATTATCTAAATAGCGAATAAACGTCAATGCGTAAGACTTTTGTCAATTTCTCTAATTTCATGCGTAATCATAATTTCCCTATCCCTCTCTCGGCTGAGCATGCATGTGTGACTTTATGAGCAGCGATAATTTTTATTTCGCACGAGCAGGACATGTACATATGTACGTATGTATATATATCGCAGTCCATGTAGTACGCTGTAGTGTCCTTCTGCATTAGATAAGTTCATATTTATTGACGCATTTACACTTCCCTGCAGGGAGTGACGTTAGCTTATACCTAACTTTAGTCTGTTTACGCGAACACTAGTGCTAACTATTAACTGTGTATTTTGTTCGAAAAAAGCTAACTACTTTTGTGGGGCGATGGCCGCAAAAAAGTCAGACCTGGATACCTCTGCATTACATGTCAACTAACTTGTAACTACCTACTTTTGGACATAAAATATCAATAAGAAAAACAAAATATTTTTTTGTTTTTTTACTTTTTTATTTACTTATTTATTTACTTTATTTTATTACATTTCATATTTGTTTACATATTCTGCTCTGGGTGGCCCCATATTCGAACACCATCAGACATAACTTCAAAATGATAGTATAAAATTTCGATCTTCCTTTTATTTGTCCTGAATATGAAAAAGAACCTGCGAAGTTCAGAAAAAAAGTGTATTGAAAGTAATTTTTGTATGAGGATATTTAATAGAAACTTGTAAAGAAAACCAACTCCCGATTGCGTCTGGATGACTCCTGCACGACTTTACAATTCACTTTAAGTTGGTTTTGTCATAGCTAATTAAAAGTGAGGTATTAATCGAAATCTCGCCAAAAAGCTAACTATAAGTTGGTTAGTTTTAACAATTGATAATTTTTCACTGTAGGGTTATTACACTTACATATGATGCGAGTACTTAGTGCGAAAAGTACAAAAAGTGTTCAGCTTTTGCCAACTGCCAGCGCAATAAAATAAATTTGCTATTTTTATTTGCTTGCCATGGCGTTGCCTACCAACGAACGAATCGGTCGATGTGTGTCCTTCCAAGCGCCGATTGTCCTTCTATGCCCACGTGAGGCGTGTGTGTGTGTGCGTACATGTATTTTGCACTCCCTTGCTTTCTGTAATAATTATCAACTTAATGTTTGCAACATTTATTATTTCCCTTAACCTTTGACCCGCCGTCGATGAATGTGTGTAGCAGGAAGCTGGCTATTTTGCCTTATATAACTTTTTCCAGGTACTTCCTACTCTGCTATTTAACTTTTGCGCTTTTTGCTTCAATTACGTTGACATTTTTTTGCTGCCACAGATCAGTTGAATTGCAATGATGGGACAAAGTTAGATTGGCACTTGACATTTGGGTAATTTCTGCTAATGAACGTAATGAATTTAATTGAGAAGCGGCAAAGTAAGTGGCGGCGTTAATTTTTCTTTGGTGATAAGAATAATATCTTCTTTATTGTGAATGCACTTAGATATGTAGATACTTTGGAGAAAGGCACTTTTGGGAGCGCTTGTAGCGTTGTAAAAATTAAATTAAAATTTTTTATGTGTGCGGTACAAAGTAAATGGTTAGCGCGTAACTTGTTGTTAAATATTTTTTTTTCCTGACGATGCCTAGCACCACCACCATCCACCATATAAAAGTAATTGTCAGCAAAAAAAAAAAAAATATAAAAAATCAACGCGATTTTCTAGGGGATTGAAATTTGCACTTTAATTAACTAAAATTTAATGGGATATAAAACTGCATAACTAAAATATATATTTAATAAAAAGTTTAAAATTTTCGGGTGCAAATGTTAAAGTTTGTTTAATTTTTATACATTTTTGTAAGAAGTTTTCAATGTGGATTTTTGTGGTGCACATAGATGTAATAGACTTTTATAAAAAAAATTATAAAAAAGAATTATAGCTCGTTTGCACCAAAGCCATTATTGACCAGTGTAATATAACTCAACACGTAAAGTAAGAGTCCAAACCCTAGCTGAAATAACATGTGTACATAAAAAAAAATGCTGAGAACACAGCAAATAACAAATTAGTAACATTTCTAGAGTTTTTTCCCTGAATTCTTACGCAACCTTTAGTGATTTGTTTGAATTGTGCCACTTTATTAAGGAAGTCGTCAAAACGGCCCCAAATCGAGTGACCTTCAAAATAATGCTAAAAAAATAATGCCGAATTTCCACTAGGCATTGAACTCACAAAAAATTAGTGCCACTTAAAAAATGCCGCGTGGAAATGAGTTATATCACAATTTTTTTTAACATAATGACACGAATATTTTTTAATGCCCAACTTTGTCCTTAAAATTTCTACCATTTAATGCCTAGTCGAAATCTAGTATACATACATAAGTCATCAATGTAATTTTCTTTGCACTGCTCCATAATGGAAAATTTTTAAGCATTCCAGAAATATATTCTCTTCAATCAATAAAACCTAAAAATAGATATACTTGAAAGAAGAAAAA
>NW_023458560.1:71038127-71058240 GCF_013731165.1 Rhagoletis pomonella
TCTCGAAAACTCCAAGAGCCGCCTCATCAGATGCTTTCATTGTCCATCCGGGCATATACATATGTAAATATGTGTTCACACATACACATCAAACGAAATAATTTTCACGCAACACAACCTAGCGTATGTATGTGCGTGTGCCATTTTTCCTCATTTAATCTTAATTAAAAACCGGTTTTTACACCCAAATCGCATAAGCCTACCCAAAAGTAAGCACACACATATCCACATACTACATATGTATATAGATGAATATGTGAACGGAAGTGTATCGGTTATGCGGCTCATATTTGTGGCTTAACCCATTTCGGAATCCACAACCCCAACAAAGGAAAGGCACTTTTTTCACATACGCACATACATACTCCCTCGTACAAATGCATATTCACAATTTATGCGCTCATTGTCGGCTGAAAGGATATACCAACCGACCCGACTTAGCTGGGCCGCCGTTTGCTCGCTTTTTGGTTTTTAATGTTTGTTTGTTTAATGTTTCCCTTTTCTTTTACTTAATATCTTTCTGCAATTAACTGCTGAAAATCTTCTTATGTCCAGCCTTGTTTGAGGGTAACTTCAAGAATGGTTGCCTTAGATACTATTTAATGCAGTAGAAAACCGAGAAATGACCTAGTTATTGTTAATAATGGCGTGGTGCAGTTTGGCCCACATACTCCATCCCCTCCCTTATTTTCCTTGGAGATTTGTTTGGTCAAAGTGTATGCATAAATCAAACAAAAGGAAAATGGTATACTCCAAAGAAAGTGTGAAAGAATTGTTACTGAATAGATATCCTTAGCAGATAGTGTTGAACAAGTATTTTTTTCAGGTTGGGAAATAAGTGTTAGCCCCAATTTTTTCAATGGGCAACAAACTTGTTTTAGGGTTGGAAGTAGTCAAGAATTCACTTGGAGGTCGCGCAGGTCCTTGTATGCCTAATATGAAATTTCCCAAAACCTGCCCTTTCATGTCTTTAAACCAACCCGATTTCCTAACGAATCCAAGTAGTTCCAATGAAGTTTTCTCTAAGTTCTTGAAGAAAGGGGCCAGGAATTAGCGGTATTTTCTCCGGAGTGCCGGCTATTCGCACAGGAAGTGTCGAAAGGATTCTATCTTTACCTCTAGCTCTTTTCTACAGCTTCTACAGAAATCGTTATGCGGGACCTTAAAGACCGTACGTTGTGGTTTGAGAACCTTATAAAATTGGTTTTTGTTTGCAAATTACAGTAAATTTATTCGAGGTAACGCTACATAACCACCAGCGCCTTCGGCATTACCTAAATGACGATGACCCCTGCTTTGAACTTTGTACTATTCTTCTTAATTTTAACTGTTATTTTGATTAGGATCAGTGGATATATATCTAGATGGTGCTTGCGATATTCTGCCTCATGAGAAAGGTAGGACGAAACCCAGCATATATGGATGGCAAGCCAATGCCCTTATTGCCTCCCATACCCTTAAGATATTGGCTCGCTTCAGAGTACGTCCCAATATTGCCAACGCTTAAGTTAGTGGTGTAGCGTTACCTCACGGGGGCATATGCGCCAAATCTTGCCACGGTCTCCTTTAGGGTACGTTTTTCGTTGATGGCAACGCAACCCAGGGTTGAATAGTAGCTTCCAATGAATAATCACAGAACAACAAACAATTATCTACTTATTTCGGATTGAATTTCCGTCATACCTTGTCAAGTTTGGGTTTTTCAGTGGAAATGCCAACTCTTTCTCAAGCAAAGAAAAAAAAAAACAAAAAGCTTGATAAATTTTAAGCAACCAGAGCCGAAATGGGTTTCCGGGTCTATAGGAGCAACTGCTGTTTCAGCAGAGTGCAGGGTGGAGTGGGAACTGTCCTCATTTTCTATGACGGTTTCGGAGAGTGTCGGTGGTGTCGATGGGAACCCGTCGGTTTCGATCTTGCATTCGCTATATTAATATTGACAGGACTTTAAAGCAAATTATATGAGGAGTACTTACTACGCTCACAAGCTCATTGTCCTTGAAAACTCCCACAGTTACATTTCATTCAGACATGATACGTCTATTCAACTTGCTTCTTGACTGCGAGAACGCATCCCAGCAAGCCAGATATTCCTTCAGATATTCAGTAGATTTAATATTTTTTTTGTAACATGTGATATGCGATAGTATATGTATGTGTGAATGTACATATTTATATCTAGGCCAAATATTTTCAAGTTCGGCAGATTCTAAGTTCGGACCATTCGCTTTTTCTGAGATATACATCGCTGATTTTGAAAAGACTTCCCGTTACGATTTTTGGTTTGTTTTCCAGGTTTGTAACGCTCTTTTTATTTATAGTAAATGCTATGCTCGGACATTTTAGGTTGAGGAAGCTCAACTCTGTTCAAATTGACTTTTGGAAAAATCCTGGGACTGACCGTCTTTCGTTTAAATGTAGCGTTGAGTTATGAACCTCCACTTTCACTCATCTCCTACAGGGAACAATTGTAAGAATATATTTCCTTGTCACTTGACCAAAAGTAAATTAAAATATTAAATATATATGTATAAGAAAAAACTTTTCAAACTTTTTGTCAGCTATAAAACACCAGAATGACACTCGAAACCCACTTAAGGTATTTAAAAGAGCCTCCAAGAGAAATTTAAATTGCGCTGGAAAAGCAAATAAAACAATGGGCCAAAGGAGCAACACCTGTGGGCAATATCAAAGCTAAACAAGGCCACTAAGCACAAAAGTTTTTGCCTTCGAAATTATATTTCAACACAAAAAAGGCAATGCCAAACACAAAACAATTATTCTTCACGTATCTCAGCGGAAACATTAAAAACCAATTCCAGCTGATGACAAAATAATGAAGTGGAGGTAGTGAAATCAGAAGAAGAAGAATAACGGCAATGAGATCATTGTGCGAGTAAACAAAACACAAGTAAATGGTGTATATGTCAGCAGCATGACGTCCACAAACCTCCCAAAAAAAAAGGTGGCACTCACGTAGAAACACCTTAAGAAAGCTAACCCAACTACCCTGAAGGTAGGATGCAGACAAAAACAGGTAGGCAAACAAAAAAGTAGCGCAAGTATTTGTATAGGCCACTGAAGGAGACACACGCGACAAGCCGAAGACAATCAACAGAACAAACAATTGCGTGTGAGATAACTGGGAACGCCACATCCTCAGCCACATCCGTAGTCGCATCCTGTCCCAAGCAACAGCTCCACCCCATTTGCTGTACGTTTAACTGCCGCCGACGAGTTGACATGAAAAATAATGTCACCCCTTGGAGCAAAAGCACCTCTGGCGGTGGTAGCGGTGGTGGTTGTGCGGTTGATTGGATGGCATGTTTGGCGTTAGATTTCGCTTGCCGTCCCTCATCCTCCGGCGCAACGCAGAGCGCGCCAGCTACTGTAGCGCCGATGTCGCGGAAATGTCGCAGAAATGAACATAATTTTTTACAAACATTCTTTTTTTCTTTCTACAGGCTAATTCCCTTTTCCTGCCGCTGCTTTTCTTGCGTATGGTTTCTGTGTCAACAGCATAAAGTGTGGCGTCTTGGAGCATTTTTCTTGTTGCTTCCCTCAACTGTTTTCGCTTAATGGCATTGTTGTTTGGCGCTTATTCATTTTCCATTTTTTTTTTGTTTTTTTTGGTCGCTACATCGAGTTGACATTATTTTTTATTGCTACACAAATAACAGATTTTTTCGTGTTAGGCTGTTAGAAATTCAGCATGCTGTAAAACCAATTCACAGTTGCTTTGAGATTTGTTGGCTACAATTCGGTTGCTTCCCGTTAAGTGGAAGGGCGATGGGCTGACGTTGAATAGCCCACTAAACGGCTCTTTTGAGTTAGGCGGGACTTGTAAATGTAGTAGTCTTCATAATTTTCATAAACTTTTTAGTCCATGCGGGGCATTTAAAGTATTTAATAGCTTCTGGAAAAATAATTTCGTCGTAAAATCGTCTTATTGTTTAGCCGAAAACAAAAATCTAATTTCGTTAGTGTCAGATTTAGATATTGTTTATTGAAAATTTCAAAAGCAAGAATGATACGAGGAAAAGAGTTCATAGAAGATTTGTATATTAAGCAAAATGGACTAGCAAGAACACATTTCATACTCGTTAGACCCCCATTGCACACCAAACCGATTTTCCGTCTATCGAATTTCCAGAACCTCTGGGAACATAAGTTGCCCTCAAAGGGCACTTCGAACCCTTTGAGGACATTGGTGGATTGCGGCTTATTGGCATGTAGATGCGGCTTCATAAAACATCACAAGAAAAAGTCTAGCGGTGTGAATTCGCTTTCTACTGGTGGCTGGTGTGGCTTAAGCAAGCATTTTATGAAGATGAGTGTTCCAACCAAGTCTCTTATCCAGCGCATTTCCTTGTTATTTGACTTCGACAGAACTCTGTCTTTCTAAGAATAATCGAGTCAAGGTTCGGCTATCTTCGTGTGCTGAGGCACATTAGTTAGAAGCCACACGAAGAGCTGACCACGCAGCGGGACCGTACTTCCGGTTTTGCACGTTATAATAATTGCCAGGTTGTCTGCTTATCCAACGATGGGAGACTAGAGGATAAAAGGAAACTTCCCGGTGGGCAGTCTCCCATGGCTCTAATCTTCCGGTAAATGATGCCTAAGGACTTCGCATATCGTAAGCCTCACCAATATACGCGATCTACAGATGGGACAAACGGCCATCTCCTGAGTTTCGGGCGGGTAAGGTAGTGGTAAACTCAGTTTGTAGAGTTATCTTTGTAGAGTTTTGATAATGAAGAAGTTAGGCTTCTAAACCAATAGAGGGCCTGTTGTCCAAAAAATGCTATCAAAACTCACCTTCTTCCTGCCAAAGATGTAGCCAGATTTGCTATGCGGAACCTGCGATCCAAACAGACAGTAGGGATCGTGTTCCACCCGAAAGTGCAAAATGTAATTGAAGCAAGTATTTCCAGCGATATTGTTGTTCGTAAAGGTGCCATTTTTGCCTCCCCTGAACAGCTATCTCATAGAAAGACTCCCTAAAAAAAATGTTATGAGACGGTGGGCCTGAGGTAGAGTTCTTATTGAATGACATTCGTACTAGCTAGACTCCCAGTTGAAGCGTATAAAAGGTTTATTGTAGTTATTGTACTCATCCCACTGACGAAAGCTTGCGGCCCTGTTAGAAAGCTTTCTGCTTTGCATTCAGGTCCCTCATCCACTAGGGAACTTTAAGTTTCATCAAAGTGAAACTGCGAACAGTGCTATTGTGAATTGACTCCGTTGAGTGGATCTCTTTCAATCGACATTTCTCCAATTGAGCAGTTGGAGGCTAAAAACTATTTCGATCCGAGGTTTAGCTAAATTTTGGAAAGAGCCCAGTTTGTTTTTCGAAGCTGAAAAGCCAGGTTGCGGAGTTCCCATCGCCCTAGAACCTCGAATCTTGCCAATTCCATGCGAAATCAGACATTGGCTTGCTACAAAGAGTGAAATCCATAAATAAATAAATGATCTGGAAGTTGAATGAGTCAGCTTTCTTCTGGCTGAAACGATTTTTCATCCCAACATGCAAACGTCCCTTTTCCGACTTTTCTTATCGTTTTGTTCTCTAGCGTTTCCCAGACTTTTGTTCTTATTTAATCCTCCGTTAAAACGTCCTCGATACTTTCGTTTCCATTTTGTTCTTATTGAAAACGTCCCCGAACGTTTTGTTCTCATTCTGTTCTTGTTGAGAATGTTCGCTAGAGTTTTGTGCGCATTCCGTTCTTTACGGAAACGTTCCCGAACCTTTTGTTCTCATTTTTTTCCCGTTGAAACTGCTCTCAATATCTTTGTTCCCTTTTGGTTATTTTGTGGGAATGTTCTCCGTATATCAAAGCCAATGGATGAATGGCAGAACTATGCAGCAAGCTCTGCACTGCTTTGGGACGAACTTCTTCGAATTGGCGAATGGGTTATCCTATGAGTAACTATCACCGATGATGCAGAAATCAGGAGTATCAGAAACTTTCTTTCCATTGCCGAGGTCGGCTAGACTTGACAGCGGTGTCTCCACCAATACTCTTTCGACTCTCTGTCGGTCCTAGGCTCGCCGAAAATCTGCAAACTTCAAAGGCCCAATAAACTTATTAAGTGGTTCTATTTCTAGTTAAACACTGATCCTACTACGAGTAAACTATCACGGCAATTATGGCAACTGTATTTCAACTCAACAATTGTCAATTTGGGCAACAATCTTGAGAGCTCTTTACTGTTTTTCGAAAGACTAATTGAAATATCTGCTAATAAGGAAGTCTTAGCATTATGCTGTTCACATTTTAGCAATGAGTATTTTTAAGTTTAATTAAATTAAAAAAATATATGTATATGTAAAGAAAAATCAATAAAATGGAAATAAAACCAAAATAAATAAAAATATTTTTAAAAATTAAATGAAGTAAATTTTTTTTCTTTTTAAAACAATAAAATCTAAAAACAAATCCAAAATGTAAAATATTAAATCAACAAAAAGAAAAATTAGTACTTTAAAACTAAAAAAAAATGTTTCATTAAATCTAAAAATTAAAAGAAAAGTAAATTAAAAAAAGACAAAAACTAAAACTGAATCCTAAAAATTTGATGAAATAATAATATATATATTTTTGTTAAACAACGAAATCTAAATTTTCAAATTAAATGATATTAACAAAAGAAAAACAAATTAAAAAATATAAATAAAAGAAGTTTCTAAAAACTAAATAAAAAAATATTGTACCCTTTGAAACAATAAAATCTAAAACCTAAAAAAATTAAATCAAAAAAAGAGAGACAAATATCTAAAAAAGGAAAAAATCAAATAAGTTCCTAAAAATTAAATGAAGCTAAAAAAAAATATTCCATCGTATTTGTCAATGTTATTGTGGCTTATTAACATTTTATTTTTAATATTTTTATTGAGCTTTGTACCACGATTGTTTGTTAGACTTTGTTGCTTTTTCAATTTTTCCTAAGCTCAATAAAAATATTAAAAAAAATATTCTTTCTTTTAAAAGAATAAGATCTAAAAATTAAAACAAAGTTAATTTAAGAAAGAAAAGACATTACATTAAAAAAGGAAAACTACATGAAATAAGTTCCAAAAATTAAATGAAATGAAAAAAAATATTATTCTTTTTAAAAGAAAATTAAATAAAGAAAGAAGGGGGGAAAAAATAAATAAAAAAATACATTAAAATAAGTTTCTAAAAATTAAATGGAATAAAAATTATACATTTTTCTTAAAACAATAAATTCTGAAAATTAAATTCAAAAATTACCGAATTTTAATTCAAAAAAGAAGGAAACAAATTTCGGTGCACGAGGACTCGAACTCGGATCTCTCGAATGGTACACCCGTGCTTGTTGCTATATAAGTGCTTTCTCTCAAAATGGCTTTTCAGCTTTTTTCTAAGATTTTTGTGCTAGAATAACGAACTACTATCTTGCTATCTGTCTTTCATTTGTCTTACGAAAGACTTTTAGCTATATTAGCCAGAATTGCTCTGTTTATCGCAATGGGCCTCCTCAGCTCTAAGTGTGACTACATACGGAACTTGTATGCTTACTTGAGCCTCTGGCATTAGAAATCATAAATCAAAGGAATACTGTATCTAAGCTATTAGACATACATATGTACCTTCTAAAAATATATTCATATTTTCTACAATTTCCAGACACCACTTCATATTTGCCATATTAATTTTTCATACCCAAGGGATTACCGCCTCAAAGAGAGCAAGTATTACCAAAAAAATGTGAATGAAAATGAAAAACTTATTACAAATTTAATTTGTGCTCAAGTAGTCGAAAACTGTTTCTGAACCTTTTTATCCAGCATTTAACTGCTTTCGGCGAAGTTTGAAATGGGGAAAAAGTAAAAAAGTAAATAAATTAGATACCCTTGAAGCGGCGCACTCATATGCACATTCGTCTTGTATATACTCGTTCATAAATATGTATGTCTGTGTGTGTGCCAGAGTAAGCCAAAACAGATTATCATGCAGTCAAGCACACATTCATTCAATCATACGCTCACCCACTCATTGCGCTAACTCATTTCATTCATTCATTCATTCACTGCTTAACTTCATTTTCATGCAGTTATGAGTGCGCCACGCTGCACATAAGCTTGGAAAAGTACGATTAGCAATGGGAAAGGAGATGGAAAGCGAGGGCGGGAGACGGGGAAGAGGCAGGAGGGATTCTACAAAAAGCAGGTCATATGAAACGAAATTGAATTCAAATTCAATTTGAACTTTTCAATTTGTTGGGCCAACAGGCGAATGCCAAGAGGCACTCACTGAGGCGTGAAAGAAAAAAAAAACATCCATTTCGGCAACAAGCGATGAGTTTTATTTGAAATGCGTTTGAATGAAATAGCAAAATAAAAAAAAGTGGTAGTATAAATCTTTGCCGACAAATGTCGACTGAAGCGCTTGTGCTGCTGGCCATTTGAGCGGCAATTCTAAAGCACAGAAAAAATTAAAAAAGAAAAAATTCTCATCAAAGTTAAACGTTTTGCAACTCGAAATTGAAATTATATAAAAGTAAGAATATTTTAAAACACAAATAAAATACCTAGACGCTTCATGTGTGTGTGTGAGTGCGTTCTAACGAGCTCAAGTTCGCTTCGCAATGAACACTTGTTCAAATTATATTTAGTCTCTCAAAAGTATGAATATTACTATGCTCGACGAGTTTCAACGCCTCAGGGTAGGCAACAGCGAAACGAGCGCATTCTAATATAAGTTATTATTATTGCAGTTGTTGTTATTTGCGTCTTGTTTGCTTGTGACACTCGAATGATGATTGAAGTGCCAGTTTTGTCACATTGCACTCCCCCTTTGGTCTGCCCTCCCAAAAAAAAAAAAAAAGAACACAAACTCTAAAGCGAACTTCTGTCAACCGTCCTGTTGCTCTGCACTCAAAATCAGATTAAAATTAGCCCAAAAGGCATATTTCCGTTGCTCTGGTCGTTTGTTGTTTTGAAGTGTGAAATTGAATTGTTGCCAGATGTATTTAAAATTTGAATTTCAAGTGTTTAATTTTATTTTGGAAAAACGCTGCATAATGCAATTATTGTTTGATTGCGAGTGTGAGTATGTTTTTGGAATAGTAATTATGTGTGTGTTTAAAATATTTATGGTAGATGGATGTTATTCACATTTATATCCCAGTCGGCAAAATTAGGAGCACTTGTAAAGCAATGCTTTCAAGAAGGGCTTTCACAATAAGTCCCCGTCTTTGGGAGCTGCATTAGAAGACCTTCTAATAGCACAGCTATACGCAGGCAGACGAGTAGGTGTACTATCAAAGTAACGGTAGTCATATAAAGGACGCAATCGTACCACCAGCAGGAAATGTTCAGTTAGCCTAGCGCCTTCCCTATTGAGGGATAGGAGGCACTTCATGAGCTTGACGTCATACGCTTTGCGAAAAATCCTGGACACCTTGCAGCCTTTTGTTTTGGTCCAAACGTTCTGCGCCATCCGGATCATGGACAGCTGAAGCTGCCATTTTATCGTTTGGAGAGAAATCGGAACATCCTCTACATATCAGCATAGTTCCCGACAGAGCACCTTAGTTATTTGACAAGTTTGCGGCTGTCCTGTTTGCCCGAGCAGGAGCGTGCCCAGAACTCAGTACAGATGTCCATCTGTGCCAGCGTGTAGCATATCTAAAGCTGGCCTGCACTCCACCACACTTCTTGAAGGATGCTGTGCCATAGATACGCCTTAATCGCAGCCTGACTATCGATATGTTTATCAGATAGGTTGCTGCTAAGTAGCTCCGCCGCCATTTTATAGCCAGCTCTTCCGCCTGGAAAATGCTGCAGTGGTCCGGCAGCTTACAGGATTTGTCGAGACTGAGCTCCGCGCAGACAACTGCCGCTTTCTGGCCTTCCTCCATATTCGAACCGTCTTCATAGACATTCACCGAGCCAGCATTTCAATAGTGGCGCCTTCGAAGTTCATCTTGAAGTGCAGCTCCCGGATCATGTAGACAATCCGCCATCCACCTAGGCAAGGTTGACGCTATATTATCCCGCTATATTGGCTCGTAGCACCTGCGTACGAACTGCGATAGGTCCGCTGGCTAGAAATGCAACTACATAAGTGCATCGGTGTAGTCCTGCCGATCAATGATAGCATAACACACTTTATATTCTCCTCTTCATTGATGTCGAC
Source organism: Rhagoletis pomonella (assembly GCF_013731165.1). Taxonomy (NCBI): domain Eukaryota; kingdom Metazoa; phylum Arthropoda; class Insecta; order Diptera; family Tephritidae; genus Rhagoletis; species Rhagoletis pomonella. The sequence continues at coordinate 71,048,294 of NW_023458560.1, forward strand.
CAAACCAATAGCTCGCGGAGCCGTATCAGTCTTACTATCGTCGTGTAGATCCAATGGGAAAGAGAAGACGATAAGTCCCAGGTACAGCCCAGCATTTTTTTACAGGTATAAAATGCCACTGTATCGAGTATTGCTCCGAGGTACTCTGTACTTTACCCATGGTTCATAGTCGACCGAGTGTGGACGGACACTTCGTCTGAAATGTCATCCCTATATGTGGTAAGTTCGGCAGGTCCTCCTTCCATTTTCCATAAGTATTCTCTGTACCACCAGCGATCTGATCTGTTTGGTGGTCTCGTGCACTGAGAAAAAAAATTTCATCGTATTTGTTTCAAACTAAAACAGAATGCCTGAAATATCCTTTTAGTTGTGCTTTCGAACCTCACAATTTAAAGTATTAAAATATTATTTTGCTCGATTTTCTAGCATTGGGAAATAAACATCGTTTTGCCTGAGGTAAGTCAAAACTCTGCTACCACAAAATACTTGACAAAACACGCACGAAAATGAAATTTATGAGGCGAACGCGGCCAAATATCGCTGAACAATATTTAAGTGAAATTTTGATGTTGCTGCTTTTATTGCTATTGTTGCTGCTGCTACAAGCAAGAGCTCAATTTTGAAGCAGCGTTGATTTTGACTGCAGAATTTTTCATTGTTTATGACTGTCTTTTGTGTACCAAATATCCGGTGACAGCAATTTTCGCTGTTGGCTTAATTGTGGTAATCAAAAAGCGGAGTGAAGATGGCGGCAGTGGTGGACCAGCTTCACAACTGCATACACACTTATGTGTAAATGTGTGTTGTTGAATGCTGAATTGTGAATTGTTTGCAGAATAATGGCGTTGGCCACATTACACTGATGTTGATGACGTTTGCAATATTCGATGCTGTGCAATACGCCCCGAATACCCCCCAATACAATAAAAACAATAACAGCGGCAAGTACATATAGCAAAATGCATTGCTGTTGTTGGCAAGAATAATAACGTTACAACAAACACTGTAGAACAGCAACATTACCAGCAGGTAAAACAAAGTGAATGTACAGTTGCTGATGAGGTGGGGGCGTTGGGGGAAGTATGTAGTGACAAACATAAAAGACAACAAATCCTTAATGTTGCTTGTGTAGCGCATTCAAAGGCAACACACATAGCTTAAGCCACAACAAGTGAAGTGTCGTGAAGTGCTGAGCAGCGTTTCGCGTTGTCGAGCGAATATAAAAGAGAACAAAAAAACAAATGATTACAGCCAACATACATAAATGAAAATTACGAGAGCAGCGTTGTAAAGATGATGGACACAACGTTGCAATTGTGGACTACAATAAGTGAGTGGTAGAAATGCACTTGATAGACGCACGCAAGCAAAGCGATAATGGGAATATGTGTGTCAATGAGGCTGGTAGGAAAAGCGACTGGTTTGAGTTTAATTTTGACTCTAAGCAATTACTGATGCCGAAGGAAGTTAGTTGTGACAGATGATTAACCATAACTGGAACTAGCCTGCTTCAATAGAAAAGGAAAGAAAAATATCGTTTACCCTATATAAAGGGTGGTCTATATAGTGGTCCCTTTAAAAAAAAAAAGACCATTACCAATGAATGTTTGTTTATGTCATTGGCTTATTCGAAAAAGCAAATATTCCCATTATTAATGGAACACGATTGCATTCATATGGTTGCCTCGGCTGGTCGTTAATGAATTGTTTGCATGACGTCGGCCCTTCACGGCACCCACAAAAAAGTCTAACGGTATCAAATCACAGCTACGAGGTGGCCAATTGACATCGTCGAGACGACTGATAATACGATTATCGAACTTGGTGCGTAAAGTATCGATTATGGCATGGGCTGTGTGGCATGGCGCGCTCTGCTACTCAAACCAAAGATTGTCCAAGTCCATGTCTTCAATTTCCGGCCGCAAAAATCATATCTGATACCTCAAAATCCACACCAAACTGTTAATCTACTCAAATGCGGCAGTATTGCTTGTTGTCATAGTCACCGAGATGAAAATGCGCTTCGTCAGAAAATATTTTGTTTCGAGCAAAATCGTTGTTCATTTCGTTTGATTTTTTTCCCAACGTGGTTAAAGCATAAAGCGATTCATTTCGTTCCGCGGAGATATGGTCCTGACTTTAAGAAGTTTCGAGTTAATCCTTTATTATTTAGATTATGGGGAGTCACCGTTCAACTACCACTCATGCTTTCTCCCTTCTTTTATTGTAACACAAAGAAGAGTTAATTTACTAATTTACTCTCCTCCATCTAGAGAACCATCCATCCTAACTCAACCTAAACTAACTTATATCTCAATTAATATATGGAAAGCATATTTGTTATGGTCCTACAGGACCTTATATTTGGTCTCATAAAACTGAAATGAGCGACTGTCCTATAAGAGCTCCATAAACTAAATGGCGCTGTTGGAAAATTGTGAAATGCGCTGTTGCATAGTTGTATGTACATATAGATAAGCGCAACTGAGCTTCGTTGTCCAAACACTTGGAAAATCCCTACCCAAAGGTTGGCACCAGCAAATGCCACGGAAAATAAAAAATTACGCATATACATACATATATGTGCATGTACATATGTACATTAGGGTGGTCCTTAAAAAATCAAATGCACGAATTTTTTTTCAGTCTCACCCCCTCAATCGGTAGATAATACCACGGTCACGGATATCTCATATAAATTTTGGTCACGATTGGAGTCGATTAAGACGTGTTCATAAGGTAATCTGAACTTTGACCCCTGTGCGCCACGGCTTAACCGACTCCAATCGGTGCCAAAATTTATATGTGATATCTTCGACTATAGTGGTATCGATCTTGGGTATTAGACGAAAAAATCTTGTGTACAAATTTGCTTCCTACATTTAAGGACCATCCTAATGTATCTGTATGCATTTAGCGCTACATAAATGAGCAATGAGGTAATGTATTACATCGTCAAAGTTTCATAACTCACTTTCATTTTGATGTGTTCCTGCCGATGTTGTTCTTCGTACAGGATATGCTTGGCTTGCCGGACATCATAACTCGCAAATGTTTTTCAATCATCATGAAAATGTCGCAATGAGTTGTTTGACAAGGTATGCCATTTTTGCTGTAGAAGTGGAGGTGTGGTGTGGTTAGTACATCTTTGCTTTAAATGCGTGTGGTTTAGTTTGTGAATAGCATCTGAAAGTACCCTGAAGGGAGCAAGTGATTTTTTTTTTAAATCAACTAATTGAAAGACTAATTTGAAACAAACGCAGTGAGTAAATGCTTCGAATTTGGATAATTTTTTTACCCAAAGAAATAGTTTTTGTCTTGGAAATACGAGAAAGCATCTGTGAAGTGCAGAACAAAAGCGTATTCAAACGAAACACTTTGAAGCGCTTTAACCCAAATGAATTTTTAAGCAGTTGAATTTAAATGCAGAGTCGGCTAATTGACTGCTTTCTATTACATCGTCATGTTAAATAAAGCAGTTATTTTTGCAGGGGAAAAAGTGAGAATTTCAATTATGTAATTGTTATTGAAAATAAAGTAGCTCATAAACTACTTTCAAATTAATTTAATTTCCTGCAAGGTATAAATGGCATATTGTTTCTGATAAGAAAATTTTTTTTTAGCTGAATATGAAAACTTATGAAGAAGTAACAAGTATGTAGATAGAGAGTTAGAGAGAAGGTGTTGAACTGTTTATAATGAAAACCTTTTTATATGAAAGGGAAAATCTATACAAATAAATAAGTAATGAGCTTTGGACCACTTCCTCGTGAACTTAGGAATAGTTAGGTAATGCAGGATCAGTAGAAGTAGAATTACGAAACCTTTCCAGAATTAAAAAAATTCCATCCAAACTCTGCAGGTTTTGCTGAGTCATTGCTTTTGTGTGTGATCTTCTCCTTTCTGTTGATCAATTTGGCAAAATTCATGACCAATTGGTGAAATTTATTCAATTACTACATATTGAAGATGAAGAAATATGTACCGGAAGTTCCATGTCAACCGAAACCGATCTATATCCAAAAATTCACGCAATACAAGAAAACCTGTGTGTCTAAAAGCTTAAACAGACGGCAGCGTTGATCCGGATTAACTCGGACTTAAGCCGGATCAACTGCAGCTAATTCCCGAGTTGATCCGGATCAACGCTGCCGTCTGTTTATGCTTTAAGTCATTTGAGTCATTTGTGTACGTGTTGACTCGCCTTAGACTTCACACAGTTGAATCATTCAGAGTCATGTTAAGAGCCATGTCGGTGAAACTAACACACATTTATTTTCACAAACACATCCAAACCGACTCGCGAGTCAGACACATGGTGTATGCCACATATAACAATGTTTAACAAAGTATCCTTTTATTTCATTTTTTAAGTTTTGTAAAGTTTATTAATGATATTACTTGTCGGTTCGTGAGTTTGGTGAATTGCATCACTTCTACTGACGCCACTATACTGAATTTCCAAAATCGCCACACTGCTTTTAAAAGAGCAAAAGTGTGCCAACATTTTCAGCCTTTGAACGTTTGTTTTGTATTGCCCCCTTTTGTGGATATAGATCTGTTCCTATATACATATTGGCTGCGTTTCTTTATACATTCCGGATAATCCCATTTCTCGTCCGGAAAAAACAGAATGCCTTTGAAATATACGTTAACATATCATCAGGAACATTCTAAAGAATAAGTAAACAAAAAAGTTTATTCCAAACGTTCAGAATGAATATTGAAATGCAGCCATTATTTTTCTATTTATCTGACGGATAAAGTCTCGAAAATCCTTCGAAAATGTCCTCGCAAAAAGGGCCATAAATCGAGATCAAAATATTTATCTGGCAGATTTGCTGGTCTGAAACTACAAGGGGTTGTGCTATAATAGGGTGGTTGTCCCAAAGAGAGGCATATTTGCACCGTACGCATCAATCCCTATTTATACCACGCGATAACAACGAATGATAACTGCTAAGCTAAAGGAAAAAATTTGCATGTCAAGAATTTAGTTTCTCAGGCGGCTAATTCCAGTACCCGTACGAATGTCAGGATTTGTTAAAAAGGGCGATCCAATGACTATAGCCTCGTCAAAGTTAAGCGGTTAAGAGAATGTATTAAATGACTCCACCTCATAGTCTAAGCAGCTGAGACTCACAAGAATTGAAACTTGCGGCTTTGTTAGCCTAAGAAGATTAATTGGTCTCCAGCGGTCCACAAATACAATGGAACTGTTCCGGTTTTAACTTTCACCGTATGCCGAGCAGGCACGATTAGTCCGCATATAGTCTAAGGTTAAAAATTATCTCTCTTATGTCGATGATACCTATTCGAGGGTGTTACCTTACCTGGTCTACTAACCCGCAGAGCAGTTTCCTGCAATATTGACATAGCCTGGTTCTCTTATTGGTCTGACTTGGAAATAACCAGACACAAATCAAAAAGAGGTGAGGCAATTTCCTGAACGTTTTTTGCGCACCGTGAGTGAGGGGGAAGTCCTGCTTGTCCCTTCGCTATCAGAGAAGATGTCTACCTCCTTCGCCGACGTGGTGCAATTGAGCAGCGTATTGACTGCTTCCATATCGCAGCTAGCTCAACCAGCGTGCCAGAAAATAACTTCACCTCAATGACTTCTTCACACTCATCAGAATATTAATGCGTGGCACTGTTCGAAGACCGCTTAGTCACCAGGTTGAACCTTGGCCGGGATATGTAGAAGTTTGTCACTGAACCCAAGGTGCAACGTCATCCGCATGTACAATCACCTGAGAGCCTCCACTCGGCGTTCCCTTTATTTGATACCTAGTTTACGATCTGACGATTGTCCCCCAGAAGGACACCGGAAAAGGCACCCCCAGTGAAGTAAAAAGTTCCTCTATCGAGCTTTTGATAAGATATTATTAGGAGTCCTGTTTCTAATAAATTTATATGCAGAGCAATCGGTCTCCATGCCCTTGGTATATCTTAAACCACACTGATAAGGCTGGTGATTGTTGGTGCTGGGTCTCCAAATAAAACTCATCGAAGTATTGGTAACAATTTAAAGATATGTTTAATCGCCTCAACGCAGACTTCATAACTGCATTTATTACAAAAAGCAATCGCAGTACAATTTAAGAAATTCGCTTTGAATGTTTTCCAAAATCACTTGTCATAAAACCAATAAAAAAGAGAGAAGAGAAACACCCTAAAAATGCAACGATAATTGCATTGCAATGCAATTTAACTCAACATGCAAGGGGAGCAAAGCACAACGAAATCGAGTAGCTGCGTGCAGCTGCTGCAACAAAATTTTATGTGACCCTAAAATGCATTTTCACAAACTGGTAAATATCTGCTATATTTCGATAGATATTTAAATTTTATGTGCTAAAAATGCCATTACATTTTACTGCAAGTGCTCGAGGATACAGCAGAAAAGAAGTGACTACGGCTACCACTTCGCTTTATTTCTCTTATTCTTCCTCTATTTGCCAATGCTATTTTTGTGCTTCGTCTCCTACCATTTGCCATTTTTCGGTCGCTTGTAAATGTTTATTAATTTTATTGAACAATTAATTAAATGCGGCAAATGTGTTGCAACCGTAAAATGCAACTGCATACGTCGAAGCGAAAATATGGCAGCACCAAAAGCAAGAACAAACAAAAATCTCCGCACTACGAAAGTCATAAAAACAGACAACTCCATCAGTTGGCCAACAACGGAGGTGGGCATACGCACATAGGTAGGTGGCAGCTGGGCTTGAGGCATTGGAAAAATATGAAAACGAGACTGTGTAAATTGCATTTTCATACACTGTATGCACCCAGCTAGACAGCCGCCGCAAAGTATGCAACGTTACTCTGCATATTGCATAGCACAGGGCGCACGTACTGCAAACGCAGAGTGCCCCCTCAGAAAGAACATACATATTTGTAGTCGCTTGCCCAAATGCATGCTATTGGCCTCGTGTTTGAGCCTTTTTGTTTATGCTGAAATTAAAATACCACAAAAAGGACGACAGACACATTGCCCCTTTTGCGGGAGGAGAGGGCGGAGTGGGCCCACTCACAACGATATTGCTCATATTTTTATTAAGAGTCCATAGCAGCCTTTTAGGCTTTTTTGTGGCAGTCAGGTACTAGCTCTATTGCAGCAAATGCAGTTGTTAATTGTTATTATTTTGTATGTGCATATGTGATTTTTGGTAGATGTCCTGCCATTTGTTATGTTTTTTCTTGTGTCCTTTCAACAGCTGTTCCATTTACATGTTCCACTGTTGCGGCGCTTATGCCCCACTTCGGGTGCATTTGTGTGCCCTTTGGTAGATTCGCATGCTGTATGTACATACATACCTATTTTATGCGTAGGCAGTCTGTACGCTTGTTTCTACAGGATGCACTCAATTAAATTGCAATTGCAACAAATTTGCATTTTCTCTCGAATTGTTTTGTGGTGCCCTATCGCTTTGCTTTGAGTTGTTGGCAACTTTTGGGGGGTGTGTATGTAAAACAAATCGTTTATGTTAACAATTAACCGTTACTGCATGCATTTTGACTTCGAATTTCGGCAGTAAAAATAAGTGTCGATTATTATGAGGCGCATCCTTCCAGGGGCTTATAAATTTTGGAATTGATTGCAATTGGTGTTTATGAGTCCATTATTTGTTTTGGTCGAACGGAAATAATCGTTTTAATTTTACTGAGAACTAAGGGTTTCTTGGAATTGTTGTAGTCTAACTTTTTTTTTGCTTCGCTCATGCTGCAAAGCTGCAATATTTTATTTACTCATCAGTTGTATCGGAGATATACCATAAGTTATTATACCGATCTTAGAATTTATTTGATTAATTAATAAATTTCTCACAAAATTTTACGGTTTTATCAATCAAAATGCTGGGGTCATAAAGCAAAACTCCATAACTGAAAAATCAGTTGTGTGGTAGCTATAGCTTATAGCTGCCTTGGTGGAGGAGTTATAACGGAAAACCTCATATCAGCTTTATGGGAGCTATATGTATGTGAAGTAATTGCTTTCAGATGCCACTCCTACACATTGGGCGAATCCCCCCATTTTCCTTCCCTTCCCTCCGTTTAATTATGAAATTTTGTTTCGACGATTTCGTATGAAACCTTGCTACTGTGTGCATTTTTTTGTAAGATCAGATCGAAGACTAACAAACTCATCCGTATCGATTATGAAGCATTGCAAGAAAATTGCGACGCCTTGCCTCATTGACGCTCGGCTATCAGTATAGATATGTATTCTTTTTATCTGTAATAATAAAATACGTAGACAGTCGGCTACACACTACAGATATTCGGGAGCCTAAACTTGAAATTTTTCAAAAGTTCCTTAAAGAAATCATCTGCTCCAACTATTCCGGTCAACTTCGACTGATCCGTTGAGTATGTTTACAGGACCCCTGTTCCATCCACTCCTCTATAGAGGTCTGTGGCAGCATAAGTTACAATGTCTACGGATTATACACACACAAGTAGTAAAATAGGACTAACTTAAGCAATCTAAACTTATAATATATCGACACCTGAGTGGAAGACCAACCTATCTCGGCAGCCAGTTCGAAAACGCCTCAGCTGAAAATGTATTGAAAATGTGCTGAGACAGGGCGGTTTTGAACTAAATTCTGGGATAGGGCGTTCTTTAATCAAATTCTGAGATAGGGCGTTCTTGAAAAGTTTTCTGAGAGAGGGCGTTTTCGAACTGGCTGCCGAGATAGGTCGATCTTCCACTGAGGTGTCGATATGTAATTGTTTAGATTTTCCGTAATCTCTTGTCAAATGTAGGAAAAACGAACAACCAAACTGAAAATATTAAATTTTGTGGTCTCATAAAGCCAGTATACTTAATTTGGAGGGAGGTCCCAACCATTCCTCTTAACTCTCCTCAATATTTGGCTTTCGGAGTAGCTCACCGCTTAGAGATTTATTATCTTCAGAGTGTTCAAAGACTTAACCCTGACTATAAATATCACGTCACTGGCAATTAACCAAAAACTTCTTCTTTTCAGCTCCGCCAGTACGTCTTTGAACACGATAATCCAGAAAAAGGGAAAGAGAATACACTTTTGTAGTTTGCCTCTACTCATCCTACAATGGAGGCACAATCCCACACCGCCATGGCAGTTCTGACGCAGAGCATGCGGGAAATTATTGCGATGTACTCGTCCTAAAGGTATATTCAGATTTTGTGCTAAAACAGTGGATATTAGTCTCGCTCCGAGGAAGACCAAGGAAAACCAACGTTTCATCTAGGATCAGTATTGCCAGATTTTATTTTCAAAAAACTGTGAATTCCCAGGACAGAAGCTGAAACCTGCAAAAACCAAGGGAGTTTTGATATATATGAGTCGGACCAATACGTAAACATTTTCCTCGAATCATCTGTAGAGCTCCATTTATGGACGTAAGTAGTAAGTATCTTTTCTGACTATGGTGGACACAGATGAAACTAACGATGCCCCTCACTCCCTTACAGTCATACATTCAGCTCGGGAGCTTAAAGTAGACAACGGATCCGGAAAGATAACGTTGCCGACGCGTGAACCCTTTTCTATTGGAACGTGCATTTGAGAGTGAAATATTAAAACGACTAAAAAATATGATGTGTATTCGTATTAAAACCGCACTCCCACATCACTTCTTCCCCAGTAACAACATCAAACAATTTATTTTGCATACGTTGGCACAATTTGTTGAAAGTGGCTTTCGAGTGGTCGATATGCACTTGACGCTAAGTGGAAGAGTGGGTGAGAGTGGTGAGAGCCTGAGTACAAACGTTACTTTCCTAGTCACTTCTGTAGCTCTTTGTTGTGACACCGGGAAAACACTACATCGATTATTCACAAAAATGGAATAAAAGGAGTACAAAAATTGCGAAAGAAAAGTTACCCTTGAATGTATAAAAACTACCAAACGCACTCACAGACACACAACGACACTCTTGCAAAGGAGCATGTAAT
>NW_023458560.1:71058250-71088507 GCF_013731165.1 Rhagoletis pomonella
ATGCACCCTAATTTAATGTGCTTACGCATATGAGCATTGTAAAATTATGTAAAACAAAAAAATATTCAAAGAAAAATATGCTCAAATGCAAATTGAAATTGACGCTTAAGTAAACAATGATGTTCGCCAGGTCGCTTCATGCGCCCTTTATTGCCTATTTTAAGGGTTGGCGGAGCTGTTGGCCGTAGAAAGATTGAATGTGCGGACTTTTGCTGCTAACGATTTGTGTGTTAATGTGACTGTGCATTTTATGGACTTGTACACTGAGGGGAAAAAATATTAAAATCAAATAGAAACGTAATTGATCTTACTATAAACGTCAAGGAAGGTACTGTATATTGGTAAAAATTCAATTCAATTACGCGCTTATTAAAATGACCGCGTTAGTTCTGAAAAAGCATCCGTGAAGTGAGTAATCAAGACAAAATCTAATAAAAAGAACATATCTAATTTGCATGCTGCCTGCAGTGGAATTCGAACCCTGGCCATCTCTGGATATCAACAAATGGTTGCGATTTTTACGGATTAGCGCAGGACTAGCTCATTAAGAGGCGGTACTGGTTCTCGATCTATCTCAACGCAATGCTTTCACTGTTTTTTTGTACACGGCGATGTCCTACGAAGCGCAACTAGCACACCAAAAATTTCAACTGTCCCTCTCTGCAGCCGATTTGCACTAGTTCAGAGATAGTTCTGAAATGTATAGGGCAGAACTAGTGCTTTAACAGACTGACTGTATCTAAATTTTACTGCAGGGATATGTACACTTACATATACATATACATACTCAGATGTAAACAGTCAAATACGTGCGTAATAAATTTTTGTAAGAAAATATTATTTTTAAATACGAACATTTTTAAACGATAACCAAATATAAAGTATTCATTTTTACTATGCATTATTTCCCGCAGTGTAAGTGTTATTGGAGTGTATTACGCCTGAAGATACTATCTTGTTACTGTAGCATAGTTTTTACCGCTACAGGACCTAAGGTCACATCATAAACTGATAAAAAAGCAGAAAACTATTTTTCTAAAAATGGTCGCGGCAATGACAATCTTTCGTGCGTGTTCCGGCTTTGAAAAAGTTTCTAACAATACCCATCTGGAGCTCATAGACAAAGTGAAACTATAGACTCCTAATCATGTTTTAGTTTTCATCAGTTCCTTGCCTGCTTGAATTAAACAAAAATTTATATTTTTTTCCCCCTGACTCCGGAAGCTCTTGTTCAAGGACCTCATTAGACGGCAACGAATTTGTAGATATGTTGGCTCTGCATACATAAGTACACCGTACAACTTAAAAGGATTATGAGGGAAAAGAGTTTGTAAAACCAAGAAACTCTATATTACCAAGGCAATGAAAACGCAGTTCATGGGTGGATTTATGTACATATGTAGGCGGAAGTACCAATACACCCTTCGGAAATGAAATGCTCGCACCGAGCCCTCAAGTCTATCTGGTCTATCGTAGAAGAAAAGCCATAGTTACTGCTAGAGTGTAGACTGAAATAGTTCGCCGAAGACCGATGAGATTTATAAAAAGATGTGAAGTGTATAAAAATAAATGAATAAACTGCAGATCATGTAGTAAATAGCATGATAAAAACATAGCAAGGTATAACCGTTCTCTCAATTTGTCGGCCATGATTTTTTTTTGAAGTTTGCCAACATTTTAAAATCATATAAAAGTGAAAACAAAAAATTTAAATTGTTCGAAATTGTTGTTGCTTGAGATTGAAAATGAAAATGTGTGTGTGAGTTTGTGAGTAAATTTAAAAATTAAATTGTTTGGAAACGTCAAGAATATTAAAAGTGACTCTCAGCGGTTCTACCTTACTATATTTTTATCATGGTAAATAGAATTGCAGCGGAGAGCGGGTAATGGGCTGACGGGTACCCGCTGTCAAAATTAGAACATATTGAATGACATGAAATGACACAGAATTGCGGCAGGGACGGATTTCTTGCAGTCGGTTATTTTTACGTCGGAAATATATTTACATCCAGTTCTATTTTCTTCGCCGGGTCGAAGACTCAAGGCTGTTTTCCTGGCCATTTCATGTCAATCTCCTTGTTTACGAACAAAAGCAGGCAGACAACAAGCCCATAGTTTGCCCATATTCACCGAAGAATGCGGTCATTGCGGTGCATTTATTTCCACTAATTTCTACAGCTAAGTACCAAAATTTTGTATACCTTTTGCTCTAATTTCAAACTACAATGAAAAGAAAACAGAAAAGGCAACAGAAGAAGGCAGGTGGTGGCGGCTGTTGAATACGATTAAGATCAAATTAGGATTACGATCAAGATTAAGAATACGATTTGCGTTAAAAGTAAGATTTCGATTGAGATTCAAACGAGGTTGAGGCTGAGATTGAGATTAAGTTTAACATTAAGATTAAGATTAACGATTAAGGCTAAGATTAAGATTAAGGTTTAGGTTAAGATTGAGATTAAGAGTAAGATTAGGATTAAGGTTAAGGTTAAGTTAAGGTTAAAATTAAGATTTAGATTGAAATTGAGATTGAGATTGAGATTAAGATTAAGATTAAAGTAAAGTTTAATATGAAAATTCAGGTTGAGATTGAGATTCATTATTATGCAGAAAAATACTGATATAAGTAGTAATATGGTGGGAAGTACAGGTGGGCTCCATAGGCAACTTTTTTTTTCATCAAATCAGACAACTAGAATTGAGCTTTATTTGGAAACTTTCAAATTAGCCGAACAGATTCCGCTTCATTCAACGTTCTCATCCTATGCATTTTCTCTGCAAAAATCAAACATCAAATCTCATTCCGCTGCATTCATAAAAAATTGTCAACATTCTGCCAATTCCAATTGTCTTCGCACCTTGCGCCTTGCCCCGGTACTTCAATGTTCGTGTCAACAGCAACTATTCCTTTGGGGTGACAATTTAAATGCCAACTGCCCAGGGTTGCATGTTTACATGCCAACTCCTCCAACTAAAAGACAAAAGACCACACAATTTCGCACTAACATGCCATGCTAAAACCAAACCAAAAAAAAAGCGCAACGCCCGCCTGCACAGCTAACCAGCCCAATCTAGCTGCTCGCTACAAATGCCAACTTCCGTTCTAACTTCCGATTTGTTGGCTAAATGTGTTCTTGATGCTGTTGGAGTTCTTGTTGTTGGTGTTGCCGTCTTCGCTTTTAGCTTTTTGATGTTGGTAATTTTTGCATTTGTTTTTCTTGCAATTTTCTCACACAATTCCTTGTTGCTTTTCCAAAGCAGGTTCTCCAGTTGTTGAGTGGATTTGTTTTTTTCTCGGTTTTACTGTTATTCTTCCGCTGGAATTGAAATCCCATTTTTAGTTGTGAATACTTGTTGAATATCCTTTAAGCACTTGTGTGGGGCGATCGCCCCTTTTTACTAGACGCAAAACTGTAAACCATCAGGCACTTGCCCTCAAAGCTGAGCTATGGTGATGGGTCGGTCGCCTTGAGCTGGGTTGAGTTGACAAAAGTCCTCTTCCGCCAACACTAAAGTTTATGAGTGTGTGAGCATGTGTGTGTTGTTGATAGTATACTTTGTATTGCTGCGAAAAAAGGTCCTTAAATTGTGGTTGTTTTTATTGCATTTAGTTGACTGTTGGCCGCATGCCATCGACTTCCTCCCCCAAAAGCCCGGGTTACGTTTCTTCTTTTTGTGTGGAAATGACCTCGCACTGCTTCAATGGGCTTTCTGTTGTTTTTGTTAAATTTTGCAGAATAAACGTTTGCGCTTTTCAATTGCCAGTTTTTTCGGTACTTTTTGGTTTGAATTATTGTCGAGTTAAGAGGATTTATGTGTGTAAGGTTGACTGCTGCCTGGTTGTGTGTCGCTTGTGAAGGTGTTAAGTGGCTTTGACACTTTCCCAGGCGGATAACATTTGAGGGGTGTTTATTCGGCTTTTGAGCATAAACTTTTCTGTATTTTCTTTTTTTTTTGCTTTGTATTATTTGGTGAGACTTTTGCTACTTCTTCCTTATTTGATCGCTTTGTTGTGGTTTTGAGGGCGGCCAATTTTGTGTGTTATTTTAGGAAAGGGTTAAGGAAAGTTTGTTTTCTATTATTAACTACTTTCAAAAAGGTAGGTAATTTTTGCATTTATAGTTTCAAATTTATATTTTACCTGCTTGTGGGCTATGTAATTGTACTAAAAAACCTATATAAGTTAGCTCTAGGTGTTGACAAAGGCGATAATAATAAAACTAGCCGTTTGCTCGAGAGAAAATCCTACTTCCCCTTCCCTTTAAAAGGGCAAGTTTGCAAACAAAAAAAAATTCATAAACCGCAGCCGGACGATTGCTGTAAGGAAAAATATTTTGTTATGATTAAAATTTTCCTGAATTAAGATCCTGAACAGAAATGAAAATCCCATTTCTCATTTAGCGACATCTACTGTTATAGTGTGACAGGTTAAAGCGTAGAGAAATGCACAATAGCTCTGCTCTCGGATATGTCGAATTTGACGTCCAGTACATCAAATTTTTGTAACCAAAGACTGCTTGTTCCTATGGTAAACTTCAAAAGTTTATACATTTCCTCACCCTGCAGACTCCGGTAATAGCTTCAGAGCTTATTGTAAGATACACAGAAGAACCAGGTATCAAATACAGCGGTCCGCCTTCGGAGTGAGCATCTTGCGTACCGGCCAATGTAATGAAGCTTTTTTGGACTTGAACATAAGCAATATTTATCTCTATGATCGTGAATTCGACCAGTATGCTAGTAGCTGTGGTACTTAATCAGGGCTTGGGAATTTCGGCAGATCTAAGACACAAGCTCCCGACTAGGCCGAAAGGGCTCGCCGCACCGGCAAACAAAGTTTATTGGGACGGGCACATGTAGGTAATGCTACAGCATTCTGATCAAACTGATAGCCATGCCCTAGTGAGCCAAAACAGTGCTAAGTGATGTCGTGAATGAAACGTAGAGAGCTCGCCGAATGGACTAAGAGCCTTCTTCAAAACACGTAACGACAGAAGTGTGAGAGTGTCTGGTAGCTTTTAAAGCTTATTATATATCGATGACCAGTCCGATAAGTTTGAGAGTTATTTATGCTAGATTTTCTGAAGCAGAAATACTTACTATTATATAGATGAAGAAGGTGTTTTGGTCCGATAGCTTGGCTGAAGTAGAGGTGATGCCCATAAACGCGCGTAGGCTCTGAACGGCGACTGGATTTTATGTGAAGCTCATTTCATGGCAGAAATACACTTGAGGGGTCGCCAAGGGGCGACCGCGGTTAGACAAGCTTTGTATTTTTTTGATTTTGATGTTAGTCGGAAACTGAGCCCGGTCCCAGTCCCTACGAAAAAGGAGTGCGCACTTTTAACCCCTACACCTCTACATATATAGCTTACCTGAAAATATGCTGAGGAAAGCTTTCAAGAAACCTATGAAAACTCGTGATACTCAGTATAGCAAAGTTTGGACAAAAAATAAAGTGTCTGAAGTGGAACTCTGCCAGCTCTCTGTCTGGTTTTGGTGATCGTTGTACAGGTGTCGGTTCTTCACTAAAGGTTCTCAGTGATGAAGTCGACTGTTCCTGTTACATATAATTGGCTCTGCTCTAATTAAACGCTCTGGAGAAACGCGGTGTCCCGGAACCCTCAGCAGTTCGAGCTTATTCCATTTGCAAAGTGGTTAAGCTTTAACTTTAATTCCTGGACAATTCTTGAAAATGTACAAGCGCATCCGAAGGCTTTAAGATCAGCTTTCACAAAAGAGTGACGGGATCTTTATATTCACTTCAAGGAAAAAGATGAGAAGACTCTCTTCCAAAGGATGCTCTAAATATGAGTTTGTCCTGTGGAAAAATTGCTCTTACAACCTTCAAAACGTCACACGTCGTGCCGAAGAAATGTGGTCGATGCATTGCCTTAATTTTTTTTTTTTTGATTGCCAAGTCCAATTGCAGCAACTGCAGAAAAAGCTGCTTCCTACAAGTCTAAGATTTCTATTCTCCATGTTTTCAGTTCGGGTTGGAGTAAAGTCCCTTCAAGGCCTCAGGCTCCAAGCAGACAACTCCTTAAAAGAGCCCAGAATGGTGCGAACATCATCCATTGGTATAATAAGAGTGGAAATCTATCTTTTAGAAGAGTCCTCTACATTTAGACAAATACGTCAAAAATTTCAAGTCGTTCACTTTTATTTAAACCAACGTGATGGGAAAAATCAGCGAGCAATTCTACTTAAATCATTCGAAAGAGAAAAATTACTTATTTAACCCACACAAATGAGTCTGATTAAGCGCATCTAAGTACAAAATCCAAATAAATCATATCAACGAGTGAACCCATTCGCAGCAACCGCGCTCCGCGTGCAAAATCACCTGCCAACGCATGTCGGCACGGGCAAGCGCGAACCCTTTGCGCCACACCAAGCAAAACAGAAATAGCGACAGTTGAGTGGCGCTTCGCTACGCTCCTCACGTGATAAATGACCGGTGTTAGCCAAATTAATTGATCAAATCCGAATGTCGGTTCCGAATTGCGAGAAATTGCCAAATTAAGGCAGATGAATTAAGTCCCCGGGGCAATGATGTCGCTACGATTTGCGGGAGTATCGGATAACAGCAGGCACTTTGGGTTGGCTGCGATAGATGAAGGTAGGTGGCGCGGGTGGAAAGTTTGTTGGGTGGAAAAGTTTGTGGAAAAAAGAAGATACAATGCAGTGGGGTAAGGTAAAGGCAGATGTGTGTGTGTGTGTTTAAAAATTTGCATGTGTCACGGAAGTGTCCATGCGGGTGTTTTATTGCCGCCACATGTGGCTGACCCAACAGCAACTCTGTGCACCCAATAACAAACAAGTGTATGTGTTAGTATTGCGCTCCGTTTAATACTCGGCTCTGCAACGGAAGTCAAATTCACAATTTCACACAGCTTCAAACCTGGTTTGCCCTGCTCTTATCCATGCCATCACATCGCATATCTGCCGATTGATGACCAGTCGTATGTGTGTCATCCGGAATAACTTCCGGTTGAATGATTGGACAAATGGATGGACACACAATTGAATGAGCAAGCAGACATTTAACGAGTACGACAGACAGACAGACAGATGGTCATAGATATCGTCCAAGATTGAAGGTGTGTGAGGGAGAGGGTTGAGCGCTTGGCGTGTAAGAGGTAAGAGAAGTTGAGTGGTCGATATTTCCATACGAACCCCAATCCAACTTAGTAGTAGCAGCCTAAGCTAATTGTTAGCTGCGAGAAGGAAGGGCTGCCGCAATGCAAACGGTTCATTGGAAATCGTTCAGTGGCACCAATTGCTATTTGAGTGACTGCCGCTTGAGTCTGTGACTGTGGGTAGTGGGTTTATGAGGTGGGTGTTGACTGATTGAGTGGGCGCTTTGCCCCATCTCCGTGCGGTTGGTAAACGGATATCTGGCTGCGATTGCGGTTACCGGGATTTTTGTGGTCGCCAGTTCATACGGCCGCTTTTTCTCTAACTCCATTGCTCCTGTCTAAGTATGTACATTCAGTTGCCTCCTGCTGTGTGTGTGAAGTACTGCACTTCCATCTGAAATTGAAATCGGAATTGCAAATTAACACGACGTGCTAAATTTATTGCAAGGATACATTTTGCCTGCACTCGTAAGCGCCGCACGCCAGGCTACACACGTCACCGTCGATATGTTGGCAGTCATTTGAGTTGGATTAATTGCGTACGCTATATGATTAATTTCCGAGATTTAAATTTGAGGCTTAAAATTTTTGTATTCGCTTGTCGACTTTGGACTCTTTGCACATGGCTGCCGCTTGCTGCTGCTGCTGCTGCTGGTGAGGAAAGCTACAAATTGCTGTTGGCTAAAGGATAGAATTGCTAGTGTTGCTGTTGATGGTAATGATGATTACATTGATGCCTTGATGAGGAAAAATGTATGTACAAATGTGCGATTCGTTTCGATATGTTTTTTTCTGGGGATTTACCAACATAATTGTTCGGTACTTTCATAGTATATGCATACATATGTATAAGTAAGTGGATTTTTTCCGGGCTTCAAGCTGAGTTAAGTGGTGGGCTTTTTGAAATTTGCTTAATGTAGAAGCTTAAATAGTAGAAAAGCAATTAAACGCTGAAATTTAGCAGAATAAAGTAGGTTGTAAGAGAGTTGCAAATTGATTTGAATGGATTAGGCGAAAAAGGAATTTTTATTTCAAACATTTAGGATTGAATTGGATATTGAGGAGAGACGCAGTGGCCTGCGAAAAAACCATGGTCGGATACTAAGACTAAGGAGTCATAACTTTTACTTGCAGCATTGTTTTTTAATGTACTTCAAACGAGTCTTTGCCGCAGTGCTCTTTAATCGAGAGATTTAGTAGCAAGTTTCCTCAAGTTACATACCTACAATTTTGGCCACTTCGGAATTTTAGTAAGCTTCGAGTTTATTCCTACTTTGAACCAATCAATACAGCCAAGGCTGGTTTTAAGTGGATCCTTCCTAACCCACACGTGGTAAAACATTTAGAACCATGGTCATGTGAACTTATTTAAGCATATAAAAGAAAGTTTCATAGGTCTAAAATTTTGTGCTCCCGGATCACTGTAATATTTTCCAAACAGAGTTAGCCATAAGAAAGGAAACAGTGGACTGTATGCTTACATACACCTTTTAAGTTCGAAAACAGTCAGATAATGCCTAAATCCACTATCGAACGCATCAGAGTTTCCTTCACAATTGAGCTTACTTATTTGCATTCCAGACCACAGCAACATAGAATAGAGATAGAGTGGGGACCTCAGTGCCTACATGCGTCTACTTCTGCACAAATGGGCCTTTAGTCTTCCTGAAATGAAAAGTGACTGGATCTGGTCGGTGGCTGGTCAACGGCAGTCAAGCATACTCTTAAAGCTAAACAAGTCACTGCTGGGAGCTTCATCATACGGCAAGGCTCAACTCAAGCCCCCATGGAAGTTAATGAGGTGAAACTATGGTGTAATGTGGAACGATTTTCCGTCATCCCTTGTCAAATTTGGTTTGGAGACAAACTGGTTTCGGCGATGTGCCATCTTAAGTGTAATTTTTCATTCTGAATAGTTTCCATTTGTCCGTCACTACATATTTATAGCCGTGCTAAACCGTCTTTGGTTCTTAGTTAGGTACGTCTCAGCGGATTTTATTCTTTCGTTCAACCAGTGGTTCTTGTTCTGTGCATACATCCAGAGGTAGAAATCAGCTGCTCACTTCTTCTTGATTAATTGTTGCATGCATTCGCAGGTAGGTAAAAATCTGTTATTTTTTTTCCCTTTGTTTCTCTAGTTTGGACTTGCGTTTCAATGTTATGGGCGTCATAGGGGTTTGTCTCCACACCAAATTTGACAAGGGATGACGGAAAATCGTTCCACATTACATCTACCTACACTCCTACCCTGTCGGAAACACCAGCAACGAAAATGACAGGTGAAACTATCTTAACAATCTACTCAGCTGTCCGGCCTTCTCTTGCTTAAGGTTTACAAATCTTTGGTCTCGCTTCTTTCTCATGCCCAAAGAGTATTCAAATCCCGGAATTTGCGACTGGGGTTCCTTTGTTCTTAGAAAAGAGCGTTTTTTCTAACACAAACCCTCGGTTCAACCATCCCTTTTCTTTTTCCTTCGCCTTCTCTCCCTCTCTTAATGTTATCTCAAAGGACAGTTAATTTACTCGTTTAATTGCGTCTCAATGCCATCCTAATCTAGACTGGGTTTCATCAGTGCTGAATTCGCGTATTTAAGAAATTAGCGAAGAAGTATGCAGCACTAGATATTTATCATTCGTGCTGTTTGTTTATTTGGTTTGCAAACTGGGTCCAGGCATTAATTTCTCGTGATTTTCTTTGCAATTAGACGAGCACATCAAGGACCCCATTTTTATTATCGTTTCAATCAACGAAACGTCAGACCTCTTCAAGTAGCTTGACGTTTACCCTTCTGAGCCGGTAAAGATCTTTCTGAGTACAATATGAAATGTTCTATTTTACTATATAGAAAAGTGCTTAGAATATCCTGAAAGTATTAGATATGTATCTTTCAGTTGGCAATACTACTTTCATATAATTTCAAGCAAATGTTTTCTGCTATCGATTTATCAATTTGCCATCAATATGCTGCTGGCTCATGGATCTCCCCATCTCGTACACATCTTTATTGTTCTTTCACGTTAAGTAGCAATTGTGTTTGTTCCACTTTTCTGGTATTTATTTAAAATTTTAAGTTGCGCTCAATAGCTTATCGCATCAGGCGCGTATTTGCACAGGCAAAATCGACAACATAAAACCAATCAGCGTAAAATTAAACCAGTAAAGAGAATACAATCCACTTTCAGGACAGCAAAGCAAGTCAGCCGCATGCAAAATGCCGGGATTCATTCGAATGAAACAGATGCTGTTGTGTAGAAAGGCAGCGTCGAGCAGTGAAAGTGGCCAAATTTGGCTGGGCGCGCGCGCCAGCTCGTAAAAATGCCAAAGTCGAAAAATAATCGAAGGAAAACAAATAAAAAAATTTGTTGCGCTGCAGCAACTATTGCTGGCATTAGTAGCAGAAATTTGAATATGAAAACGGGAAAATATGAATTTACAATTTAAACAAAAGGGCAGCAGCGTCAAAGCGGAGGGGGTGACATCGAGCGGAAAGTGTCAGTCAGCAAGCGAATTGCGTATTGATTAGACAGGCACGATTTGATGCGTCACAAACAGGCAAATGCGTGCAAACCGCCAAGCCGCCAAGCCGCCACGCCACGCCACGCCACGGCGACAGTGAGGATTTGGCAACATAATCGCTTCCGGATGAACGCTGGATGAGAAGGCGAATGGCGATGATATCGAAAGTGGCGGGCGGCAAGGGAAAGCTCGCTTTGTTTTTGGCAAAAGTCACGATTGAGTGCGCTATTTATTTTTTTGTTGTTGTTGTGTTTTTGGTTGGTGGTCTCTGTGACGCGTCGAATTATGACGAATTTTTTGGCTGATATAGGTCGTTGCCGCACTATGTGGCATGTGGCAAGTGGCACTTAGCAATTGTAGCAGCGCGCATTTAATGTCACCGTGCCAGCTATTCCCCATTAAACTTTTATTTAGTTGTATGCAAATTTTTCGTACGCCAATCTTTTTTTTTGTATTTGCAGCTCCTTAGTTGAAGCGTGAAATTTGTTTTCGTTTTATTTCGGTTGGGTGTTGTCCTAATTTTTTTTTCATTTGTTAGCTGACTGTTTGCATTTTTTATTTTGTTATGCTCACTCACTTGACGGCATTGACAGTTGCATTAACATTTTGCTTAAATCGAATTTCGCCCTCGCCCTTCTCACTGCCCACTGTTTCAGAGAGGTTAACAAGTGGAAAAGCGAAAAGAAATTATTTGCGAATTCAAAGCCCAGAAGACGTCGTAGATTTAATGATGTGTAGTGGGTGTCGTTCTAAATGTCGTTGTGTCGTGGTGGTTGGTGGGTTAATGGCTTAACGCAAGTGCTTTTGGAAAATTATGTAAAATAAACATGCAAATAAGATTTTGCAGTTAATAAAATTTTCGATATTTCTAACTTAGAAACGTTTATTGCTCGCTGAATTACTTATGAATGCGGGTTGAGAAAAGAACTTGCCTGTGTGCATATACCCGATTTGCCAAACGACTTCGTAACGACGTCGTTTCCAAATCGTTCTGATAAGCAATTTGTTCGCCGGCGACGTTCGCCAACGACTCTTTCTCTTTTAAAACAATCAAAAGTAATAAATACAAGAAAATTTAATTAAAAAAGCAAAAATAAAAAATAAAACAAAAATAAGTAGGACATATCTTACAAATTAAACGAAATTGAAATAAAATTTTTCTTCTTAAAACAAAATCGAAAATTATATTAGAAAAAAATTTTAATAGAAAAAAAAATATGCAAAACAAGAAGAAAATAGACTTAAAAACTGAATATGTATTACAAAATGTTTATTTTTAAAGTAAGATCTAAAAGTTGAAAGAAAATAGAATTAAAAAAAGATAAAAAAATAAAAAAATAAAAATAATATAAGATCCTAAGAATTAAAAACATATTTTTCTTTTGAAAACAAATTAAGTCTAAAAATTATAAGAAAATGAAATTACCGAAAGAAAAACAAATAAATTAAGAAGGTAAAGAAAATAAAATAAGTCTCTAAATATTAAATGAAATTATAAACATATGCTTTTTTTAAACAAGGAACTCTAAAAATTAAAAGGAAATCAAACTACAAACGAAAAGAACTTAATCCCAAAAAAAGAAAAAAGAAAATAAATTTCTAAAAATAGAATGAAACTAAAAAATGTATATTTTTCTTTTTAGAACAATAAAATCTAAAAATTAAAAAAGAAAAAACTAAATACGTACCAAAAAAAATTAATTTTTTAGGGTAAGATCTAAAAATTGAAAGAAAATAGAATTAAAAAGAGACAAAAAAATAATAATATAAGATCATAAAGATTAAAAACATTTTTTTTTTTTTAACAAATTAAGTCTAAAAATTATAAGAAAATGAAATTACCGAAAGAAAAACAAATAAATTAAAAAGGTAAAGTAAATAAAATAAGTTTATAAAAATTAAATGAAATTGAAAATATATGTTCATTTTTTAAACAACAAAATCTAAAAATTAAGAGGAAATCAAACTAAACCAAGTAAGAATGTCTAAGTTCGGGCGGAGCCGAACATTAAATACCCGGCGCAAGTATTAAATATATGTTTTTTCACCCTTCCGAAACCTTCCGCTAGATGGTAAGCCGAGGTGTATCAATTTTGAGTAAATTAGCGTCCTTCAATTTCGAAATATTGAAGTTTCAAACATTTCTTAAATTTACCGTTATATGAGAATCGGCCGTTATTTTAGTCCGATTTCAATAATTTTCAACGCTTTGCTTACACGTGGCAAGTACAATAACCATACCGAGTTTGGTACAAATTGGTAGAACGGTTACCGATATACTTATATGTGATCATAAGTGGGCGGTGCCACGCCCATTTTCCAAAATTTTACCATAACCGTATTTCTTGGTAAAGAATTGTTGCAAGCATCAACTTTGAATAAATTAGCTTCAATATTTAATGATTTATCGAAGATTTTGTATTTCTCTAAATTACCGTTATAAGGGATGTGGGCGTGGTAGATTTTGTTGATTTTAAAAATTTTCGGCGGTTTTTTATGCTGTACCAAGGCCAACACTGTGCCAAGTTTGGAAGAAATTGGTGTAGCGGTTACCAAGATATACGCATGTAACCATAAGTGGGCGTGGCTACGCCCATTTTCCAAAAATTTATAATATTCTTATTTTTCGTTTAAAACTTATTATAAATATCAATTTTGAGTGAATAATCTCCAGTAGTTACTAAAATATCGCAGTTTCGTATTTCTGAAAATTACCGTTATATGGGAAGTAGGCGTGGTTATTGAGCGATTTTAAAAATTTTCGGCCATTTGGTATGTTATGCGAAGGCCAACAACTGTGCCAAGGTTGGAAGAAATTGGTGCAGCGGTTACCAAGATATACACATGTAACCATAAGTGGGCGTGGCTACGCCCATTTTCCAAAAATTTATAATATTCTTATTTTTCGTCTAAAAATTATTGTAAATATCAATTTTGAGTGAATTATCTTCAGTAGTTACTAAAATATCGCAGTTTTCGTATTTCTGGAAATTACCGTTATATGGGAAGTGGGCGTGGTTAAAGTCCGATTTCGCCCATTTTCAATACCAACCTACCTTGGATTAAGGGAAACCTACATACCAAATTTCGTTGAGATATCTCAATTTTTGCTCGAGTTATCGTGTACACGGACAGACGGACAGACGGACGGACAGACAGACATGGCTTAATCGATTTCTTTTTTCATCCTGATCATTTATGTATACATTTGTCTATATCTATCTCGTTTCGTTTTGGCTGTTACAAACAACCGTTATGTGAACAAAATTAATATACCCTTGTGCACAAGTGCGCTCGGGTATAAAAATAAAAAGTTAAATAAGTTCCTAAAAATAAAATGATATTAAAAAAATGTATATTTTTCTTTTTAGAACAATATTAAATAAAAATTAAAAAAGAAAAAAATTTTAACAAAAGAAAAGAAAAAGAAACTGCCTGAGACTCCAACATGGATCTTTCGAATGCAACGCCTGTGCTTTGCTCACTCGGTCGTTGAGGGCGGCGCGGCAAAGCTACGCAAGTTTAATGTTTGAAATAGCAATAATGTCAATGGATTTTATTTCGATTTGATAAGGTAATAATTCCAATTGACTTTATTTCGCACCAGTATGCACAATAGTGTCAATTGACCTTATTTCCGTTGATCTTGTTACCTGTCACCAAAGAAACAAACTAAGTCAACAATTCAACTAAGTCAATAATCAACAAGTTTTAGAATTTTTGCATGTCTCTCTGTCTGTCTGTATATTTTCATGCGCATCACTCGAAAACTAATGTATGGAATCGAATGCAGTTTTCACCGATACATTGCTAAAGACCTAAATTAAAATATAGGGGAAAAACAATTAGAGAGTTACCATCTGTTCAAAAATTGCAGTTTATGTAAATTGATAAGATAAAGTAAGTAAAGTAAAGTGGTGAGGTTGCCATCTTTTGGAAAATTTCAATATGATTTAATTGATAAGATAAATTAAATATTGCAATATGGCTAGCAAACTACAAAGGAAAGTTTACTGCCAAAAATATGTTTGAGTAGGGTTGTCACCTGTTTGAAAAATTTTATTGAATTATTAAATAGATAAAATAAAAATAATATAACTGAAATATTATAATACGGGTATCAAACTTAAGAGATTTAAGAAAGTTTACAGCCGAAAATATTTTTGTAGCGGGTTGCCACCTATTTGAAAAAATTATATTCGCTAAAAGTGATAAGATAAGGTAAACACTGAATGAATACACCTTTGACGAAAGTGCTCGATATATAGAATCGCGGCATTGTGCCAACCGAGTGAATGGCAAAATTTCGTCCCAATTTTTTTTATTTTGTACCAATAGCCCAATATAAAAAATTTACCAATCGTGTGACACTTCTTATGAGTTTTGGTCGGGAGTAAAAAGAGAAAAATACTTTTAAGGCGCAGTGAAGCACGCCGTGTATTTGCTAGTTTTAAATAAAGCTTGCTTCAACCTCTCTTGTTTGATCCTGTACCTAATAAAATATTTCCTTGAACGAGATAATTAAACCTATTTTACCTTTTTTGAAAAGATGGCAACGCTTTTAAGGTATATCTTCGAAAAAAGTCGCTTTTGAAACCCTTTCATTTCGTTAGACTTATAAATTACTCGATTTAAATTTTGATCTTTGATAGGTCGCAACGCCGCTCAAAAATATTTTAGAAATAAATCGTTTTGGAACCACTTTCTTTAGACCTCCGCACTGTTGCAATATTTTATTTAACTTAATGAAATAATTTTTCAAAGTTTGAAAAAGGTGGCACCCAAATTTGAGTTATAACCAAATTTCATAAAAATGCGTCTAGCAATTAAAGCGTGAAATATCCAAAAACATACTTACACATTTTCATAATAAAACTACAGATTTTCTAATTTTATTACAGCCATGCATTGGCATGCATCCATGCAGTGCACAAAACAGCTACCGTAATCCCATCAAAATCAGTGAAAACTCTGTTTACACTTTAGATTTTGGGAAAATATCAAAGCAAGTGCTGCTTATTACTCTAGTTTAAAAAAGTGCTCAAATATTAAACGTAGATTTCAATTCCTTTTTACCACCCAGCACTGCGTAGAGAAACCTCAGCCCACCAGCTCTAATCCCACAATTTGGCCACCTATAGGAAAGTATTTGAAAACGAAAACCCAGATAAGCTTCTATATCAATAACGGCATGATTTGATCAAAGGAAGTCAATAAAAAATCAGGAATTAACGAGGGAAGATTGCATTGTATGACTACACTATATAAAGTATAAAAGATATGAATGCAGAATATCTTGCAAAGCCGAAAGTTACACTTAAAGCTTTATTTGGTGTTCCCCAACCCAAAAAAAAGTGCCGGAAGTCGAATATGAAACGATGAATAAAGTAAACATAACAAACGCGCCAATAAATAAAATCGTTGCTTATTTTTTTTTTTATAGAGAGGTACATTTAACGATAGGAATAAAATAGACGTATGTATGTATGTGTTTAATACTTATCGCAAGCAAATGGGAAAATGCGCGCAGACATGCATGTAAAATTGTTTAGGCATGGACGAGGAAAAGGAAAAAATCCCTCGACGCGTATAAAAATAATGTGTCTTAATATTTTTTTTACCATTTTTTTCGCATTCCCCAAGCAAATCGCAGCCGCAAAAATATTGGTTATTAAACGCTTATTGTTTCAGTGGTAGTGGCGCGCTTCGCTGTTTTTGTGATAAATTTCATGCAACGCACATAAGTAGCGTAAAATGAGAATATTACGAATGCCGTACTGAGCAGTATATTAGATTTAGTGTATGTATGTATGTGTGTGTAATAGACACCCCACGTATGTATGTAGCTACCACCCACACAGCTATTAACTGGCTGAAAAAGCAACAGACGATAAAACACGTTTGCATTACATGGCGTATGAGCTTCTTTGATGCCAGTCTGATACACCCGCTGTGCAGCCACCGGGATAAAAATCTGCGACGATGAAGCGCAGTGAGCCTGAAAGTAAATGGCAGCTTCGCAATGCCCGTTGGCAATGTACTTACCCAGCAAAAAATCGGTAATCGCTTTTAGTGGTAACGTGTTCTAGAAGGCATAGCGTTGTAATGCCTTCGAATTTTTTCACTTCTTTTAGGCATTGTAGCGAATGCAAAGTAGAATGTCATACAATATTTTATTTATTTCGCTTCTTTGTTTCATTTTGGGGAATGCAAAGTAGAATGTCCTATAATATTTCTTTCTTAATTCGCTTCTTTGCTTCACTTCAGGGAATGCAAAGTAGAATGTCCTACAACATTTTATTTTTTTCGCTTATTTGCTTCATTTCAGGGCATGCAAAGTAGAATGTCCTACAATATTTTTTTTTTATTTCGCTTCTTTGCTTCATTTCGGGGAATGCAAAGTAGAATGCTGCATCGTAGCCAGCTGAAAAATAGAATGAATATCCAAAAAATCTTTTTCTACCGTTAGTTTACGTGGAAATTTGTTTCGCATAAAAATCATGTTTTGCTTTGTTCAATTTGCAGCGAAGTTGAAGTCAGTCAATGAAGTGAAGTACATGAGTGAGGAAGTACAATTTTAAGCTTAATTAAATATGCATGTATGTACATACCGATTTTTAAGTAAAATCTAAATACCCAAATACATACATATGTATGTATTAAAACTGATTTATACAAATTTTAATTATTTTTAATCTTTTAACACATTTTCTGATTTAATATATGTAAATAAGTATGTACTCATCTGGGCATTCTACATTAGTACATTCTTTGTTCGCTTCTCTGGATTCTGTTTATCCATGCGTTCTCCCTTCGTTTGAAGGTAATGCTGCGGGTAAGGGCTTACCGCCAATGACATGCCCATGTTAAAATAATGCCTTCCTGAAGTGAAAGGGTAAGCGATTCCCATCGCCTAGCTCGTTTCCACTTTCGCTTCTGTGGTAATCGTGTTTTTTGCTGGGTAATATAGAAGAAAACCAGGAAAAAAATTATTTATTTGTTGCTTTAAATGGCCAAATAGATTGAGTCGATGTCGATTCTTTCTATCCAAAATGTGGATACAAATTTATTGGTATAATACAAATAATTTCCGAAAATATTAATGTTTATTTTGCTGTTACTAATCGCTATCACCTATAGCAGACCAATAGCCAGAGACAGGGATCTATAGATATACATATGTACTTCATTAAGGCTCTCTGGAAAGGTGAAGCGTAAACTCACCTTGAACTTAATTGCTCAAGTTTAACTATCACCATGACTTCTATCCCGAAGCGCACAAGAATAACGGTGAAAGCTAGGAAGCACTTTACTCCAGCTGAAGGAACAGGTGAATTGTAAACCTACTAATATGTCCTCCTTCAATTCAATAAAGATATGGGAAGTACTAAAAGAAGCCACTGTTCAAGGACGTTGCAACGAGCGCCAGAATCCACAATGCTCCCGCTAAGAAATACATATGTTCTCCGAGAAAGCCTAATGAATTCATTTACGAACAGCTAAAATCCCTGCCTAGTGCTTAGCATTCACAACTTTAACCATCCACATTGGGGTTAGGATAAAACGGCACTGCACGCAGAATTTGAAAGTCGCCAAAGGTCTGTTCGATGAGAGTAGAATAATGTGGACTAATTACCGCTTCCGGCCTTTCAAAGTCCGTGGGGATAATGGTATCATCAAAGGGTCACCTGGAAAATATACTATCTTCCTGTTGTCCTTTCTAATACCGTTATTCAGGGCATGTTACGAGTTAGGATCCCTGCCGCTACAGTAGCAGGACCAAGAGATGAAAAAAAACATCATTCCAAAAGTGATACCGACTCATAAATCTTTTATCTTTCCTACTAAGAGTAATGGAAACGATCGTAGATAGGCATATAAAAACGGGGTTATTTTAATAAATACTTTGAATAGAAATCAATATCCCAATCTATTAGCGAAGCCAACCACTAACGCTATTCAAAGGAGGCCATTTTTTTGGACGTAGAGATGCTTTTGATAACAGAAATCCCTATTTAATAATTACATACTCTCTAATAATTGCACGGCGAACAAGGGTAGACGATAAGCAAGCATCTATAAATCTAGAACTATAACTTCACCTCTAAGACTGTAAAATTACAAATTCAAACAAAAATAATGGAGTCGTGCGCACTGAAATGAAAGATACTTTCGCCGGGAAATGAGCAGCACGTGGATTCATAGCCCAAGGTCTCTACATCCATCTTCTAAGGAGCTCTGTATGGCTAGATTATGAAAGGAGCGTAGTATTATTGGACAAATAAGGAAGGTAGCAGGCCGGCTAAATTCATTCTTTATCCCAGAAATATCAGTAAAGTGAACTTAAGTGCTACTGCAATTTACTATGCACGAAATAAGAAAGATTTTTTATTACCCACTACATTGTAATGAATCACTAATGAAACTTCGGAGTGGTTTTCCCTGTCTAGTTCAGATTATGTTACGAGGAGTAAGAAGCAGCAAAGCACTTGTGCCAGCGTGAAGTCCTTACCAGGCCCAGAATTCACTTTATAGAATCACCGTACCCAGACGCACGTAACCTAAATAGCACTAAGCAGAGGATCTCTTTTCCTTAACGATCCGTAGATTAGAGAAGAAGGCTGTGATAACCTTTAATACAACCATGTCCCGTTAGTATTTGGATAACCCAAAGTCGAAGTTCACCAAGCCATTCTCTTATACCGGGAATGAGTTTATATGTATGTTTAACGCCCCCTAGTCGAACGGATCCAAGAATCCTGCCACTGCTGCAAGCAGTATTGCTTTGCTCTCTCTCTCGCATGTAGTGTGCAGTTTAAAAATCTTGTACTTAGACCGACTAGGCTACACAGTATAATCGACATTATATTATTTCCTTCAGTAAGAAAAACTACTTTCTTTTCAACCACGCCATTTAAAATTCTGCGCCCCATTTTATGCGCCTTATTGTCTATTATTATTTTTTTTTCACTTCTCGTACAAGAAACACCCTTTTTGCCTTAAATTTAATTTTTCAGCTTTTTTCTGTCATAATTTCGAACAAATAATGATAATAAATGACATACAAAACAGCCAATTTATGATTTCCGCAAAACAAAATTTGGTACTTAGCATTTGTTTCAGTATTTTTTTCCTCATACCCATTTCGGTGTAAACACAAAGTTATCCTTACCGGCAGACCGATTGCCCCGCCAAAGGACGCGCAGACAAGTTAGACAAATGGATTCAAATTACATTTGATGAGCGAGTACGTGCGCGACAGGCAACGCGAATGGGCGGCATCATATTTTGCATGATAAAAACATAACAAGGTAAAACCATTGAGAGGCAGTCTGACGTTTGCCAACAATATAACCCACCAAACAATTTGTGTTGCCGGCAATAAGAAAACGTGTCGCCCTCGGAAACAAATTTATTGCCGGTAATATTGCCATCGAATCAATTTCCTATTACAGGTCGCTCTAAAACGTCCGCCGAAGGCAACTCGCCTGGGTGAGTCGTTTTCTTATTACCTGAATGAGTCCTTTTCTTATCGCTTCAGGCGATATTTGGAATAATTTTATTCTTCTTAATACTTCATTTATTTTTTTGTATACCAAATTGCAACTTACAATCGGAATTAATTCATTTTCTCGCTGTGAGACTTCCTATTTTTTCAATCTTGTCCTTGGGCATAATTTAGATGCTTTTGGCCAATGCTATTGACGCCATATTCATAAGTTTCCGAATTTTTGAGAACTTTTTTATTCAAAATTGACATGAACGAAGTGGTGTTGCCGATTTGTCACCACAGCAATAAATCGGTGAGTCGCCAATTTGTTGCCATTGACGATTGTTGCCTATTTCTCATGTTTTGCATGGTGGGTTAATTTTAAAATCAAAACTCAAACTCACACACACATTCTCATTTTCAATCTCAAACAACAACAATTGTGAACAATTTAATTTTTTTATTTTCAATTTTATATGATTTTAAAATGTTGGCAAACGTCAGAAAAAAATCATGGCCGACGAAATGAGAGAATGAATTTACCTTGTAATGTTTTTATCATGATATTTTGCATATCGACTATTAGGCGCAAGTGCCTGGTTTTTTCATATTTTTTATTTTTTGTTTATTTTTCTTTTCTGTATTATTATAGAGCATTTGCATTACATGGCGTGTAACCGTGAAGAATGTTGTTTGGTTATTTGTTCGCTTTTTTTGTTTCTGTTTTGTGGAAAATGACTTTTCTTGTATGTAAATATGATGGGGGAAAAAATAAATTTAATGACTCTTAAGGTTGATTTTATGGTCACAGCTGTTGGCTTGGCATTTTCAGAGATGAAACAGCGATGATTTATTATAGTGCGGTTTGTTGGTTGACACTAGGAAAGTTGGAGCTGACTTTGAATCGAAAAATTTTATTTTACAAATAAATATTAGTGGATGATTTTAAATTTAAGTGAATGTTAGATTTTTAGTATATATTAGTATAAGGAGAGTTTAATGATTTAAGTTTGATTTTTAAGTTAGGCTTATCTCCTAAATACGTGAGTAAAGGCACGATGCACGGTGGCGCTATTTCACCCTTTCTCTGGATCGTCATCGTCAACGATGTCTGGGCGAAGTTTTATAAGGAGGGGTTGTCGATTTTTGGCTATGCTGACGACGTGAAACTCTTAGCCAGAAAAAAATTGTCTGAACGCTGTGTGACCCTATGTAGCGAAACTTTAGCTTAGTTACAAATTGGTCTGCTAGCTACGGACTTGCCATTAATCTTGGTCAGAAGGTGATATAAAGTACCCAATACTCAGCTTCCCTTGATCGGAGGCCTTCGAATTTTGCTCTCTAACACGATCAAGTACTTGGGCGTCGCCCTGCTTAGAAATGCATCCTGGCAGCAAAATATTGAGAAACTAGCTGGTCGAACTGTGTGGGCCTTATTAAAAAAATTAAACCTCTAAAGAGTAATGTATTATTGCACATTTAGAGCATTTGACAGTGACGGTGCAGAACTGATACCTTCGCTTAATAAGATTGAATATAGTAATTTTCATAGCAGGTGGCAACCCTATTCAAAAAAATAAAACATTAATGCTTATCTATTTGTCCGATAGATGGCACAAAAGTCGAAATATTAGGAAATATTTTCACCAAAAATTTAGACGTTAGGTGGTGCTGGGGTAGAGTTTTCTTGCTTGTCTTTAAAAACTATTTTTTTTAAATAACTTGTTTAACATTCTCTTAATTCTCAATTTAACACAATTAAATCGCTCAATTAAAAGAAAAGAAAAAACGAAAAATTATTCCAAAATCGAATCTTAAAAATTTTTTCTTCTAAAAAACTTATTGTCTCAGAACTGTCCAGAAGAAAGACACACGAGTGTTTTGACGATGAAAAAGGACGCGTAAAAAACTTCGACGAGGAAACCGATGCGTAAACCTATTTGACGGTGAAGAAAGACATGTGGTAAAAGTAGGCGTGGCCGGGGTGTAGGGAGCAAAAATTTAAACACGCGTCTTTCTTCACCGTCAAAAAGGTTTGCGCGTCTTTCTTTACCGAAGTTTTTTTGCGCAGTCAACTTTTGAGCTCGAGTCCTTTTCGCATGCACCGTCGATATGTATGTATGTAAGTATTCATACAGATGCATGCACATACATACATATATACCGCTGCATGATTACACCTAAAACACTTAACTCATTTATGATTGTGACAAGTGTGACTTTATGTTGATTACCTTTTTGATTACGTCTGCGTGGCGACATGTCAACAGCAACAACAATAGTAAGCAATGCATGTGCAAGTCGGAAAATAAAGAAATAGCAAAAATACAAGTACAAAGTACATAGGTAATAATCGTAAAACATAAGATGACAAGGCGACGACAAACGACAACAGCAGCAAGGACTACATATACAGTTGTCCACAAAATAATAGGAGTGCGATATTTTGACCAGTTTTGGCTATTTGTCTTTTGTTTATTTAATGTTTATTATTATTTTATAAAAGCCTAGCTGGCTATACAACAAACACCATATAAATTCAGATTTTAAACTTTGTATAAAAATTATAAAAATTTTGCAATTTTTCACCCAAATTTCAAACTTTTTAATCAGAATCTTTAGAAAAAATTCTGGTATGCAGTTTTGTAGCACATTCAATTCTAGTCTGAAGAAGTGCAAGTTTCAAGCGGCTAAAAAATTCCGTTGATTTTTGGAAGTTTTTTTGCTGGCAATGTCCTCCATATAAAAGAAAATTGTCGACATACTTTGTATGGAAAAAACGTGAAACACCTTTAACCAAAAAAATTCTCAAAAATCAACGGAATTTTTTAGCCGCTTGAAACTTGTCTTGCACAGAATTTTTTCTAAAGATTCTGATTAAAAAGTTTGAAATTTGGGTGAATTATTGCAAAATTTTTATAATTTTTATACAAAGTTTAAAATCTGAATTTATATGGTGTTTGTTGTATAGCCAGCTAGGCTTTTATAAAAAAATAATCAACATTAAATAAACAAAAGACAAATAGCCAAAATTGGTCAAAATATCGCACTCCTATATATACTCACACTTGGCTACTTGCATGGGAAATGTGTAATTGTGTCTAAGCGCAGATGTAGACGTCAATGCAGATGCATATAGTTATATATGTCGTGACATTCTGCCTTTGAAAATCTCAAATCGCAGGGGAATCAGAACACTCCCACAGCACAAAGTCCAGGCGAGTGCGAAGGCCTAATAACAATGTGACGAGACAATAAAAGGACACAGCTGAATGCCTGTTGAAGTGCTTAGAAAAGCTCTATCAGGATTCGTGAAAGTTAGCAGGATGCTTGAAAGTAGCGCGCCGTTGACGCACACCAAAGTCATTGGGCCAATCTCTGATGAAATATATACATACATAATAATGTATAATGTATTATATGTAGATATATTAGGGAGGTTAAAATTGTTTTTCCTCCAGCCACCCCCAAATCTGAAGAAAATCAAAAATAAGGAGACACGTATTTTTTTTATTTTGAAATCGATTAATATCTGCCCGTCTCGCCGGGGCTGTGAAGTTTCCCATGTATTTTACATGTGGAAAATACCTTTTTTCGTAAAATTGCAATAAAAGCGTTAAAACTAAATATTTTCGGATCGAACAAGACTATTTCCCTTCAGAAGTCTTCAAAAAATAACACTATGATGCTTATTTAACTTAAAAATTTTACTAAGTGGTATTTAATAACCGAAAATACTATCTGTTATATACAAAAATTAGTTATTTTATGTTTTCATAACCACATCACGCACGAACAGCTCAATGGATGTGTTTGTTTATTAATTGTATTCTACTCGATGTGTTCTGTGGGTTTGTGGTGAAAAATTTTGAAGAATAGAGTTGCCAGATATTTGATAATTTAAAGACCAATAAAATATTTAAGTTTCTCCATCAAAATTGAAAGTGTTTAAAGATATGTAAACAAATTTTTGAATGGAGTTGCCACCTTTCTAAAAACTAGAACAATGATTATTAACAATTTAAGCTTATTTAATCCCACAATAGATATGGATGTCACACGAAAGGTGTACGCATAAGCCTTGGACTAACATATTTTTAAATAGGGTTGCCATCCATCTGCTGACCAAGATGGGGCAATTATGTATAAGATAAGTGAAATGATGCAATATGCATTTTTACGACGGTATATCATTTTAATTTTTTAGATAGGTGGCAAATCTATCCAGAAGTATGTAGGGGTTAAAGCTTTATTTTAATACCTTTTGTTTGAAACTCATATTTTACTCAACCGCATGTAGCATGATAAAAAAATTTTTATTATAGATAAATGGCAACCCTATCCAAACATATATGCAATTAGAGTCTGTATTCTCAAAAACCTTTGCTGGGATTGCATAAACTATCCATTTGATACCCAGATTGTGGTATTAAAAAAGCTTAAATGTTTAGTTACCGTTGTTGTATTTTTTAGAAAGGTGGCAATTCCGTACAAAAATGTTTTTAAATCTCTTCAAACGCTTTTAGTTTTAATGAAAAATCTGAATTATTTAAATAATTTTAAATTTTCAATTATCTGGAAACAGGAAAAACCAAAAAACGTGATTTTCCTATGTATATTTGGACCACCCTAATATATTTGCATATGCGCAACTACATGTAAAATTGTCCGCTGACGAGTTGCCATAATCATTTTGCATACGATTGAGCAGCTGCCACAAACGTCTAGCGTCGAGCAAACAAGCCACAACAAAATTAAATCCGAGTAATATTCGCAATTCACATTTGATGCTAGTACTTTTAAACCTTACACACCACTCATGCTATGCCACCAGACGGCACTTCGCAGCAGTTGAACGCGTGTAATTGCAATAAAAAAAGACTCGCTGGAGTCTAGCTGGCGCTGCCGCTACCTTCAAATGCCACAAGTCT
Organism: Rhagoletis pomonella; assembly: GCF_013731165.1. Classification (NCBI taxonomy): domain Eukaryota; kingdom Metazoa; phylum Arthropoda; class Insecta; order Diptera; family Tephritidae; genus Rhagoletis; species Rhagoletis pomonella. Next base: position 71,083,331 of record NW_023458560.1, read on the forward strand.
TCCCGCCTTCAAGCCTAAGCAACCGCCGCACACATCCTGTCACACACAGTGCATCAAATAAGTACCTGCCTTAGCGTAACTAACAACATAATTTCGTAAAAGGATCGCTACAAAAGTAACAAAGCCGCCAAACAATCGTACCGTAGAGACCGAGCAACCGCCGCAACAGTCGACTTGGGCGCGCATTCTTCGCATTGGCATCGTTTGTAATAATCATCGAATAAATTATGCAAAAATCATTCACATTGTTGTTTGCTTGTCGTTGCTGTTGTTGTCGTTGTAAGGAACTCTCAGGTTGCTTTTGCTTTTGAGTGACTGACTGACTGACTGCCATTGTTTGTGGCTGTCTGCTTTTGCTAATTTTGTATGAGTATTTGGCGGTGTGTACATATTTTTCCCAGCAGCCACAAGCACTCACTCCCGAGCTACATATGTATGTATGTAGGTATTTGCAAGGCAAGAAAGGTATTTAACAACAATCCTGGTGCGCTTTACAAGTGCGTATATTTTATCTCATTACATTTAGCTGTTGTCAGCGAAATGGCAACAGTTGAATTTTTAATAAATTCTTTGAACGCACATGTGCACACAGCTCTAAATACATACATACTTTGATTCATGCAGGCAGCTTTTTAGCTCTTCTCCCGCACCCACACTTTCTAACCCTGACGCTTTTGCTCATTTAACTAATTTTAATAAAACATCACAAAATTTATGCGCTTTATTATTACGAGTATGTGTAAGCCAATAAAAGTAATGCTGGTACATCTGGCATATGAAATTCTCTTTGTGTGGCAACAAAGTTGGAGACATAAACTGGAATACTGGTTATACCATTATATTTTCTTAGTCAACATTATTGAGTTGATAATTTCCGCTTTTCATATAGTGGCAGATGCTTTCGCTTTTTCTACCTTTTTATACCTCCATATTGACCATGAGATGAACTCTGAATAATTTTGGTAACGCTGTGGCAATGGGCTTGGAGTCGCCTATTACAGGTGGAGAAATTCACGACACAAAAATCGGGGTAAATTTTAGTCATCCAAGTATAGAATCAGATGTGGCAAATAACATCGCGCTAGGCAGCCAATGTCATTTTCCCTCTCACCATTCAAAAACCACCAACTATATTCCAACACTTCTAAGGCTGCAACGCAAGATATTAGCTGAGGTGGCCGTCGTAGCTGTGAAGTGCGTACGTGCTCTCTGCAGGCAATGACAAATATTCGACGATGTCGGCAGGAGTCATTAAAAAGCTTCTTATAAAAGCTTTTGGCCGGTCGGAGCTGGTGTAAAACGGTAGATCCCTCAATTAAGATCTCATCAGAAAATTGTCGGAGAAGGTGGTCGCGACCCAGCTACCTTGGCTCTACTTTTTTCCTCACTGCAGAAAACTGTTAAATAAAGTTCGCTAAGAGACTGGATTACGGCTAAGGTTGAAGCCTAGGCCTTCACTTTCTTGGTAATACTAAGTACCCATAAATGGAGTTCTGGCTTAATACCTGACGGCCCTGGATAACGATCTGTAGTTTATCAAATAACCATCCACAGAGAGCGTTGCCAGAACACATACCACTAGCCAAGGGTTTTCCCTCTTGAGTGATAGAATAAACTTAGTGAGTTTGTTGTCATACGCTCTGCACATAATCCGGACCATGGACAGATCGAGTTCCCGTTTAATCGCTTTGGGAGAAATTGGCACTTCCTCTATCAAGCATAGTTTCCGACAGAGAGCCTTTTTTAGGAAGCTTGACGGCATCCTCGTTGCCCGCCGGTGTCCAGAGTTGTCCTGCTCTTCGCAACACTTCTTCAGGAAGTGCTATGCAATAGGACACCTTCATCACAGCCTGAGTGTCAATGTACACTTATATATTAACTAGATCGCTGCTCAGTAGCTTCGCCGTTCTCCTAATGGTCAAAACTTTCGGCTGGAAAATGCTGCAGTAGCTCGGCAGCTTGTGGGATATGTTGAGACCGAGCTCCTTGCAGTCGACTGTCGCCAAACGCTTTTCCCATCACCGACCCGTCTATGTGGACAAATACTGAACCAGCCTTCGACCTCTATAGTTGCTTCGAAGTTCGCCTCAAAGTGCAGATCCGGGATCATGCGGTCAATTCGTCCGACTAAAATGCATAGAGGGTCACGCTATCCAGCTTAGGATTAGACCAGTTCGAAATCTTGTTTTTCCCGTTGAAGAGTACTAGAACTGTCTTTTTCGCTTTGATTGGCCAAAGATGTACACATCTTCGGTGCAGTACCCATTGCTCCTAAGTGGGCTGAGCGTGGACGGACACTTTCCGCTTACTATGACGGAAATATCATTAGTGCAGTCAGTTTGGCAGGTCCACCTTCCATTTTCTTTAGTAACCTGTAGAGCACCAACGACCACCAACGACCCCTTGCCCAACTCATTGCGCAGAAACACTTCTGCAGCTCAACACACTGCTTACTCAGTTCAAAATTACCGGATGAACGACTGTCGTATTCACTCCGTTTACAATGGTCTGCTTAGAGACATTGCTGAAGGCCTCCGCTATATCCAGGAAGACTCCCACTTTGAATTCTCCTTCCAATATGCTGCATAGCCAGGCTCTGATCTTCCGACCAGCCTTCTGCAACGTCGCAGGAAAACTGCCTTACAGGCCTGGCGGATTATGCTGCGAAAAGGAGCTTAAAGCCTACTCAAGTCTGGATGGTGTCACCAGGCTACCTTCTCCTGCTGTCGCGTCAGGTAGATCACCTGGATGCTCGGCCACAGGGAATAATATGTATCCTACAATAATGGGATTCTTTGATCTCAAACATGACAATCTCCTAATCTTTTTGAGGTGTGGTAGATCCCCAGATCGAACGATTGCGGGAATGAAAAGTAATAGCTATACTTAGAGAATATCAGTCAAGAGAAGATAGGAAAAAAGATAGCCATGCGCGGACTTAGTGACTTAGTGTCAGGGTCAGCATTTTGATGGCGGTATGGAAAGTGCAGAAGGTACAGTCCGAGATCGATAATTCGTCTACTCTAACCTTTGAAAATCTGGTGTTTGGATATACTCGTACCAGCGATTATTCCGGCATCCGAATTGCAATTTTATAGTACAAAGTTTACTTTTTTCTTTAATTAATTTATTAATTTTTTTCCTTTTTTTGTTTTCATAACTTTTGCTGTAATTAAAAATTTCTCATTACCGTACTTTAATGGGATTTTATGACCGCTGGTAATTATTTGGGCGAAATTAATGCTTTCAATTGAGTACACAACGTTCATAAAATCAAAATAAACACACTTTAGTCATGGCAATTGGCAATTGAATGAATGGAAAAATATTTTCAGCTGCTTACTGCAAGGCAAGGACATTAAAGGAAGTTAGTTAAAGCGCCATACGTACATACATACACACCTATGAACATACGCGTTCGCTCGCCTCCACACACATACACATTTCCGCAGCAGGTGTATGCATTTTGTACTCCGCAAACGTTTGCTATGGGCCAAATTCACAGTGCGTAGTTAACTCAGAATCGGCAGTTACCCTGTAGTCAAATGAACTAGTTGTAAACTACCTTACAACTAGTATGAACCGCATGCCCAACTAGTCAGCCAACTATCTTTTTTCCATGCAATCAACTGGTATTTTTAACATGGGGATGTCCTACGAGATGGCAATTGTCAGATTTCGCTCAGAAATATACCAGTATCATACTAGTTCAAAATAGACAGAAAAATACTAGTCTAATTATGGACCAAAACCACTGCTTTGGGAGTAAAAAATGAAATGAATTCATGAATATGCAATTATATGCAGTCTTAGATTTGCCAATAATTAGTGTTAAATTTTTTGAGTATTAATTAAAAGAAATAATAAATTTAATTTAAATTCATTTTTCATTAAATGTTATTAAAAGGAAAAGGTTTCAGGTACAATAAATACTATATTTTTATCTTTTTTAATAATATGGAATATGCAAAAGGAAACTTTTAGTTAAAAATAAAATGAATTCTTTAGATAATCTTTGAGTGAACTAAAATAAAAATAAAAGTTTTCATTAAAATAAATTAAATTCATTAACTTTGCACATTTCAGTCTATTATTTTCAAAAAAAAAAAAATTATAATAATAACTAATGTTTAAAATTTGAGATTTGGATAAGAATAAAATAAATAAGTATTTCAAGCAGTTATTAAATATTCTTAATTTTTGCCTATGGTTTGGCTTGTTGATTGATAATAGAAATTTATCAAATAATTATATTAATAGTGTAATTAAAAGTCAAGAATAATTGAAAATGAGCAATAATAACAAAATAATGATGTAATTAAAACTAATGAATTAATTGGCATTTTTTTTAAGTAATTAATTCTTAATCATTAAAAAGGTGGTAATATCGGTATTTGATCATTGTTATCCAAAAAAACATGCCTTAATTAATAATCATTATGAGTATTAATTATTATTTAACCGGACTAGTATAAAGGCGGATTCACCGTTCGTGTCCGGACACTTTTTGTTAGTAATTTTACTCGTTCTTTTCCCACTCTGTCTCACTGAGAGCGCAACCAAAATGTGCTGAACACTCTTTGTTCGAATCAAATTGATTTTGATTATCTGTCCGAACGACTTGATGATTATGATTGCCATTATTTCTTTTTTTTTACGTTTGGTAGCAGTTGACCCGTATAAAACACATGATTTAACATAAACACACATGTAGGCAACACTTTCGAATGTCAGTCAGCTGGTTTTTTTTCAAGCAAAATAAATAAAAATAACATGCAATCGCCACAAGGACCAAGTAAATGTAATTTATTTCAATAATAATTACTTAAAATTTGAATGTTCTTAGATTTATCACTACTCAAAAAGCTCTTCGTGGAGGTACAGAAGGAATCCCGATCATTTTTGTACGATCTCAGCCAGAAGGAATATAAAAATAACAAATTGAAGCAAATAGTTTGGGCTGAAATTGCCGAGTCGCTTGAACTACCAAGTAGGTGATATTTTATTAATGTACATATGTGTGCTCAATAGGCGAGTCCTTCTTTTTATTAGAAGATGAAGTTCAAGTGCTCTGGAAACGCACCCGGAATAAATACAAAGCTGCACTTGCCAAGTCTATCTTACCCAGTGGTAGTGCGCGGCGCCCACAAAAACAAATGGATTTGTTCTTGTTGCAG
>NW_023458560.1:71088907-71102485 GCF_013731165.1 Rhagoletis pomonella
ATCTTGTGAGGCATGATTACTTCGAGAAGATAATATTGGTTGTAAACCAATTCGGGTAATGTCTAATTCGCTGTCCTCTTCAACTTCATCCGCGTTTAAATAATTGGAGGCGCTTTTGTCTCGAAGCCAATTATGCAAGCACACTGTAGCCTTCACAATATTTATTGCAGTTTCCTTGCTTGCAATAATTGGTTTGCGGTATATCCGAAAACGGCTGGATAAAATTCCGAATGCGTTTTCAACAACCCTTCGCGCTTTGGACAGGCGTTTGTTGAATATTAATTCTTTTTGAGGCAAGTTCGTAACATTTCGGCCAGGATATGGACGCATTATATTCTTTCGTAAAGGAAATGCCTCATCTGCGAGAAAAACAAAAGGAGCAATTTCATTTGTGTTAGGAAGTACTTTTTCTCCAGGAATTTTCATATTTTGCGGGTGATGCAAAATACTGTTGCCAAATTTTGAATTTTTAAACACTCCACCGTCACTATTATGCCCTAAAGCACCTATGTCTACCATTATAAATTTATAGTGCGCATCGGCCACTGCCATTAAAACCAAACTGTGCGTATGTTTGTAGTTGTAAGTAAGCGAATTGTGGTTCGGAAACGCCTGCAAATTTTGGTATTTTATAATCATCTTTTACGCCTGTATATGTGTATATATAATATTTTTATACACACCTGTATTACGACATGTTTCCCGTCTATTGCACCTAAGCAATTGGGAAAGTCCCATTCCAAAAAGAACTCGTCTGAAGTACTTTTCCACATGTCTTCAGAAGGGGTAGGGAAAACATATTGTAATTTTTCCCATATCTGTTGACAGGTTTCCCTTACAATATTAGATGTGGTCGAAGCGCCAATTAGAAATCCATAAAACCCAACTGATTTCATGCTATCTCCACTCGCTAAATATCTATAAAGGCAGCCGGTTTACTATAGAATGCACATTTAAAATTTATTTCGGGCTTCATTGTGGCTGGCTATTCCAAAAGGGCAGGTCAATGAAGTACATAATGTGTATATTATCTATTTTGGAACGCATCACCACTGGAGGTTAAACGAACTGAAATTGTTTTGTCTCCCAATCGAATTTAGCAATGAGTGACGGAGATTTCTTCCAAAAAACATCATTTCCTTAAAGCGTTTACCTTAAAGTAAGAGCCAATCTTTCTCCTGGTGATATTTCTTCATTAAATCTATTGGGTTGATTCTTCAAGTTGGGTCCCAAAATGTGAAGGAGCTCATCGAAGGTCGTCGGATCCATGCGGTGAAAATTTATAAACGATTGAACGTCATTCAAACGCATCTTTGGTATGCGCGAAAAATAAAAACCATCTTTGCCTCGGTCCAAAAGTAATTTACGCACAGCACAGCTTCTTGACCTTTTGCTTTTCTGCTTCAAGCGGTTTAATCTAATTAATAGGCAAAATTTTTGAACTTCCACGCAAAATAATTGGATTTGTTGATGCCTTTCCATATTGTAATTCAAATTTGGCAGCTTTTTATTTATTTTACTTTTTCACTACGTCAAATTTCACCCAAATGACAGTTCATCAGCTATTGACTTTAGAGGCAAATAAAATGTGCCGAACTGAACGGTGAACCGTACTTCAGCACTCTCTCCGACAAAAAATTATTGAGAGAAAATAAAAAGTTGTCCGGACACGAACGGTGAACCCGCCTTAAGAGGACAATGAAAAGCGCAACGAACACAACAGGAGAGATAAGTTTTATAGAGTGCGTGTGTGCATGTGTGTGTGTGTGTATGTGTGTCTCAACCACAAAGGTGAGGGTGAGTGATAACGCTTTGGTTGGGCTGATAAATAAACACACTCGGCTGCAGGTACACGCAGGCTGATGCGTATGTGTGTAGCAAAATGTGTTGTTGTTTTTTGTTACTCTTACTACTCACTGCACTGCGAGTAGTTAAAGTGAATTTAATTAAGCGCGTGTGGAACGTTAAATGCTCACCGCCAGCATCAGAAACATTAAATGGCAATAAAAACAAAAATGCAAAAGCTTTTGCCGGCGGTGCTGCACTGCTATTGACATTGTTTATGTTGTTGTTGTTTTCGAGCAATCTTTTTACAAATGAAATCAAATATCGAAGTAAACGTCACGTTAAAATTAAAAGGCGTAATTTGGTGGTCACATAAAAGGCACATTAGGCCCTCTGCGTCGAGGAGTTTGTGGAAAAGAAAACGACTTTGTAGAAGAGTGGGAAGGTAGAGATTGCTAAATACCGTTTGAGCTATGGCGCGCAGCATGTACTTCATAGGGTGTTCTATTATTCACATTTTTTCGAAAACTAATTTTCAACTTATTCCAAAAATGGCAATTTGAAGAAAAACGGCTCTTCATTTTCAAATTAAGAAAAACTCTAAAAAACCGGTTTTATTTTATATAGATATTTTCTTTACAGTACTACCTACTTTTAGTCAGAAATCATGACTAAAGTTACAATATGACTGATAAAAATAGGTATAGCTTTAATTTAGGAATTAGTAAGGTAAAATAAGTTCCATCCAGACCCCTTACACTCAACACGGTGACGGTTAAAATCCGTCATCCTATGTAAATAAAGTAGGGGAAAATCCCGTTCATTCGATTGTAAAAATCCGGTTTACTCGTTATTCGAAAAGCAAGATAAAAAAAACGCTCAAAAATATTAAAAAAAACGGTTGAGACCGGTTTGGAAAAATCGATTCAATCACCCTAGTATATAGCCAGTGAAAATTTCGCAAAAATATCTTGAAGAGGGAAGCTTTATGTTCACAAGTCATTCATCCAGCACAATTCTTATTTCTGAAGTAGTTCACGGAGGAAATGTATCCTTAGTGAGAGTGTAACTACTAAGGTAGATGTTAAAATTTTCTACACATATATTTCACCAGGATTCTACGACATTGTATTCCCGAACAATGATTAGAGACCGTGTTTTGCAACGATTGGAGGGGTTCGGCAGCCTCAACAGGCTTCTCACATGGAGTCTAACCGGAATCGACACTTTAAGGAGACTTTCCACAGCTTGCTTTCCTCACGCTTTAACTGACGTCCATTCACGGATAAGAGCAGACATCTACCGATAAACCACTAGACGCAATTCCTGGGCAGGAAATAACAAACTTTAACTCGTCTGAAACCCACTCAGCTAAAGCCACCCTCTCCTTGAACCTGACCCTATGAAATAAAAGGTTTCTAGGCTCACTGTGAGCTGAGCTTGTCGACAACGATCGCCGGGTTAGGTGATCTGTTGCTTGCACAATGAACGAAATAGCTTTGTGAATTTAGGAAAATGGGATATTTGTACCGAATGTACTTTCGGTACGGCCATGTGCAAGTTGGGAATGTGTCTCCTTGGAGATCAAGCGTGTCCTTACTTTTAGAGCCTATCGGCTGTGGTGGCTATCTTGGTACTACACTTTGCATTCGATATTTTAGGGAAACTATTAGATGGCATTTTATGAATGCCATTCTCGTTGCGAGAAATTTTCTGTTGCCGGCGAGGAGTCATTAAGAGGAAAAATTACTCTCAGCTTTATGGGACCAATCAGAGCTAGAGTCAATGTAAAGCATAGTAAGTGGTAGGAAAATTTTTCGGGCTTCAGACATGCATATTAAGATTTCAGTGGGAATGCCGTGAGATAATTTGCTAAGCAGGCACTAGGTTGATTAAGCTAGTTACATATTTGTTACAAACACATTTACAAACCAATAACCTGAGCCTTTAAAGTTTATATATGAAACGAACGTTCGGAATTGACCAAACAAAGATTTAAACTCGAACACTAACTCCACAACTGCCCAGCCTTGGCTAAACTGAGTCTTGATCAATACTTTGTTATGATCTGTTAGACCTATGTAAGTACAAAGGATCGATAACTAAAGTCCCGAGGAAACGGGTTGTTTCGAAGTGAGCTTGTGGGTGAATGTGAAGGAGTGGCTATTGTCATGCTAGAGAATTTCACATGCAGGACCTATGTACGTTGCCTACGTCTCAGAACAGCCGGTCATATCTAGTAGAATGACTCTGGTTTTACACGGTTGTTCTTTCGTTGATCTAACCGTGTTTAGACCAGCGAACCCTTCCAAATGTTTCTCTTCCGCGCCTTGTTATCGGATTACGGTGAAAGGTGCGGTCGTTCTTTGATTGCAGCTAGTCTTTCAGAACCATCTGGTGCCAAACTAAGTTGACTAATCATCGGAGGACAAAACCAGTGGTTGGATGCGAGTATCCTAGGTGGTCGACTGATCGCTTTCGGGATGATAGCACTGCTGGTTTACTAAACGGTTTGCCTCAGCCGCTCCCAGAACATCCAGTAAAGGTCAGACACTTGAATGATTGGCTCAGTAGTAGCCCGTCCATCATTGCAGATTTGTGTCACTGCTCCAATATATAGTTTCCAAGGATTTTAGAACATTCTTTTGCCGGAACTGCCAGGCCGATTCGACGTTACGTTGGGGAAAAACGCGATTCCTCATTCGTATGTCGACGTGAAGATTGAGGTCTGTATCTTATAGTCCATGGGTCCAAAGGTCCAGTCCCGTTCAAGTTCATATAGCCTTATACGTTTGTTGTGTCATGTTCATATGCGAAATATCAGTCATAAGCAGCGATATACCGTACCCTTTATCCATTTTTTTATAAACTAAAAATCCAAAAACTCCATTTATTTTAAGTTGTATGAGTTTAATGGAGGAAATTACCCCATCTCCAAACCAAACACTTTTCAGTCTTTAATTACCCTGTATTTATGCCTTGTTATTTAGCCTTTAACTACAAATAAGCAGCAAATTAAAGTAACGGTACTGGTGCATTTCAGAAATCATTGTTTCTTTGCTCTTGTAACATTGTGTTGCCGGAAATGGGCACATTTATCAAATCCATTCTAGTGTTTCGAATGTAACGCATTTGATTTCAATGTTATCATTTCATTTGACAATGTTACGCAATGTTTGTCATGTGCATCGCTCTGTTAAACGGTTATTGTTGCTATTTTTGCTGCTGCCAAAACCATTTACCACAAATGATGACGTTTAACACAAATTCACCTGAATCAACTTTGATATGAAAATCGGGCTGGGGGTAAATGAAGCTCAACATAGCATTGCTGATTGACTGTCACCGCTCAACTGACCAGATAGCTAAGCACTTATGGCACAAACTCCCATTCATAAATGCATACAAGTGCGTAGAGATGCTTGTACGCAACCACAAGTTAGCAAATATATGTAGTCCCATGTACTTGTATGAAGTTTGTGTTTGTGGATGTGTGATTATCAGATGTGAGTGTGGTTTGCATGTGGTCAGGTTGGTTAGAGATTGGGTTCCAAAAATAGCATATGAACGCACTTGAATGCAATTTCAGTAATTAAAATAAATACTCATTGGAGTGCAGTCTGTGTAGTGTATTTAAGAGGGTGGAGCAGTTGCATTTGGAGACAGCAGCAGTTGCAGTTATACTACGATATTATCCATCAGCAAATGGAGCACTCTCATCATTGTCAATCATAAATGTGCATTCTGCTGATTGCAGTGTGGATATGCCAATGACCATTTAACATGAGGGATGGCTTTCCAAATGATGATTTGGTTAATGCAACTGAAATGCAACAGTCATGGAAAAGGTTGCAGACAGATTGCATCCTCAATTTCTGCTATTCTTTACGGGTACAGGAGAATGTCATCAACATTCACGACGACATGTTTGTGTACTAAATACATAAGCTTGTAATTAGGATTGTAGTTTGATACAAACGCGATACGAGCAGAATTGAAAAAGTCTTAAAACGATACATATTTAGCTTATGACTATGACTTGGTACAAATTTAAACTATATTCCAAAGTATTTACGTCGAAGCGACACTTTTGTATCTGCTTGTATACCTATTTATGATAATTCCTTAACCCTGACAGCCCAAAACGCCATAAGCTTCCTTAAAAGACTCGCACTGAACATTCGTTGACAAATTCTCAGTATTAAGGGGTTGGAAGTATTTAAGCCATTCATTGGTTTCGACACGTTACCGGATTTTACCATCAAACATTTTTCGGGTAAGATCTGGCAATTCTGACAAAGAGAGGACCGATTTTACTCTCCCATTTTTGCACTACTTTCCCTGGAAACCGAGTACGGGAACGTCTTCTGGTAAATTCCATACAAGAATAAAGCCTGCCGCCACGAGTTCGTCGGCGATCCCTTCTTCTTCTATAGCGCAGTAATTAAGCACTCGGCACAGTGTTATCCTGTTTCTTGCTGCCAAGGGTTGAAAAGTTTCCAAATAGTCCTTGAAGAGCATGGAGGCTAGAATTCTATTGGGCAGCATTCTGTTGAGATTGCTAGCTCTTTTTTCTGAAAGATTGGTAGCCCATTGCAATAAAAGGTTTTTGCCTTGAGTTATCGGCTTAATAACACCTGACATCGAGTGAACTTCTATGTCCAGATCCCTATAAAAACAAAGGAGTCGGATACGAACTAAGTCTTGTCGTTTCTAGAGTAAACAGGCACCGACCCTCCAAGGTTCGCTGAATCAAGGTTTATACATTGGTCCTCGTTGGTACACCGATAAGATTCCACACGGCGACCTGAATCGATAACTTAACAATTAACAGGGCATCTACAAAATCAACGGAATCATAACCATACACTTTTGGCCTGGTTAAGCGGTCGTCCATCACAAGAGACTTAAGAAGGGGGAAAGGGCTGAATAGTAAGAAGTCCACACTACCAATCCGTAGGGCCTTGGTTCGATCCCTGGTCTAACAGCGGTCTACCATCGGAAGGCAATGATAAACCTCCGAGTGTATTTCTGCATTGAAAAGCGTCTCGTAAAATCCATTTGCCATTCGCAGGCGGCGTAAAACTTTAGGTCAGGACGCAGACCACAAATTGGAGCAGACGCTCGGCCAAACACTTAGCAAAAGTGTAAGCACCAAAATATTATTATTTCTAATGTTCTTAAAAACAAAAATCTTGTTTCAAATAAACGAAAAAATGCCCTTCGAAAAACCTTTACAATGCAACGTAAAGAAACAAAAGTCTAAAATAAAAGTCAACGAAAATAATTTCGATGGAGAATAACTCGCACTAGGCAACGTAAAAACAAAGTCGATAATAAAGAAACGAAAAAAAGGTTATATGATCAACTAGTAAAGGCTCAGCATGCCTCGCGACGTCTGATTGGAACTGTTACATTGACCAATGCAAAAATACTGTTGAAAAGCAAAATCGGCTGGTAAAGTAAAAATTATTAGTTTAGGTTCAAACGACTGAAGAGCAGAACCTTCCGTACTCATAGACCAAAGATAATAGCGCTGAGATATCTGCAAATTTTGCAAGGTTTGCCAAGCGAGCATAACCTTCTTCTATAATCTTGCTGTTCCACAGGATGAAAGAATTTTCCCCTTCAAACAAGGTCAACGGCTATTCTTACTGCGTGCTTTCTAATAGGTCTAACATTTTCTTGATACAAACATGATCCGTTGATGTGCCCAGGATATCTCGGGCGCTTAAATAATTTTGCGTTTTTTCGTATGGATACTTAGCCCATAATTCATTAAGTAATCTAAAAAGTAAATACGTAGGCGGGTACCTAAAGATCTGGATTTCAGCGCCATCTATGTTTTGGGTTAAATATTTGTTTCACTAAGTTAATACTTGTTAATCCAGGTCGTACGAAAAAATCGGATTCTCTAAATATCTCGACTCCAGCGCCATCTGTCAGAAATTCATTTGTATGCCTTTGCCATAGATCTTCACACAAAATTTCAGAGTAATGTGACTTGCGGTTTCGAAGTTAAAGCTGATTAAAAATTGCACGCCTATTGAATGTGCTACGCGCCTTGCCGAAGCCCATTTTTTATACCCTAATTTATGTCCGAGCTTACTATCTAGATACCAGTTAAAGCCCCACGAAAATCTGTTCAGTAGCTCCGGAGATTATTGAGTCCAAACAGACAAACAGATAGACACTTATAGGGGAGCAAAACTTGTATTTAGTTAAAAGTAGCTCTTGAGTATAATAACAGAATATTGTTTCTAAAATATAATAGTTATGGAATTATTATTTTGTTTAATAATCCTTATAACAGTTAATTTTCTGATATGAATTATCGAGCTCTCTCTTAGGAATGGATCGCGTTTCATATACATACATCAGTGTTGCCAGAACTTTTTGGGCCGACCGGCTAGATTGGCAAAAAAAAGCGGCTAAAAACGGCTAAAATGTTTTAGTGAAAATTCACATGCTTTATTTACATAAATAAATCGCAAGAAACGAAAGACTAGTTAACACCATTAATTTATATCGAGTGTATATTCCTCATCATCAAATGAATCACTATTGTATATATCACCTGAATTCATTAATTTTAAGAGATCGTCATCTACAATAAAATTATGGCAGCATTTTTCTTCACGGTTTAAACCGTATCTTATATATAAAATAGCGTTTAACGTTTTAACGCACATTGGATTTCTTTGCTTAGTTTTTATTATATTCATTAAACTAAATATTCGCTCTACTTCTGCATTACTTATAGGCAAAACAAGAAAACTAAAAACTAGGTTGGAAAGGTCAGCAAAAGGGTTTTCTCCTAGGGCATTTCGAAATTGATAAACTTCGGCCCAAAATTTTACAGTTGAGTCTAAATTACTCCAGGTATGTAACGTTAACCGTTGCCATTGCATCTCTATGGATGTTATTTCGTCGGCATTATATTTGTGTTTTTGTTGCTGTAGTTGAACAAATACTTTTGGTTTAATTACTCTTAATGCATTTCCAACCGAAAAAAGTAAATTTTTTTAGTGTGGCAATATTTGTAGGGAGGCGTTGCGTAATTCCTTTATTAAAGTGATAATAAAATAGCGACCATTTTCTCGAATTATTTTCTCGGCTTCGTCGTCAAAAGCGTTTGTGCTTACTTTTGTTTTTAAATACTCTTCAAAACTGTGATAAAACTGAGGAAATGGAGCAAGGTATGGTTCCAACGGGGAGCATACAGGATCAAATGTGTCCGCGCTAATAACCACTAGGGAGCATAGATGCGAAAGTAAAACATTGAGTTCATTAAAAATCTTCATTGGGTCTGCATTATTGCTTTCGAACAACTTGTTTACTTTTTGCACCTGAAAATTAGGCAAATAGTAAAATCGGCTAAAAACGGCTAACTTTTTTTTACAAACCGGCTAACAAATCGGCTGCCGGCTAGATCGAATTTTCTCCGGCTAGTTGCTATCAAAACCGGCTAAATCTAGCCGGAAAACGGCTAAAATGGCAACGCTGACATACATATGTATTCTGTTGATGAAGAGCGTCCTTGTGAAGGTGTTAAATATGACTCGGTTTAAGTCGTTTTATGACACTTTAAAGTGGATTCCAAAGATTTAACTGGACTCCTTTGAAAACATGTTAGATCGATTCTTCAGATATTTCGATGGCCCTGCTAAGCCTCAAACATACTTATGTCTGTTTAAATGATCCCGTCATTTGCCTAACTTTTTTTCCTTCACAAGATGTTCTCTTACACATTCATATCACTGAAAACAACAATTTTCCCATCTCTCCATAATGTGATTTCCGCCCCTCATTTAAAAATTAGCGCAATTGGTCGTACATTGAAAGTTCACAAGGCATTCATTCATAAGCGAGTTCCTTCCCTGATACATATGAAAAATTTTATCACTTAACATACTTGATTTTAAGGATAAATCAAGTACTACTTTTTCCTTTTCTACAGGTAAACTTCCAAAATATTCTTGAATTTATTCATCTGCAAAGTTCTTACTTTTTCCCTACGAAAACTTTTAATTAAAAACCTAAGTGCGCTGAACGCAGACACATAATAAAGCTGTGCAATAAAAATAAATAAAAACCAGAATGGTAATAAATTATTTAAAATAATTGCTTAATTGGGATTGTGTGATTGTGAAGAAGATTTCGAATAATTTGCCGGAAAAGCAAAAATTGAAAACAATGTTACACTTTACACTTGAGAATGAGCTACGTAAAAGATTAAGAGATGAGTGGATACGTTTATGTTGGTCGAGGGGTGGGTTGGCAAGGACATAGGGAGGAAGTGCAATTAAAATGTGGTTTGAGTTCAAACCAACATCTTAAATGAAGCAGCAAAAAGCAGCAATGTATACGAAATGTATGTAAATATGTAAGCTTGTGGAATGCAGCGGTGAGGGTATTCTATGTAAAATTGTCGCCAAATAGCAAACTTTGTGGAATGATAAATCAAGCTGGTGCGCCGCAGAAATCCAAAAGTGGGTGGAGCTGGAGGGTGATTTGTAATAAATATCGTAACAAGATATCACCCACGGAGAATTCCGTGTGAGTCCAAAGAAACTTACAAATACATACTTGCTTTCTTAACAAGCGCACACATTTCTAAATGTAAGACACAACTCACCTACAACTTTTCGTTCCAACAACCTGCTTCAGCATAATAATCAAAATATTATTATTCGGTGCAGCCTCTCACACTTCCTGTTGCTCTATCGTTTTCTGTCGTCGACGTTTGCACCTGAGCGCTCGTGACTGCTCATACCATCTATCGCTCAGCAACGCTGATGCTTTTTGTAGCAGTAAAAAGTAATTAAATTCAAAAACTAGCATCATCGAGAAATACCATAATTATACGCGACTGCATGTCAAGCGTTAGACTTATGAGAATATTTACTCACCCTTACCGAAGAGAGCAATGCGTTTTAGAAGTTGCTGTTGGGCAGGGAGTAAATTGGCTTATATAGGACCGTGTTAAAACAGTAATGGGTGGGATAGCGTAATCGATTTCAGAACATTTTGATATTGGTGCTTTATGTTTTCTGTTATCGTTTCTGTCATCGAAATATTTAACGCTTTAACATTTTCATCGTTATCGATGTCATCATCAATGCTGATATTGTTGATAAATGTTATTGATAATTTTATCGTTATCTCTATTCATGTTATAAAGCCGACCGGAAGCAGAGCTAGGTCCTACAAAGAGTGGTATATTCCCAGAGGATGTGCTGTTAAGTATCCGCATCAGACCTAACTTAAAGGCATGTGATGCCTGCAAATAGTAGCCTTTTAGTACAACAACTAGAAGCCTAGCGTCTTAACTCTTAAGAGACAAACTAAATTTGGGAGCTTGCAGTCGTAAACTCCATACTTGGTTTTCGTAAAATTTCAGCCTCGGTATGACAACTGTCGTGAAGATCCAATAGGAGAGTGAGGGTGCATCCCAGTAACTTTTTGTATTCTTAAGGCGGCGCCAGGGAAGTTTTCTCTGACCTCTCATCTACGTTAAGTCGCCAGGGCAGTTCATTACTGAGATTAATCTAAGGATTAGATCTAGAGATTAAATTATTTTAGGCCCAGGCTAGTCCGGAATCTTATATTTAGTTGATGCTAATACTTTCGCTGTTATATTTCTTTCGTTTTGTATATTAGTGACTGTCTTTATATTATTTACGTTACGTTTGGTTAAATTAAATTAAATCCCAGGAGTTGAGCGCACTTGAGCTACGGTAAAAGCTCTGCGAGCCGATAACGAAGTTACGTAGGTGTCTGATGTTCATAGCCGACAAGCCCACAAATATGGTTAGGAAGTATGAGCTAATTGAGATATTTTAGTTTAAACCTCGCAAGAGATGGAAAGGTTGTAAAAATGTTTAGAGATGTTTCCACTATTCCGTTCTCTGAACAGATGCTATAGTGTGAATCTGGTTTGGTATTTAGTCTTCGCGTGATTTTCAATAGATCAGTGTTATGTCAAGGTTCCCAGTAAAATTTAGAGAAGTGATATAAGGCCCTACTGTGGAAGAGTAGTTCCAGGAAGTCAAAGGTACTACAACCATCTCTTTACTTAGTGAAAGCTAAATGGTCATGCAGTTCATCGCAATACATATATACTATCTGACATAGCACAACCTCATTGATCATTAGAACCATTACATTAAGGATTAGGTACTGCGAATGGTCCCATAGAGGGAATTTAAATGATATTTCTTCTCAAGCATAACGGCATAGTCCCAAGGGGATAGTCCTATGAAAAAAAGTGATAAGCCCGAGTATTAGTGTCAAAGTCCTATTTGAGGTTGAAGGAGATCAGTGGCGATGTTTATTTTCCAAAAATATTCCTAATTGTCCTATCTCTGAGTCGGCTAAACACTCAGTGCTTCGAATTTGCGACTTTGAGCTCCATTTTAAGTGCTGCATCAACTTAAGCTACTAATGGATATACTTTTAAAGGAATATCGTGGTTTAATATAGGTCAGCTTATATTTCTCTCATTCCGTTTTCCATGTTGCAAAACTTCACTCACAACAAGTAATTTTCAAGCAAAAACACACCCCACTTCAATTCTCATATAAAAAATTGGGAATACCGTTAATTTCATCATAAGCCAATGAACGGATCGAATTTAGTATGGCACCATCCTTGCGGTACCATCTTTCCGATAAGAAAAAGAATTATCCAAATCGGTTAACGTGGCCCAAAGTTATGCGGTAACATACATAAAAAAAAAACAAAAAAATAATTCGACGAATTGATAACCTCCGCCACACCCGTGATCCTCTCGCTTCCTTCCAGAAGATCAATTTCTACTACAATGCTAAGGAGGTATTGCTCAAATCTGCGCCAACAGTTCATCAGAAAACATAATGTAGATAACCTGGACAAGTCCGACCTCGGTACCAGCTTATGTGCTGATCTGACGATTGCCTCAGCAGATGGTTGATAAACGCCCCTTTGGGAAAGACCCTCATCGGAACTCTTTACGCACAATGCCACCTTTTAGTTTTATAAGGTTTTCCTTTATTTAACTACAAAAAAACTCAAAAAGTGTTCTTCATTTTAGGCCATGTCAGAGCCTTACAAATATTTATCGCCTGCCGAGTTCATAGGTGAGTCGACTTCATCTTCTCGCGGCTTGATACAACTTAAAACCCACACACAGCTGGTATGTTCTTGCTTACGATCTACTCCTCGCGCTACTCAACACGAGTTTGCTGTCTTCCAGCGAAAAGACAGTTGCGGCAAAGAAAGACATTTACAGAGGCAACAAAAAAAAAATGGGATGGGGGTTGTACACTGAGCTTTTAAGATCCATGCTGCTGCATGCCGTTGTCTCTGTGTCTTAATCCTTTTTCCATTATTATTTTCATAATTCTTATTTACATGCCGATGTCGGCGTTGTTGTGGTTGTTGTACACATTTCTTCTCCATGTTAGTTGCTCTTATTTGTGCGCGCACAGTCACCAACGCGTTGCTCCTTTAGCTGTTTTCGACATAACACCGACTGTTCTTATTCCCGTATCTCCCACCCACCCACTTACTCGCAACCAGCCAATATGTTTTTCTTACTCAGATTTCGCTTGTTTATTGTTTTTGTTTTATGTGCTCTTTTGCATTTTACAATTCTCGTGTGTTTATTTGTAGCCTTTTAAAGGAAAGAAAGTAGAAAGAGGATTGTTTTTTCCACGCCGTTGAAATGGGTTGGAGGTGGGGCACGTCGTATTTGGCTGTGTGCGTGTGTGTGTGTTAATGGCGAGTGTGTTTATGTTTAGCAGAAAATTA
>NW_023458560.1:71112485-71177147 GCF_013731165.1 Rhagoletis pomonella
CTGAAGATCTGCTACCGCTTTTATGTAACGGGGTTATGAACGATTCCATCCATATAGTTGGAAAAACGCCCTCTTTAAGAGATAAATTAAATATCGCTGTTAACGGCTCATAGAGATAATTAGAACAATTTATAAGAATACAAGTAGGGATCTGGTCAGGACCATAACTGAATCTGTGATGTTATGTGGTGAAATTATGTGTGGGGAGTTCAAGTGTGGGGAGTTATGGTGTGGTGAGTTTAGAAGATGCGTGGTGAATTTAGGTGTGGTGAGTTCAGGAATGGTAAGTTTGGGGGCGGTGTGGAGAGTTTGGGTATCATCTTAACGGTCGCTTAGGGATTCTTCTGAAATAACCTGAGATAAGTCTCCAGATCAGAACACTGTGTTCCATGCGAAGATTGACCACACATGATTGTGTTCATTTCACGGAAATACCATTGAAACTATTCGAGAATGCATGCTCAGAGGCTTCCAAACACTGCGGCATCTACATAGCTAATGGGGATAATAGGGCACTGTGGTAATGCAAGTAACTGTGTGGTTAATATATGTACATATGTTTCCGTAAAAAGTTTAGCCGAATTTTTATGCCCGCAAGAAATTCTTTAATTCTTCAGTTTTCCATTTCAATGATTTAAGGTCATCAAATGACCTTTTAACTTACCATTATTCAAACATTCAAAAATAACAACAACAAGCATTGGTGTCATTGTCATTACATATAATACACAGAGTTCAAATACAATTTTCCTTATAAAAACAGCAGAAAAGCAAATGAATAAAAAAATGCGAATATTTGTTTAAGTCAAAAAGTATCCTTTCACAAAGCACAGAAGCAGGGCGACGTGCGATGAGCGAACGTTGACAAAAAAATACACAGACACACACACACACAAACATATAAAAGGCATACGCGCATATGCTTAAGGCGCATTACATGGAAGGGAGTGAGGCAGCCAGCCAACCAGTCAACCAGCGCAACCACACAAAGCACATGGTGTCAGACACATAGCAATAACAAAGACCACACGCACACACGCCCAGCGAAAGAGGGTTTGGAAAAAAAAGAAAAGCGGCATAAAATGAAAAAAAAAGCGACAACGCCACCGCCACTGCCGCCACGCGTATGCGTTTGTCACCCAAAACACTTTAAAAAGGTGCAAACGCACAAAAACACGCTTTTAAGCCTAAATGTATGCTATAAAAACGAAGAAAAACGTGCTCAAATGCCACAGGAGTTGGTGAAGGCAAACAACAAAAAAAAAACAGCAAGATAAAAAACAACAAACACGGCAAGCGTTTTTGGTGTTTTTTTTTTGGTGTCGTTTCGGTTGGTGCGTATGTATTTGTGTGACTTTAAATTGCGCGTAGGTGTGGCATGTCAATTTTTAATGCCATCTCTTGCAACCACAAAGTTGCTTCTTATTTGTTAAGCAGCAAATAATATTTTGAAAATATTAACTGTCGCACGCGCATGCACGCACATGTTAATATATATTTACATACATATGTACATATGTGTGTCTGTATGTATGCATTCAGCGCGAATGTCGCGTAATGAAACGTAAATATTTGAATTGAAAGAAAAAATTGAAGTGAAGTTAGCTGCTTCTCAGCGAAGGGCGCATTTTTGTGTACACAAATTTTATTTTTATTTTCAATTATACAAAAAAATGTTTTTTTGTTTTAATTGAACACATTTTTGGGTTTCTTTCGGCTGAAATTCCTTAATTTTAAACCAACCCCATCCAGTGTATCATCGACATTTTTCTTTAAAAAAAAACAGAAACACTCTCTTTTCGTTTTTCAAAGTTGTCTACAAAACAATTAATATAAATTTATAAAAAAAAAACCGTTCGCCATCAGCTTTTGATGTCGCAAATACAGCACTTCCCACTCGCCACACACACACACGTGCTCCCTCCCCCGCATCTTTTTTTGCCACTCACTAATTTAAAACCTGGCCATTGCTGGTCATGCAGCCACATTCTCGCATATGTATGTATGCTGTCAGTATGTAAAGGCGTGAAACAAGTGCTTCTGACACCTCAAAAGGTTCAAAACTTCAAACAAACGTTTAAGTTGGCTCAGTCATTTCGACACTTCGCTTTTTTGGACACTTATTGAAATACAATAAAAGGTTTAAAAAATGGCAAAAGCTCCAACAGAAAGAGTTTAACCATTTATATGAAGTTGAGTAAATATACACTTACTTACTTATACATATGTATGTACGTGCACGGACTGTACTTCAAATGGTTAAATAATGACCAATTCCAGCCAGACGATTTCGATGGAATTTCATAAAGTACTTAGTTTTAAGTTAAAGTGATCATCAATGTGTACATAGTTCTCAGCCGCCCCAGATCTCATTGAAATTGCCGCACTCGAGCCGAAAACACATAAGGTCCGTGATCCTAGAGCGATCTGAGCTCCTTCAGTCGAACGGGTATAGAACTTCTTATATGATAGAAGTGGGAATCATTGAGGCGCCAATGTGAGGCCTTTTACCTGCATTAAACTCTATCGAGTTTCCTTGGGCAACACTTCTGTGTATTTAAGGGAGTAAAAGCATGTCCACAAAAAACTGTTATTCTATCCTTCACAGGAAGACAAGTTGGGCCTCGGTTTGGCTGCCATTAGAGGGTCAGTGCTTGAACAATCTGACGAAGTCTAACACCTTTCAATTCTTCTTTTCCTTTATTGGTCCAAAACAGTACGCCAGTCGCTTTTATTCTTGGCCAACTTACGCATCGCGACCCGCGTTGAATAGTTTCAGAGCTGGAGCGTTTCAGTCCATTCGAACGACATGACATAGCCAGCGTAGCAGCTGGATTTTAATCCCAACGCAGAATGGCCCGTAAATATTTCGCAGAATCTTTCTCTCAGACACTCCTAAAGCCGCTTCAAATGTTTTTGTTGTCAATGCCTCTGCGCGATTGTACGCTCTTGTAAATTATTGCGCCCTAGCGGTTCAGTTATGAGGCTTTTATTGTCTTCTGCAACATCAGATTAAAGAATTCGCACGAAAGGGAATCATCTTGTTTGGTATCAAACGGCTTGAATGTCATTTTATATAGTCGTATTAGTTTCGCGGGGATACAAAATTCAGACATCGCGGCATTAAGACAAGTTCCTGCTGTCGAAAGCGGCTTTGAAATCGACAAAGTGTCGATCTTATTCTCGGGTAGGCCGTCAGCACCAGCAGCTTTCGTACCTCGTCATAGCCAACATCATAGTGGTGGAACATCGACTCCGTCATCATCGGGGGTTCCGGGTTCATTTTCGCTACACCTTTCAGTGCTGCTACCAGTTAGCAGGGTGGAAAAGTGTTCCCTCCATAATTTTAGTACATTCTGGACATCGGTAACTAATTTACCCGGGTCTTGAAGACTTCCGTAAGTCGCCTAACTCTATGGTAAAATTTTCGGCCATTTGTCCTGTCGGCCAGCAAATCAAGCTCTTCGCACTCACTTATTTCGGCCTCCCTCTTCATATTGCGGCAAATGCGCCTCGCTTTCCTCTTCCATTCCCTATAGCCGGCGTTTCGCCCGATCGCAACGAGACCCTAGAGGCGGCATCTTTTTTCACTTAAGCTTCTTGACACTCCTCATCGTACCAGTTATTCTTTCGGGGTCGCTTAAGTGCAACTACGTCTTTGGCGGCGGTACTTAATAAGTGGCAGACAGCCACGTAGCTTGTGCATCTCTTTATGCTTGAACCTGGTACTCCATACCACCATGTTCCAGGCCCTGGCGAAGTGGATCAGTCTCAGTCCGTTGTCAGACGTTTCGTCATGGAGGCTGAGTTTTCCGACGGTGGCTCCATCCAGATCCACCTTTGCCTACCCTGGCATTGAAGTCCCCAAGAACGATTTTGATATCATGGCGAGGGCAGAGCTCGTATGTGCGCTCCAAGCGCTTATAAGAGAGATCCTTGGACACTTCGTCCCTTCAGGGTATGGACGTGAGTCAGTTCCTTTGATACGGATTGTGGCGAGACGTTCGTTCACCGGGGTGACAGTATATGTATGTATATACGTATTGCTGACATACTTAAAAATAATTCCACTAAGACAAACATGAATATTTATATCTTCTCTGGCGATTAAACAAAGCGATTGCTTCAGTACATCGTAATCGCAGGCACCTGAGACAACAAACAAAGTCAAAGTAAATTGCGCGTTGGAGAAACGGATAAAAATCGAAGCACAAAATTACATAGCGAAACGTGTGACAACTCCTAAAAAAGATGAAAGACTATTAAAAAAGTAATAGAGTAATACATTCATAGAAGATTAAAAACACTTAAATCAAAATTTCTCTCGGCTCATATCCCCGGAGATGGCGCACGTAAATTCCCAATTGATTTGCGAATGAAAATAGCAAATATATTTTTATAATTTTTATGAACTTTTCCTATATCTATAACTTTGTCTTTAAGGGAAATATATTTGTAACTTTGTCTTTAAGGGAAATAAATTGGCATAAAAAAACACATAAATGTTCTCATCAACACATATGAAGCTGCAAGGAGATAAGACCGTAAAAAAACAAAACAAAACATGCAGGGGATGTTAAGTACAACCAGCACTGCTTTGAAGCAGTCGGATTTACGAGGCGAAAACGCGAGAGTAATGCACTCAAACGAATGTGCAAATTTACTAACTGTACATTTTTTACCGTCATTTTTTGGCATATTTTTTTTTGCTTTCAACATATTTGCGCCTGCAGATAGGCAACATATTTATTGCCGAACGTCGCTTGATAACCTATCAATTTCCTGTGATTATGATGAGGTGAATGAGCATGGCATGCATGCAAACATATGTACATATGTATGTGTGATCCACACTCACACGCACTATTTTTACAAATTACCCTGCACGACTAGCTCTCTATTTAACGGGCGACAAAGAGTACATAATTACTCGTAAAAATGTATATAAGTTGCCTTTAGTATTTATAAACATAAAATAAATGCTGTAAATTTAGCGAAAAGTTTTTAAAAATTCAGTTAGTCAAAATAAAGAATTGATCTTGATTGGAAAAAATTTATCGCCATATGATGCCGCCTCTATATTCTGCAAGTTTTTATTTTTTTATTTGTATACCAGTTGTTAGTAGACTTTCGATCAAGTATTTTAAGCTGAGTATGTAGAGCACCTAAAGCGTTCAGAGATTAGGCTAGGTAAGCTTGGCCGTAGAGAAGATCTCACATAAACCAAATAATGGTCCCCAGTAGTTGTAAGAATGCAAAAGTTGCAAAAATAAGAAAACATTGAAAGATAGCTTTAACAATTGGCTAGGAGTAGTTCAATTATCATCAATATCCTTCAGTGAGGAGTAACAGGCAGGTCCAAGGTAGCTACATATATATGTCTCGATCTACCAAAAACCCAGCAGATAAGCCCCACGCATTACCGAGCTTTCTCCTGCTTTGTTAATTCTTTCCTTCACATTTAATATCCATATAAGTCAACTGTCCACTATATTTCTGTGATGATTTCGGAGTAAGCAGTACGTTTCGTTATATACTCTGGTTACATAATTTGCTTGACTAAGTAGGGAGTATGAAGCTAAGTTTTCAAGAAGATAATTTCATCATCCCTCATACATGACATATCAGATTGAAATACTGTACTTTTCTGAAATTCTACAATTTTCCCCTAGTATCGGTATTAATAAACCAAATTTTTTAACACTATTATTTATATCTCTCGACATTACTTTCGTAGGAAGAGTGGACTTCAAAGCTTAGTACAAAGTTCATCTATGTGATCTGATGAAGATTCTATCTGCAAATTCAAATTCCCGGTGTATAAAGTCTAGATAAGCATAATTCTAGTTCGTCAGTCTAAGAAAATAGAGACCTCAGGTCCTTTAAATGCGTTGGTACCAAATCCAGAAATTACCTGTCGTTTATTATGAATCCATCCGGTCCTGTTCCTTCAAGCTACGATCGGCGCGATAAGTCATCGTTTGAGATGGTATCCCAGTGATAGTTTTGAAATCCGTTCAGCAGGGCGACAGACAGGAAAACCTAATTCGCGCGCGCAGACTCTTTTGCTAAGTTAGCTGGTTGGAGATATTTGAGAAAGAATTTTATAAGCTTGATAAACCCCAAATGTTATTTCTGCGGTCAGACTTAGGGGCACTGGTTGCCTGGCGGACTCAGGGTCTGGACACTCTTGTATCCTCGGAGGCTTCGATTTCTTTCCGGGAAACACAGATCACTGTGTGTTTAAGGATGAGTGGATGGGGGCGCAGAACTTTTAAACGGATGGGGCGAGCTTGGTGGAAGGGTCGGTATGCACGGAGCTCTCCATCAACCTTAAATTTAGGCTTCCAGATCAATGTAGTGTGTTTCAGGCGATGGCTGTAAGGAAGGTTAATATCTACTCAAACAGGCGGACGGCAATCAGAGCCCTGGGATCGCCTACGGTACCTCGAAGATTTCTGGGGAATGCCTTAATAAGCTTTCGGTAGTGTCATAATATTACCTTGTCAGACCTATTTATGTGCCAGGCCTGCGCATGTGCTGCGGCGAAGGATTTATGGTCCAGGGTAGATCGGAAAGGATACAGGGATCTCCTTAGGCTCCCGAAGCCGGATATCTCGATTCTAGGCGGCGTAATGACAGGTCATTTGAAGGTAATTGTAAAGGTCAAGGTAATTTTTTTTTTATCCAAAAGAACTATTTTTATTGAATTGTTCGCCTGAAAAGCTTTAAATACTGTCACATTTTTATCGCTATCTGTTCTTGTTCTTACGATATTAGATTTCTTCATCAAAAAAGTAAATTTTCCACACTGTGTGGCTTTATAATAATGTGCTTGTTTTTGTTGAAATTGTGGTCCAGATATGTTTTATCAATATATAACCACGGCGTTATATTTATTCAGTATCTATAATAACTCAAAGAAAAGTTTTTCTCATTAAAAAATGGTCAACGCCAATATAGGTGGGTGTTCCTACTCTGCCAAAAACACGAATGCTTCACCGATTTCCAACAGAGGCTTTCATACAAACTCGCATGTACATTGTTGCAAAAACGTGCATTTTTTAATTTAGATAATTGAAAAATTCTGCACTTGAATGGGCATGCCACATACTTACATATGTGCATAGGCACATGCATACCAACACACATACACATATGTATGTATAAAGGGACACTTGAGAAAACTAGAAAAAAATGTGTGCAAAATCGAAGGTAATCATAAAAAAAAGAGGGAAAACTTGAAAGAAAAAAAAATCTATGACCGCTTTCATATGCTCTGCCTCACCATAATCGCTGTAATAATAATAATAGAAGAGATCAGTGCGCTTAAGCTGCCAATAAAAGTAAATCAAAGTCACAAAGGCGCAAAGCGATGAGCGAACTTATACAAGCGATTGCATGTGAAGGGAAATACACGCGCGTGGTAAGGGAAGTAGGGCTGGAGCGTTGCCCATGCTCTACCAATGTAAGCGGCATTTCCTGTTTTAAATTGTGCATTTACAACTTACCACCCCCTCTCCATACCACAGCCAAACTGCCAACTGACTTGGTGACTCTTCTGCACACATATCATATTTTTGATTTCCTTTCGCTCTGTTCCTTTTTCCATTTTTATGTTCTAAATTCTTTGCGAATTTTAGAGGTTTTCTATTTTTTGTGTGCAATTTGAAAAAAAAGTCATAATCGCTGATAAGTGCGGTCTACGAGTATATGCGCTGCCATTCATTACCCTCAATCCGGTGCCGAAATATGTGCAGAATGCCGTCGCTCTCCTCCCCGTTCCACCTCAGCGGTTCCCTGCCAACCATATGTGTGCGTTGATGCAAATTTTATGGCCACAGATACGAGTAGGTAGTGAATGCGCACTAGGGTGGTCCAGAAATGCATGTAAAAAAAATGAAAGTCGGAATTTTTATGCTCTCACCCCTGCGGATTGTTCTATACCGAAAAAATACCCTTATTTTTTTATTTTGAAGTCAAAAAAAAAAATTTGAGGTCGCTCAAAGCGCTCAAAGCTTTCTAGGTCCGCCCTAGAAAATACCAGAAAAAGCAATGGGGGCGGGATAAATAAAAAATATTTAGCATTGAAAAATGGTTAAATAAACAATTGGATATTGTTATTGGAAGCCTCCTGAAGAGAATCACAGTATTCCGATCGAAAAATATTGATTTTCAAGAATTCCATACCATTTCCACAAAAAGTTTTTATTCCCCTATATAAAATACTTGGAAAACTTTGAGTGCCCTTTTTTTGAGTTCAAAATAAAAAATAGGGGTATTCCGTTAAAACAATCCTAGGGAGTGAGAGCATAAAAACTCCGACTGTACTTTTTCACATGAATTTTTATGCCACCCTAATGCGCACACATGTCAGTATATGTGCGTATATGTCCGTTTGTATGTGAAAAGATAGCACAATTTCATTCTCAGATTTCTTAGCTTTGATTTCCCTCAGCCACTTTTGCACTGATCCTTTTTTTTGGTAATCATTCAACCTCTGACTCTACATATTTCCTTTTATTTCTCGGCAAGTTTTTTCTTTTCAGAGCTTTTGCATTCGGCCCTGAAAAATATTAGCTTTCGTCGCTATTGTTATACGCCGCCGTTGGGATTAGAATATTAAAAGTTATTGAAAAAATCGCTGACAAAAGAAGAATAAATATTTGCGAACGCTACAGAGGCGTAGCAAGAACAACAACAAACACATTCCAGCCATTTCTGGTACCATTCATACATATTTTTCCGTTGCTTGCAAATTATTGCCTACTCGTGCCGGCAGGACGCGCGCACACACACATGCACATGCACAAATACATACTTGCTAATATGAATGCAGTAGAAAATAATCGCAGAAGTACCTCTTTTATGTTGCATTTTAATTTCGTTTAAATTGCTTTTGATATTTATTGTAAGCCATTTCAAGTGGTGGCAAAACCGACGGGTAAGAAAAAGGGGTAGATCGACTAGTTTCTGTGAATATTAATTTGAATTCATTGCCTAAGATATAACGGCATAATTTTCTGACTCATGTGTGCCGATAATTTGGTATACTTATCTTCTAAATATGAGGCGATGAAAGCGAAAGAGGTTCGTGAAAAAACGCAGGATTTTTAGTGATATCCTGCTGTTAACTGGACCTCATCTGTCGAAAAACCATTTTTTTTAGAATTCTGATATCTCTTCTCTTCTGCTATTACATATCGCTAATAACTTGCTTTTCTTGTTATTTTTTGGCCTAATAAATCATTTCAAAAAATTTTTTTACTAAGATTGAGGCTGTTTTTTATGAAAACTTATTGTGTAAAAATCAACAATAGTTTATAAATGGTAGCTACTATTTCGGAGATCACCACAACTCCTCATCGGACTTCTTCAAGCTAGCAAAATATTAAAAAAATTTTTAAATAAAGAAAGGGTATTTTTATTGGATCGAAAAATATTGTTTTCGCGAATTTAATACCATTTCTACGAAAAGTTGTTGTTGTTTTTTTCGATATAGAACAATCCTAGGGGGTAAGAGCATTAAAATTCCGACTTTACGTAGTTTGGACCACCCCTAATTCTTGATTCATGGAAAACGGACTTCTAAGCGAAGGAACTCTGTGGAGTGAGTGCAGGCTTCTTCATTTGTTAATGTGTAATATCTCACTAACTACAGTTTTCACAGGACATTGGACCCTGGGCCCTCACGCAGCAAGACTAGGACTGGAACACAACACGTCTTGTCGTAGCTGCAATTCATCAGATCCAGAACAAAACGGTGGAGCAGCTTCTGTGAAACGGCCTAGCACAAGGAAATACCAGCATTAGATTTCTAGACAAACCTTTCATTTGCAGCTTAACAGAAACATATGCAACTTGTAAGGTTCTTAAGCTCCAACGGCTGGATTTACCATCACGTAAATCCTCCACTGGTACTTGTATAAAAAATTCAACGGTCGCAAAACCTGTTGGTGATATTTATGGGTATATACATATGTACAAATAAAAAATAATTTTGAGTGATGGAAGTCTTTATTTCGACATTTTCAATTGTTTACGTAAAGTGGAAAGGATGTTGTCCGTCAAGTGGGTGCCGCTTAAAAGCCTGATTATGGCAACTTAACTTAACATAACGGAACGTAGAACTTAGAGAATCAAAATGAAACAGATTTCGACGTGGCATTAAGTTACGTTAAGTTTCGGCTGTTCAATTATAAGCAACACCCATTTAGTAGAATTTTTAAGAGAGAGCCGTAAGTTACGTTAAGTTGCCATAATCAGACCATAAGAGCTGCGCATTTTTGACATTAACTTCAAGCAACCCCAAAGAAAGTAGTGATTAAGAAGAAGGGGGATTAAGTTTGCTCACCTTCTATGAAGCCATTTCCGTAGCCTTGCAACTTAGCTTAACTACATATCTTGTGTTAGCCGTTTCTAGAGTAAAATTATGTAAAAATTATGTTTTCTCATTGCCCGAAAAAGAAGGTTTTCAAAGGTTATCTGAAGTCAAGTATGTGTTATAACCGAACGAATTTGCTGCTGTTTTACACATGCAATTAATTTTTGACTTTTTGAAAAGCGAAAAATGAGAGAAGAATATGTTCTTCTAGGCAGGGCTGCAAACCATTCCAAAGATCTTAGTGAATAGTACTATGAATATATGAAGCATAAGATGAATATTGGCTTGCACGAGCTTTGATATAGATAACTTCCAAAGGTAGCTTGCCTGCAAGTTTCTTTAACCTTGAGCCCAAAAAAAAGAAAAGGAAATAGGTCCAGTCCAGAAAATAAAGTAAAATGCCAACAAAATTTTTTAAACTCAGTCCAAGTTTGACGAAAGTGAGTGGTTGCTAGAAGCGATGACCTGCTATAAAGCTATAACTCATATTGGGTATTTTGGTTTGGACCGAG
The DNA here is from genome assembly GCF_013731165.1 of Rhagoletis pomonella. Taxonomy (NCBI): domain Eukaryota; kingdom Metazoa; phylum Arthropoda; class Insecta; order Diptera; family Tephritidae; genus Rhagoletis; species Rhagoletis pomonella. The sequence continues at coordinate 71,123,382 of NW_023458560.1, forward strand.
GCGTGAGGAAAATTCCGCAAATGGTTGATCCCAAGTGCAGACAGATGCTTCTGCACTTTCCCCTTTCATTGTCTTCATGGGCACCCTTGCTTGTATTGCCAACCCATTAATGCCGAGTCGAGGGCTCTTTTTACTGGAGCATCGTTATCCATTTGTACGAAATGTCCAAGCCAGCGCAATAGTTATTTGAACATCCCAAACTCTTCTCACCTGTATTTCTCATCGTCTCTGTTTCTGCGCCAAAAAAAGGACGACTATAGATAAATAGGTAGCAAATCTGTTGGTCTAGAGAAAGCTATGTCGAGCTAAAGTAGCACCTGCTGGCATACATTTTTTTTCGCTTTATTTACTTCAACTTCATGGATTGGAGTAGAAACTCAGCAAAGATCTACTTGAAAGCAGAAGATTTAGCTCAGTAGATTTATTGTAACCAAGTTGAGTCTGAATGTAACAAATCTATTCGGCTTTTTAATACTAATTCCGACAGTTTGGATAATTCTGAAGTATTTTGGAACTTCTGGTCTATCCGATTGTTATTGGTGGTTTCCTGTTTAGCATCGGGGTTTCCAGTTTACTGCCGACAGGCTAAATAGATCAGAACTGAAACTCAAATATAGACCAAAGTGCCTTTGGCATTTTGACAAATTGACATTTGATGCATACATACACAGCTCTGAAGAAATCTTGACCGACCCACAGCGTTAAAGGTAAAGAAACTGGTCGAGAACAGCTTGCAGCAATGAAAAGATTTGAGAGAACATGTTTCTTACGAAAAGGTATCGATTTAAGTATATTTATGTATACTAATTTAGCGAATACAAACATAAAGTATGTACCCAGAATTTTTCGATTTAATTGCCTTCCCCAAACATTATTTTACACATCTCCTATCGCAGAGCAATCAAACGACATATTCACATACATATGAGCGTTTATTGAAAATATTATGACAAACATAATGAAATTATTTATCGAATTCACACCTTCAAAGCGAGATGAAATAGATAACAACCGCAGGGCGCATGTCATGGCGCTGGCAGCAATGGAACGAGCAATCAATCGCCCACATTTGAGCATAGATTAATACATACATACATACATATGTATATAAATTCGTGCATATATGTATGTATTTAACTATGTATTTGTAGGCCAGCACAATGTGCAGTAGGTGGAGAGCTACCCTGCAAAAAATGGGACTTATCCGGGATGACTCCGGGAGCAATCGCAAAGGAGCATGCGACTAATACCACTTTTGATCTTTTAATATGGAATGAACTGATCGCTTTTGTTCGGGCATGTCCTATGAAGAGACTAATTGTTCACCTTTATACCCGCACGGGTATAAAAAGCGACTAGTCACTTTTAAAAAATAAAAATAAAAATTTGCGCCAGCGGAGATTCGAACCGGGGTGCTCAGTTTTGTTAGGCGAATACTCTCTCTGTGTGCCAACGCCGCACATGAAATTTCATTGACCAAGAGCGTACATATCATGAAATCGTTAATAGTACCCGTTAGAGATGAGTTGCGGACTAATTGATCTCCAATTATACCCACAAGGGATGAGTCGAGACTAGTTGACCTCCATTAGTACCCGTATGAGTCTAGTTGGGACTAATTAATGCCTAATTGTACCCGATTGAGAGTAATCTCGGAATACTCTCTTTAGAGATTAGTCGCACAATTTTTTGCAGGGTAGTTAATTCAAGTGTTACAAAAATTGTTGCCAGATTGATTTAACACACCAAATTCAATTTAGGCAAATATGAAACTAAAGCAATTAAAACTGTAACTGTATCATAGTGTGTGTTCGTATGTGTATGTGTTTCGATTTATGTGTGTGTGTGAATTTATTCATCTAAATACTAATCCATAAACAGGGCGTAAATAAACAATAACAGGACGAGACTTACACCAGCAGACAAGTGTTAAATAAAATATTTTCCAAAAATTTCGTGCTCACATCTACATACATACCCTACATATGTACATAGTATGTACAAAAATACATATTTAGTAAGCTAGTGTATATGTGTGTGTGGGACTGCAACCAATTTATTTTTGGATATCTACCATAATTAAATGATAAACTAATCTGCTTATTTAATCAGAAGAACGAAAAGCGAAAAATTAAAATGAGGAGTGGGTTTAAAAAGGGTTGAAGAAATGAGGCAAGGAAAAAAGGACACTATTCTTTGTACGTAAAATGTAAATGAATGGATAATACATACATGATTAGAAATCGCAGTGGTCTTGAAAAATCCATTCCTTTTTATCTCTTCTACTCTTGCGCTGTGCCATATTTTCCCATTAAAATTTGTTCAATAATTAAATTTTTGCACATTTCTAACACACTGCCAACGTGGCCCAAAAAGGTGCAAAATGCTTACATAAATCAAACACTAGCAACAACGTTTCTACACCATTCCAGTAGCCGATGTATTCCTCAACAGTATTTAGTTGCATGAACCAAAAGAAATTGTTTTCGTTAGTTTCCATCAGCACCTCTTACTCCAAGTAGTGGTTCATCGTTGACACTATGCAAATAGTCAGATTCTTAGCTGCGAAAGGTAGCCCGCAAGGGGGAGTGTTATCTGGCCCTGACGGAAACTAATCGGACGGAGCTGGGGCATCAGATCTAAACTGGTAAGTTGGATGTCACCCTCAAACCCATTCTAATTTATGCTGCACCCATCTGATAGAAGGGGGCTGAAGTGAAGGCCACGGCGGTCAAGCTCAGCTACAACTACAAGCCTGCGTGGGCGTCACTGGCGCGATGAGAACAACACCAACCGCGGCTCTAGAGGTACTTCTTGACTCATTGGGTCATGTAGAGAACAAGAAGCTTATACACTTCCACCCATAGGATTATAAATGAAGAAAATGGGCTGCGCATGCGCAACTAAAAAACACATCTACAGCAGAGTGGCTCCCCGCTCTTAAGGCGCATGAGGTGAACTCAAAGCTGGGTTGGGACTGCCCTCTGATGTTAATACTTATCGCATCCAGGAACCGGATATACCTGGCAGATATTCTCGTCATAAATGGGGGTTGCACAGGGATCCATAGGCCCAGGACCCTTTACAGGTCTGCCATGGAGCCCCTTAAACAAAATTACTATATCTGGAGGAAGAACTAAACGCAATATTACTGGATAAATACGTCAGGTAGCGGACAGGACAAGTCCTTCATTCCGGATCCATCAATAAGGAGCACCGAAGAACTCCTTCACCTCTGTAGGGTGATGAAACACTTGTGAAACATGGGAGTTTTTAAGTCTGATCAGTGTAGGTTGTGCAACGGAGAACAGGAAACAGCAGAACACATTATGTGACACTGTGAAGCACTCACTAGGACTAGATTTTGCTTTCTAGGATCACCTAGCGAGGTTTCTTACCAATACGTGGATCAAAGATGACCTGTAGTTGAATATAGGTATGTTTCAATAGATTGTTTTCGGTCGCGGTAACTAGGTGATCCAATCAGATCTAAGATACAGGTTTAATGTTGCAGCGATATTGCATCGTCGCCAGCTGGAAAAAAATTGTCCAAAACCTTCCTTCGTCCATATTTTGGAAAGATGTTTAAGCAAGCACCTCTCGAGAGATCTGTTACATATTTGAATCGTGAAGGATCTCCATTAACGCTACTTCCTGGAAATACTTATTCCATTATTGCAGTAATAACTGTTTTCCCGCGTGAAGACACCCAATCACCCTATAAGTTAATTTTTCATTTCTAAAACCTATCCTCCTTTCATATTAGAGTAGAAACGTCAAGCCTGAGTCAGAAAATGTTAGTGGTTATTTTCGATTGACCGGCCTGACTTAAGTATGCGTTACCATTTTAATCTCTGGAGACCAAAAAAGGTTAGAGAAACAAGCTCTCTTTCAGGTACTCACTCATGGGGCTCCTCACTCATCACAGACTAAACGCCAAAATATGTAGGGTAAGTCCTGATTTTTAATACAGTCGAAGCAGTGAATTTCCTGACTCTGCGGTCGGTTAATTAAGTTAATAGTAAACAATAAAATGGCGTGTATGTCGATAACAGGTTTGAAACGCTTCAACCCCAACAACAACAACAAAAAACTGTAGAGCGACAATTGTACGGACGAAGAGCTCAAGTTTTACCGTGATAGCCTCATCAATCTGTCTTAAGGAGACAGTCAGGCCTAAAGTTAAGGACTCCTTGTGACACCACGACTGGCAATTTAACTCCTCTTTGCTTAACCACTTCGATTTCCTGTGGATATCATTAGGCATCTTAAGTTTATATCTGCTCCTTCACATAAGTACCTAGGGCGCCAAAAAGGGTGATCAAACATAGCATAACATTTGAGGTGGGGTCACCCGCCTTGAACGATTGTTTTTCTCTCCCCAAAGGCATTTACCCTATAAATCCCAAAGAGAGGATTTTCTGGTCCAGTTTTCCTAAAGGCCTCTGGTATGACGATATTGACCGCTCCTCAATGCCATGAAAGGCTTCTCGCACAGTTTTTGAAGCTGGGTCTAGATACCCAGTAGGAAATACTGATTAGTCTGTGGTAAACATGAGACTAGTTCCAAGAGAAGTTGTAAAACCAGACATTTTAGACTTCTTAAGATAGCCGATATGATTATAAAATTCCGTTGATTTATTTATTTCTCACTGTGTTTAAACACTCTGCCCACACCTCACACGCTCTCTCCACTCTGTCTGTCACATAACCAGTCTGTGATGTGCCGTTGAAAAATATTTTTGTCAGCTGCTTTTCATATTAGATTTACTGTTATTTACCTGCTCGTTTTTAGCCGATTTTGGTGCTTACTCAGCTTCCATTCGATCCTCTCCCATTTCCAAACGTATTCGCTTGTGTTTAGAAAAGTAATTACCTTAAACCCCCAACAATATGTACACCATCCAGAGTACTTCCTCTCTACAACATAGCATTTTTAAATACTTGCATTTGCTAGGATAATGCTCTGTAGCACCTGTGCACCAGCACCACTAACCCCATCTATCTTACTGCAGCAATTGAAGCCGTAAGTCAGCTCAAAGCGCACACGGATGCTTGCCACATCAGCTGGCCGCTCATACCTCCACAGCGACGCCCAAAACTATACACTATTATTTTGCAAAATTTATGTTGTATAAAAACTATTCGAAAGCTTCGCAACATTAGTATGGAATCGGGTTATTTCTGTGAAGTGGAGTGGAGGAGTAAATGGCAGAAAATGCTGCACCACAAAATGTCATTTTTCAAAGGAAAATCGTTAGTGGTCAGTTGTTTCGGTTGATTGTAAGCCACACCCGACACCTCATTCCACTCTGTTTTATAGTTTTTAATAGTTTTTCGCTTTGTGGCACATCCACACATTCGCTAACAAGCATTTCAATAGGTGTGTTTACATCCTTACCGTACATCCTTAGGTCAGGTGTCGGCACAGCGTTTTTGCATGAAGGACATAGGCAAAGAGCTCCTGTGTCACATGTGTTCCCCACACAAAGAATGACAGCTGAACGTGAGGTTCGTTTCAAAGCATTTCTTATGTTTTTATGGAAGTACAAAATTACCCAAAATTATTTCTCTGAAAATATGCAAAGAAAAACTATCAAATTCTACTAAAGAGAGAGGACATTTTATATTTAAACCTTTTTTTGTTTGATGTGGGAAATTCACCTTGGTGTGCTTTATAATGACAAAGGGAACATTGGTAGTTGAAATATGTGAAAAATTAATACCAAACTATTCAGGAAGCACAATTATGGCAAATATCAAATTGAAGTTATAATTGTGGAGTTGGAAATAGGTTTTTTGTATATTTTATAAAAAAAAAATTAAATTGCTATGAAAAAATCGATAAATCACATTGAGGCTCATTTGGTGTAGCAAAAAACAAAACCCTTTAAAAAGTAAACAATTCTTTTAATTTTTCTTTGAACCCACATTTTTCAAAATTGACTTGACTTAGTCTGTAAGGAGTTAATTTAATATAAAAAAAACCCGAAACGCGTTTACCGAGGCTATAAGCATGCCATGGCCTTCAAAGTAATTGTCTCAAAGCCTTTCCTGAAACTGAATGATTTCATTGATTCAAACAACCCTAATTAGAGGTTATTCTCTTCGTACCTCTAAAATTCGTCGAATATAAATCTTCTCCAAAAATGGATGCGAGAGAGTTTATAAAAATGATAGTTCTGCCAAATATGTGGTAGTAGTTGAGAAGAGTTCATGTGATCGGGATCTATGGAAAATAAGAAGCCCTAAAAATTATTTAATTGTTTGACAATATGCAGATATAGGTTTCTTTGTTCCTATCCAACCTTTATTATTTTCCGTACCGCTTTTACTCAAATGTTGTCGGTCAATATATACAAAGTACTTTCAATACTCGGCTGGGTTAGCTTACAATGGGCGACACTGCCTTGTGGAACTCATTCAGACTCAGGGTCGTTTGTGATTTCGCCTGGGGTTTACAGTTATACCCGTTCCCCTACAAGGCAAACAAGTATGTTACTGCTCTGAGATCGTGCATTCAGTAACTGCCGATAACTTTTCTTCTCAGTTGGGCTAACTCAGCGGCAGAGTTTCTTTTCTTGAGTATGAGGAAAAACCGTATTTTTTACCTCTTTTCGTGCTTTTTTTTAATTTAATGTCCCCAAAGCTGGTATGGTCAATCAACACTGAATATGAAGAGAAAAAATGCACACCACTCAAACAGCTTCGGGAGGTTAGAAATAAAAGAAGCTACAATTTTACTAGCAGTTTCAGTGCTTTCGAAAAATATTTAAGTGTCATTCTAAAAGCGACATTTCAAAGAAGTTGATATTTGCTTTTCTTTGCCAAAAATCACCGAAATATCAGTGATAAAATAAGAGAGTATTAAAGCGGCCTATCTTAATATCCCCTAATATGAAAATCCTCTCCAAAAAAACCAAATTCTATAAAATATATTTTTGGAGCATATCATCTATTACTTAAACCAAGTACATATAAATAAAGTTTTATATCGCCATATGCTTTAATTTTAAATTTCGTATATTTTTCCTATGATTAAAACTCTAATTCAGCCAGCGTCCCACCTCTACGCCAGCAACATCATTTAAAAATATACCTAACGTGTACAATATTTATGTTTGCATCTTGTAGGAATAAAATTTACATTAGAAATCTCTTTTTCATGGTTATAATAAGATTTCATGTTTCTCACAAACACATTTCACCAATCACCCCCACCCACCATTTGCAATAGCAAAGCAGCTTGTTTTGAATCGTAAAGTCAGCATTATTGCGCTGAAATAGTCTGCGGCACGCGCCCATCAAACTCGAACTAACAGTAGCGCATCTTGCATGGCTTGCCCACTCTAAATGTAATACCGTTAAATCTACCTTGGCTCACTTCGCCGACACCTTCCTACAGCGCGCATCTTTCCTGCTGCGGCGACATGCTAATAAGCTGTCATTAGTGTAGTCCTTTTGTATGGGGCGAGGAGCGAGCGGAGAATGCTTTTATATGCATTTTTTCTTCATTTGAAAATGTTTTTTATTTATATATACATATATTTTTTTTAAGCAGAAAAATTCCAATTCCAGCAATTCGTTACGCACGATACTTTCTACCCCCCATCCCTTATTTCATTCTTACGTGGCGCTTTGGCGGCTTTTAACGGGATTTACACCCACAACTTGACGTTTGAATGGGAGCCGTTGTGACTGCTTGACGACCATCAGTTCATTACCTTGAATTCACAGTTACTTTTAAATGTTGCGTACTACTCGCTGTACCCCCGCGGCTATGCTGATTTGTAAGAAAAAGTTGCTGCCTTGTAATATTTGGCGCTTTTTTTTTTGAATTTTCCCTGCTTGTTTACTATTTGTCTGCGCATTACTTACATACCTGATTTGCGTTGTCCTGGAAACAGCTGGTTTCGTGTTTTTTCCTAAGTTCTTTTTCTGCACACAAATAACGCTGATGGAGGTATCATTACATTTTTATTGTCGTACATAGAATTTGTTACGTTTTTTCTTGAATTTTTTTTTTCTCATTTTTCTACTAATTTTTATGTAGCCAATGTTGCCCGCGAGTTTTACAACTGCGCTGGTTATTTTATACAATTACCATGAATATTACCGCAACGACTTTTTGGCCTCATCTTGGCAGCAGCTAAGGGGCACAATAGATCATTTGGTCGCAGTGCATACCTCTACTTAATCTATCTAAATCTTGGCAGCAGCTGTGCCGACAGCTAATAGATATGAAACATTTTAGTGGTATTTGTGTCCTTTATTTTGCTTTAAGAATAAATTATCGTTTAAGCTGGTGAACTCCCCTCAGCTGGTAAAAATTTTAAAATGCTTTAAATACAATTGGATTTTCGTTGCAAAGCGGAGGTGTATACGAATATATTCAACGAATACAAAAACTATTCTTTCTTCTGTGATTAATTCATAGGCGTTTTTTTTGAAATTTTCGTTTTTCGAATATCGAATAAACCGGAATTTTTCATCGAACAAACCCGATTTTTTTCTTTTCATACATTTGACCTCTCAATAAAAGTTTTTAGTTCTTCGAATTTTGCAAGACTTTTTTGTGTTGAAGGTAAACCCCTAATAAATGTAGCTTCTCCTCCATTTTGTGTTCTACTTCCTGATGTTGTGACACAAAATGCACTTTTACTCGACCTTCGAAGAACCTTTTTTTAAGGCAGAAGTACACTCGGAGGTTTGCCATTGTCTGCCTAGGACAGACCGCTATTAGAAAAAACTTTTTTTGAAGTTGCTGGGACCAGAAATTGAACCATGGGCCTCCCGGGTGGCAGTAGGCACTTCGAAGTACTCGGCTTCAGCGGCAAGACCCCTACTCAAAGCTCTAAAAAAATGCAATAATTCAATATTAAAATGAGAACAAACTAGAATTTTTCATTGATTTTATTTGTTTTACTTTTGATCTAAAAAACCTTTAAACTTATTTTATTTTGCTCTTTTCTAAATAAAAGTTATCTTTACTGTTAATAGTTTTATTGCAATTTTTGGTCATGACTTCACACCAACATATGCATTTTCACAGTATGAATACTATGTTAAATAAACCCGGCGTATCCGGTTTTTGCTTAATTTCAAACTCGAGAACCGCTTTTTTCAAAATTGGAATTTCTCGAATAGCTCGAAAACCGGTTTTGGAAAACACTGAATAATCAAACAGAAATGTGGCGGCAGTGTGGAACATCCTATACATCGACATCTGCTGTTCTGTCAAAAACAGAAAATAATGGACTAATTTTTTGATGTAAAAGAATTTAGACTCTCGGTTTCCACAACATAACACGGCGGCAAAGAGCAGCTGATCGCGAGGATGCACTAGGTATAAGGCGAAATTCGGTCTGAATATCTTCTTCTTCTTATTTGGCACTTCAACCTTGTTCCGATTTGGGCTGAAAAGAAACACCTTTACCAATTGCCTGTTTCGTTTGAAAGGTTGTGCATTCCGAGCGGATACAGGTTCTTCCATTGTGTTCGTGGCCTCTTAATGCCACCCATTTTTGGTCTAAGGTGCTCCTATTCAAATGTTTGGATGTGTAATTATGTATAAGTAGCCCTGTGTGATATGTAACTCAGAGTAAACGATTTTCAATCATCATAATTAAAATTAAACTTTCAATGGCGAAGGGTTTAGAGGGCTATATCCAAAGAGACCCGCTCACCCGCCCACATTTTTTGTGTTGGAATTAAGCTATGAACTAAGGCCCCTGGGGTATGATGATCAATGCGAGCATCCTCTAAAGCTTAGCATCCAGAATTAGTCCTAAATACTCGTACCTTTTTTAGAAGAAATCTACATCAGAATTTCAGCAAAAGTAAATCGAATGGAACCATCTAACCATTTCCATCTAAACCCTCAATCGTATTCAGTGTTGTTTCCGCTTTCCTCAAAAATAGCAGTGAGAAGTACCCTGTAATAAAACGGCCAGATCATCTGTATAAGTCCGTGGGTATAGCTATAATATTAAGGGTGACGAGAAGATAATAAATTGTCTAAATATAGAATATTATTCCTTTGCGGACTTTGGTTTTGATAAAGATCAAGGATACCAAATCATTTCCTTAACTGATAGTAGATACTGTAACGCTTTCCAATCTGAGCTTTCTCGCGAATATTTTGGAAAGTTCCTCTATCTTGAAGCTGATTCTGGCTGTAGCGGATCACGGAAACAGGGTAAAATATCTAAAAACCAACACAAATGCTTAATTTGACTGGGTAAGCGATAGCTAACCTAATCCAATCTAAATTAGCCCAACAGTTACCAAAGCGAAAAATCTCTAAGCCAGTTTAAGGTGTATCCGAGCGTTTACGATATATTTTTATAAGGCACAGGAGGAAGTTATCTTGTGCTTACGCCTTCGTCAGTCAACGGCAATAAAAAACCATTCGTTGGTAAAGTACGAATTAAATATATTGCTCAGCAATTCAACTGCACTAATGCCTGATTAAAAATGAAAGAATTAATATTAATAGCATGTACTAAAATTCTGCTCTACCCTACCAACCTACAACTCTCAGCAAGTTAAAGAAAAGCGCAAATACTTATAAAAGAATGTGCTGTGCCAACTATTTTTTGATAAAATTGTTTTAATAAGGGACCGAACATAACAGTTATTGATGAAAACTGTCATGGAAAAATTCACTATGAAGGAAATGTTCTACAACCAAGTGAAACATACCAATCGATTTCGTTTTGCACCGAGACTCAAATTTGAAAATACATTTTTATTTGCAATTTTTATGCAAAATTTAAAAAAATAACAATTATATTTGATTTTTTTATTATAAATCCAAAATAACAATTATTTTTGATTTGTATATTATATGGTTTAGATAACAGTTATTGAAGAGTTTTATTTATAAAAGTCATCAATAAAAATCAGTCAGCGACTTTTACTTTTAAAAGTTATTAATATAAGTCAGTGACCGACTTTTATTTTTTAAATCAATCATATAAAAGTCATTAACCTTTTTCGCAGTTAAGAAGGTGTTGGAAAACAAAAGTTTACTACGACTTATTCAATTGACTTTTATAAGTATGATTGAAAAAAGAAAGATCAGTGACTGATTTTTATTTATGACTTTTATAAATAATAGTCTTCGATAACTGTTATTTAAGACACATCATTTAATAATCAAAAATAACTGTTATTTGCACATTATTTAAATAAAAATCAAAAATAATTGTTGTTTTCGATTTATAAAATAAAAGTCAGAAATAACGGTTATTTAAAGAGTAATTAAATAAAAATAAAAAAAATAATTGTGAAAGAGTGATTTTTTTTAATAAAAGTTGTAACTGTTACGGTCCCTGGTTTTAATCCTTGAGTTCATTAAGAATAATCAGTAAAAACACCAGCCATTATTTTGTGTTTAAATACCAATAATTTGCAGTTAATGTAGCGCAAAATTATTTCTGTACATCAATTTTCTGCATTGAAAATAATAAAATAAAATTAGTAGACATTTCACTGCGACGAGCGAGTACCCATTGGGAATCCATGGATAATAAAAACATCAACAGGAAATTTAATGGCATTTATTAATTTAATTGTAAACAAAAAATAATAATAATGGACAATAATAAAAACGAAAGAGAATTTAAAATGTCTACCGCAAGGCAAGCGCGCGGCCTCTACGCAGACCAGACCCATTTGGCCCGGAGTAAAGCCGTTAATGCAATAACATTAACGTCAAGAGCCGTCACAGGTTCAAAACATTTCGCAAATCTAATGAGCCTTAACGGCATAAAATGGGTGGGAAATTTCATAAGTAAAAGCAGAGGAAGAGCAGGCGAACAAAGTACCGCGAAAAACTGAAAAATTTACACCCAAAAAGCGCAGAAAAAAAAATGCTGAAAATGCAACAAAAAATAAAAAATAAAAATAGACAAACCAGAGATTAAGAAAAAAGGTCATGAAGCAAAAATTGACAGCTCACTGTTGCAGAACCGGAAAAAGAGTCAAATTAAAGTGGAATGCGCCGCGCTGGCTGTTGGCATATTGAAGGCGAACACAGAGCGCGCCAAATGTCGACAAATGCTTCGAAACAAACCCAAGCGTGTCGGACACGGTGTCCCAAACTCGGACGCCGTAGTTTACACAAATGAAAAAAAAACGAACGCAGTAAGGGCGCGAAAACGCAGTCCGTCGCGGTGTCAAAGGCAAGGAAGTGTTAGTCAGTCATTTAGGGTGTGAAATTGAGAATTAAAATGTCCTGCATACATATTACACATACTTTTTAGTATTTATGCTGTGCGGCGCTTACTCTATTTTCATTTCAATTCATCTACACGCTTGTCTATTCCGTCCGAAATTCCGCAAGCAGGGGGAATTGCCCCACCAGCGAGGTCGCCGCCACATCATTTTGACTTTGCAAGTATTTTAGGGTCGCATTCCGTTTTCTGTGATTTTTGCTCCTTATTTCCGTCGGTTTGTTGTTCAACTTTGCTATTTTGCATTGTAATTTGATTGTTTTTGTTTTGCTATTTTGTTGTTGCCGTTGTTGCGTTCGTTATCCTTGTTGCCTTGGCATCAAAACTCGTGTAGTGGGTGATGTGGTCTTCTGTTCTGTTTCGTTCGGTTGCGCGTTGCTTTGTCAGCATGTTTTAGTTAATTTCCATGTAAATTAAGTAATAAAATGTACCGTTTAATGTTTAAATTAATGTCCCGCGTTAAATTTACATTGTTCGCCAAGTCGTTAATTGCAATGATTTCATCTACATTCATTCATTTGCCATTCATTTCTATTTTCTTGTAATATCGTTAGCAACTAACTATGTTTTGGATGTTTGTATGCATGTATGTAAATAAACAGTTAAATATTTATGTTGTTTAGATTGTTTTGTTATGTGTTGTCGCTGCATTGTGTTAATAATTTGCTAAAGATTATTGGCTGTGCGAATAAAATTAGATTTGGGCGAATGTTCAATTGGTGCTGCTGGTGCAAAGGAGCGCTGATTCACGTCCTAGAAGGATATCCGAAAATGTAAATAAAAATAAACAGGTATAATGCCAATATACTTAGTAGGATTGGATGACCATATTTTTCTGAATGCTTTCTTAGTATTCGGTTGACAAACTCAATATATTTTAGATATTTAAAAAATAAAACAATAAATACAGGGTGATTCAATAAGATCACAGAATTTCTTTTATAAATAAATCACAACGAAATTTCTCGAAATATTTTTATTTTTTATTTTTATTTCATTGAGTTTGTTAGTCCATGACATTTATGTTTGAACCACAATATCAGTTAAATACTCGCCACGACGACTTTGGCAAACTAGGATGCGCATATCAAAATTTTTCTAGAATCTTTTAGCATTGTTTGGGCTATTTATCATAAAGTTAGTCAATTTTTTGGGTGTAACAGAATAAGAGATCGCGCGACCTGAAAGATTTTATGTATCTCTTAAAGAGCGAGTCCCTAACCCAGCGTGGGCAAGATAGCTTCGTCTTCGCTAATGAATCCCAAAAGGGCCCTGGTTGCCGAATCCCTTATAAAAAAGTGTTCAACCATTGAAGATTTCAAATAAATCAGTCTTTGTCTGGCCAAAGCCGGACAGGGACAGAGGATATGCTCCGAAGTTTCATCATCCTCGATCCTCGTGGTGCCAGTGGAATCGCAATTTGGGTGACCGCTCAGGTACCCAGAAAGTAGACTGATGCCATTTCTATTTGCTAAAACAATATCGTTTCTGTTGAAAGGATCGCCGAAGAGCCTGACCTATCTAAGGCCTCCCACCGCTCCCCAATACTTATTGCATTTAGAGTGACCCACTCAGTAATAATGGAGGACCAACTGAGACCACAGAATGGTCCAGGTCACGAAAAGGCAGTTAGCGATCCTTCTCGCGTCAACTCGTCGGCGACCTCGTTGCCTCTGGGTACACAATGGCCTGCTACCCAGCACAGTGTTACCATGTTTTTGGGTGCTTACATTTTTAGCGTGTCAAAGCAAAGCAACGCTAACCAGCTTGGATTTCATAGACCTGTTTGAAAGGGACCAGAAAAGCGCCCTTTAAACCCTTTTCAAGGTTTAATTTTTCTCAGTTTAAAATCGCGACTACTTCAGCATCACACACCGTGCGTCATTTGCTTATGGGAATTGCAAGTTTGCCCCAAAAATACCTCCACCTGCTCTATCCTCCTTCCTTGAACCGTCAGTGTACCAGTTTACGTATCTGATATCAGGTGCAGGCCCATTTGCCCAATCTTCGCGATCGAAATAAATAAACAAACTTTATGTCAAAGCAAATCTCTATAGTCATGGAATTAGAGATTCCGCATTTTTCCAACCCTGGTATCTTACCAAGAATACCGACATGAAGCTGCTTCGAGAAGAAGCCGTCGTTAGATAGTCGAAGTTGCAGCTCCTTTCTAGCTGCTGTTTCCTGGATAAAAATATGGAGAGGAGTCCATTCCAAGAGCGACTCTAGAGCCGAAGTTGACCAGGTTCCTATAGATCCAGTGACGGGTAGGCATACCAATCTTTGCAATTTGTTAAGGCGAAGTATGGCAGTTTTTGCAGTGTCTTGTGCCACCATGCTTTGCCTGCATAACACACGGGAGATTCACTCTATCACACATACATACATGAAACGTCAGAGAGAGTACTGCCGAATATTCCCGTAGCTATAATTGCCAGGCCATCTGCGTATCCCAGAATATCGTAACCACACTCACGTAGTCTGATTAATAGGTCGTCCACCACAAGTGACCAAAGCAAGGAAGAAAGGACCCCTCCCAGTGGGCAGCCTCTCACGGCTCTGAACCTCACTTGAGTATTGCCCAAGGACGACGTAATTTCACGCTCACGAAGCATACCGTCGATGCAACCAACAGTAGAAGGGTCTAAACCTCTTCGGATCAATGCCCTTGAAATAGATCCATAGGCAGTATTGTCGAAAGCTCGCTCGATGTCCAGGAAGGTTCACACGGCAATCTCCTAGGCCTCGAAGGCACTTTCGATCCTACTAATCAGATACTATAGGGTCGATTTCCCTTTGACATAAGCAAATTGTGTGTGGTGTAATGGAGTGAAAGTGTCTCTGTAATGGCTTGAGAGTGAAGGAAGTAAGGCTAATAGGTCTGTATGATTTAGTGAAGTCAAGGGGACTGTTGCCCGATTTCGGAGTAATAAAAAGGGGAACCTATTGAAAATTTAGATTCGTTCTTGCGAGCAACTGTCTTATGTCGATTTTCAAGACCTCATCCAATTGGAATTAGCACATAATTAGTATCATAAAACAACAATTTATCCTTAACATGCGAAAAAGCAATGTTCTGTGTGTCTCCACATCTGTTTTCTCCAACGCTCCCCACATAAAAGAGAAATAAAACGAGCAGAAAAATTTACTGTGCATAAATAATATTCCCATGTTGATACAAAATTTTGCTGCAGCCGAAGAACAAGAATTTCTATTGTCTTCTTATGGTGTATATTGCTTGTTATTGTTGTTATTATGCTGTTGCAACTGCTGCTGCTGTTGTTACTTCTTTTATCAACAACCACAAATCAAAAAGAATTTCACGAACGCTTTTGGCGAAATTGCAAAATTTTAGTAGATATATACTTAAGTATATACATATGTATGCAGGTATTCGTAGATATGTAAAAGGAGAAGCGGGCAGCAGCAAAGAATTGGGTGTTGTTCCAATGTACTCGTACGTATGTAAGTATTTGTGTACCCTAGCGGAGCTTGGAAAGCATGAAAAATAGCAAGAAGAAAACTTGAGGGAGATGCAACTTGCAAAACATAGAAGCAGAAGTGCGGCAGTGGTCGTGGAGTTGGAGTTGTGGTGGAGGTGGCAAGGCAGGCAAACGGGGCACACACAGCACAGAAAGCCCATAAGAAATACAGGAGCAAATTTAAATGTATATATGTATGCCACAAAAAAAAATATGGCCGCTGCTGCCACAACGACTCAACCGAAAAAATAAATAGAACCAAATCAGTGTTTTAGTTGCCACATTACAACAGCAGCCACTGCAACAACAACACCAAGCATGTTATGATAGAGTTCATGCTGCCGTGAGCGAATTTGTTTTCGTTCTTTCTTGCGAAGTAAGAAATTTTGCAACTGAAGAAGCCGTTTTCGGAGGCTGTAAACCCACCTACTTACTTGCCATTTCTTCTTTTTTGTATATTTTTGGTAAGCCGCAAAACCTCGCCTGCTTCAACTACTGCTGCTGCAGCTCCCGGCGACGAGCATAATTTTTGGACTATCGACAATCATAACAAAAACATGGTTATATGAGATAAAGCTGTGCTGCTGTCGCTAGCTGCGCCTGCATTTGCATGTTGCACGTGGGCAGTTAGTTGGTAGTTGCATGGGCGTTGGGTAGCAAGTTAGAAGTCTACGGTATGTGTTCTTGAGATTTTTTTTTTCTGGTGTGGCCACTTGAAGCATCTATAAAGCGTTGCAAGTAATTATGGGCTAGCGAACGGTGGGGCATCTTAAACGTGTACATAGAGAGTAGGATTTGTTGTTAGGAGCTGTAGACAAGAAATAGAAGGCCTTTCTAGTGCAGGATAGAGTTTTGCCAACTCCAATATGCCAGCATTGAGCGCTGAGATAATTTTGTGGAAATCGGACAAAAGTGTTTCGAATAAACTTTTTTTTCCAAATCGATGGCTGAGTGGAAGATCGACCTATCTGGGCAGCCAGTTCGGAAACGCCCTATCTTAGAACACTTTAAGTCTCACATATGGTGCGATCACTTGTGCTCAGTTTACGGACTTTACCACTTTATTAGTAGATCTACTAACTTTTTAGCTGTATTTTATTTTATACAATTTTTACGAACAATGGTTTGTATTGATCGCATATCTTAAGTTTTATTTTTATCGCACCGGTAGTAACGCATCTGTTTTAGGCCAGCTTTAAGCTCGGCTCGGTTCGTTTAGTCCAATATTTCTTTCCATACTGTACTGTATGCCTTCCAAATAGTAGATTAGCGCCTGGTCCTAATATAAGTTTGGTTCTTATGCAAACCAAATATTTCACCGCCTTGCCATTTCTTAAAAATTTCATACATACTATAATACGGTTCTGACTCGGGCGTCACTTTTCCCAAGTCTCTCGAAATCGAGAGAAAATGAAGAAAAATATTCAATATATTAAGAAGTGATTCCTGGCGGCTGTCTTAAGATACAATTCGCGCATTTCGATGCACTTCTCAGAGGAAATGAGTTGTATCTATTTATATCCAAGATTGCTTGGTCGAACATTGGGACTCCCTGGAGAATTTACCGAGTCGTGTCAGCTTCTGATAGATACGCGTTGTGCTACTTTCCTAGTCTAGAGTCTTTTTTGGCGTTTTGTTCTTCATATTTGCAGGACGGGGACATTCGCCAAATGGTGGACCTTTTTTTCGCTTGTTCTAGAATCTAGATGATAGCTGCGACAATTTTAATTAAAGGCAGTCCCCTTGTTTGCCTTAAAGCTACAACCCTGTGCTTGCCGCTAATATTACGAATACTTACCCTGCCTGCCCTTGATGATCCCTTTAAGCAGATTTGAGGCCATTGTCCTCTTATAGTTAGGCCAGTGCTCTCAGGATATCTGGCAAGCCGGCATGTCTTACCACCTATTTTAATCCATTTCATAGAATAGTAGAGTAATTTCTCTTTGGATTATTACAAGAGTGCAACTCAGTAGTACTGATGCCTGCTCTGCCTTCAGCCTTCGCCAATTCTAATAATGCCCAGCAGTTTTTCTTTCTTTAAAAAAAAATAAATATATGTATTCCATTCTCGCTGCTCTAAGTGTAACCGCACTCTCCTCTTCATTTATATATTCCACTACTTTATTGCACTTCTCTCGATTTTTTGTTTTATTTTCCCTTATGCTCATTATACCTTTCATGAGCATGAAATGGTATTATAACTTTGGTCCGATGTTTGTAAGTACCAGAACAAAAAGAGATAGACCCATTAAAATGTATACTTATATGATCAGAACGTCGAGCTGAGTTGATTAATCCATGTCCGTCTGTCCGTCTGTTTGTATGCAATCTAGTCTCTCAGTTTTCGAGATATCCGGATCAAATTTGGTAGGTGGGTGTATTTTGTATAATGTATTAATCATTTGTCGGAACCGGAAGAATCGGACCACTATAACATATAGCTCCCATACAACTGATTGTTCAGATATGAGATTTTTCGTTATAACTTCTCCATTTATGCAGCTACGAACATGAAATTTTGCAGCACTTACACCCATTATCAACAGAATGCTTACAGTGAAAATTACAAAGATCGGGTCACTATAACCTATAGCTCCCATACAACCGATTGTTCAGATATACAATTTTTCGTTATAACTCCTCCATTTATATAGCTGGGAACAGGAAATTCCGCACTGTTTTCAATAATTATCAACAGAGAACTTACAGTGAAAATTAAAAAGATCGGATAACTATAACCTATAGCTCCCATACAACTGATTGTTCAGATATGAGATTTTTCGTTATAATTCATCCATTTATGTAGCTAGGAACATGCCATTTCGAGCTGTTTTCACTTATTATCAGCAGAAGCCTTACAGTGAAAATAACGAAGATCGGGTCACTATAACCTGCAGCCCCCATACAACTGATTGTTCAGATATGTGGTCTTTTATCATATCTCCTACATTTATGCAGCTAGGAACATGAAATTTCGCACCATTTTCTCTCATTATTAACAGAATACTTACAGTGAAAATAACAAGGATCGGGTGACTATAACATATATCTTCCATACATCTAATTGTTCAGATATGGGATTTTACTGTAAAACTCCTTTATTTGAACAGCTAAAACCGATAAATTTCGTAAGATATTTTATAAATAATAATACAAAGTCTACTGAGAAAATCGTCAAAATCTATGCTGTATAAGCTTTATCTCCTATAGCACTGATTGTTCAGATACCAGTTTTTGCGATATATCTCTTTTATGTAGGAAACTAAACCCAATAAATTGTGTTACCGGTTTACATACCGATCACATAGCAGTGAAAATCACTTAGATTGGTGCCATATAAAGTATATCTTCCATACCTCTGATTGTTTAGATGCGATTTTTTATATAAGTATGTAACTCCTCTATCGATGTATGCAGATGTATTCAAAATCAGTAATCTGTCAAACTAAAATTTGCAGATGTTCATGAAAGGTATGAAGCCTTCGGCATAGCCGAAGACAGCGCTGCTCTTACTTGTTTTTCTTTGTTTTTTTTTAGTATTAGCGTCGCTTCAAGTGTATAATCAGCAAATTATCGGCCACTGTATTGGCGCTACTATCGGCACTCTCAAATCAGCAGCGGCTACCATTGCAGCAACACTTTTTAGCCGATAGACATTAGCTCTTCTATTGACGGTTAGTAGCCAACGCGTAGGTGTTTTATGGCAGGTAGCAAGACGTTCGAAACAGTTCGCTGTCGAACTTTTGGGTAGGGGCAAATTTTTAAAAATCCCACTTTGACCCATTTAAAGTGCTCCAATCGAGTCCAAATGTATGACCGACCCCCACTAACTTTGGACGGCCGATTCACCCATGCCAGTGGCACACCCCCTGGAACTCCCCTGGGGGATTCCGCATACAATCATTTCAAACAATCACCATTTTTGGCCTTTACATGAAAAAATCAGCTAAATGGCTATGTTTTTTCTTTATTTTTATTTATTTATTTATAATAATATTTATTATTTATTTATAATAATATCTATTTTTTCTCTTAAGAAATTTATTTAGTCAGAACATATGTAAATGAAAAAATTAATTTAAGTGAGTTATAGAAAAGAAACTAAAAAAAAATTATTGTTTGAAGTCTTTTTTTACTTTCAAGTCTGGGCAATTTCGCACGGCTCTCTAATGTCGTCGCCATAACAGCCTCTACATTTTCCGGTATAACCCGTTTGGAAACGCTAGCTAGCAATTGAACATGTCGTTCCGTTCCTTGTATGTGTGATGGAATTTTTGGATCATTAAACGGTGCATCATCTTGATTTAAATATTAGGGCTATTCGCGATTCGGTGTATAAGAGCTGACAAATTTATGCAATTGCAGAAATATGCCATGGATTGTAAGCGACCTTTATTAAACTGTAATGGCAAAGCTTTTGCAAAACAATTTTTGTGCATCAGCTTTGGTTTTGTTTATGAATGCAATGCATAGCATTTTTATGCTATGGATTTTCGGTATTGCAAATTTGCCAAGCCATGACAAATGCAAATGCGTGTATTTTGTTTGTGTATTGCAAATAATTTGCAATACAAATTTGCAATGCAATGATGCTAGGCCATTTGCACCGGATCGCGAATAGCCCTATTCATTCAATGTATGAAATGCTTCGCGTGAATGGTGGTTCAAATACGATATTTATATCATTCAAATTGATCATTTCCGTATAACTTGTGCAATTAAAGTTTATATCTGGTTTTTTATAAACTCTAAGTTCCATTGGCTCGTCATCGGTTCGATAGCGTAGAATTTTCTTGATGGCACAGTCGCGCTTTTCTTTGCTATCATCAAACAACATTGATAACAAGATATTTTCCGAATGCGCATAATATGAATTATCTTTAATTACTTGATTGACAATTTTGCGTAAACGAGGTTCTAGAAATCGTGACCAACCAATGAACTTGAAAAATAATGCACTGCCGTACACGACAGAGCTGTAATACTTGATATTGAAGTACATTGGCACATAACATTTAATTATAAATTCAACCAGAATTTTTAAATTTGCATCTGGATTTTCCGTTGTCACATATAATCGCAATAATCTAGCGGCCTTGGTGAGCCACCGAGAATGTACAATTTTCCCTGGTTTGATGTTAGCCAGATCCACCGGAACCACGCCGCTAGAAATTGCATGGGCCATGTCGTATAAGTACTTGGAATCGGTGGAAAATTCAATTTTTTCTGGAGCAGGGGGCATATTTTGCAACTCAATTTTCTGGAAGCCGTCCACCACCTGAAAATATATAATAATAAAATAATTAAAAATGGTTGACAATTATAATAAATGAGTGATAGCAATAACTTACCGGAAGAGTTTCACAAGTTTCGATTTGACGGCTCAGTTTTCCGGTTGCCGATCTTGGTCCAGTGCTGGTTGATTTATCCAAAGCTTCAAACAAATGCCGAAACGGAAGTTCGTTGAAGTGTAGAAGGCAAACGAACCAATGCATTGGTCTTTTTAACAGCAATTCAAATCGTCGTATAATTCCACCGTGTGGGCCAGTGTTTGTTGGCTCACCGTCAGTGCATATTCCAATTAATGCATCCAGTGATATATTTTTATCGTTGAAAAACCCATTTAATTTGGTTTTTTTGTATTCAGCGGTTTCATGTTCCAGTCTTACGTAACCAATTAATTCAGAATTGGGTTCTCTCAAAATAACAAGACGAGGTTCTTTTACCATCCTAGTATGATACTTCTCATCAATTTTATCTATCGTTAAAGTATCATCTTTTCTGCCATCGAATGAAAACGCTAACAAATTGGTATCATCTAACCGTTTGCGAAGCACTTCTTGTCTGCATTTCTCTTTTTCTCTGCGAACTTTCGATTTATCCTTGATGAGAGGTTTCCCATGCTTATCTTTAATTTTAAAATCTTGCAAAAGAGCGGTTCCCAATGCTGATGCTACTCTGTCAGGCACACCAAATCTGTCACATACCAAGGCAAAGTTAAAACAATCGTATCTCTCTGTGTATTGTGAACTTGTGCTTCTATCCATATCTTCTTGAACCGGTGGCGGTGCGTATGTTGAATCATCGGGATCTTGGTATGTTGGCATTGATGACATAGACGTTGCTTCTTGCTCTTCAGTTTCCATCACAAATGCATCCATTGTTAGTCTTCTCTGATTATGTTGATCGTGCATGAACTCTTTGAGGCGTTCGGGAACCCAGCCGCATGCACATGGAGCTGCCTTCAAATCGCATTTACATGTTCCAATGTAAAAAATTGTTTCCAGAGATTTTACATACTCTGTAAATTGTTGGGTGTTGTTTCTTCTCTTGATTTGCTCTTGATACTTGTCAAGCAATTTATTCAATTTATTAAATACACTTTTTTCAGCATTATTTCCATACCAAGTTTTTCCCAAATTCCAATCAACTTATCTTGTACTTGAATAGTGAATGATTTATGGGAAAACTTTTTTTGTTCTGTTTTAGCACGTTCGCTTAAGTAAAAATAATATCTCAAATATCCAGATGGGTTGGTAAATTAAGATCAGTTAAATCAGTAGACACACCAAAAACAGTAACATCATGCTTGGGTATATGACTCATTGGGTTTTCGATAGTTGTTGATGTAGTTGCTTCATCTTGCGGTGTAGAGGATGGTGGATTCATTGTAAACTTTTTGATTTGGAATGGTCACTTCACTTATTATTTTTTTTGAAATATTTTTTTATCTGAAATTAGCACTTCAACTTTGAGTTCTTCACAACGACTTAATGCATTCACAAAAACTGTTGCGTTATATATGGTCTACGAGACGAGGTAATAAGAACGAAATGGTAATTTCAATTCTACCTGCTGTGTCTTGTGGTGGCTTGAAAAAAACAACACAAGCAATTTTACGATCTGCAATTGTGTCACAGGGATACCTTCATTGTTTAAAAGGGTTGCGGTGCATTCCAGTGATACCTTAATTGTTAAAATGGTTGCAAAAAACGCGCATTTCTTAAGAAGGTGCCTTAAAATACCCACAAAAAGGGTTGTAAAAACAACCTTCATTTCTTAAGTAGGTGCTATAAAAAAACTACACAAGTAAGTTTACGACATGCAGCTGTGTCTTAAAAAACGCACACAAGCAATTTTCCGATTTGCAATTGTGTCACAGTGATACCTTCATTTTTTAAAACGGTTGAATAAAAAACCCACACAACTATGCTTACGACATGCAAATGCATCACAGTGATGCCTTGGTTTTAAAAGGGTTGTAAAAACGCTAATTTCTAATAATTTTTTTTAATTTCTTTTCTATTACTAAGTTGAATTCATTTTTTCATTTACATATGTTCTGACTAAATAAATTTCTAAAGAGAAAAATAAACTCCAAAAAGAAAAAACATAGGCACTTCGCTGATTTTTTCATGTAAAGTGCAAAACCGGCGATTTTTTGAAATGTTTGTATGGTGAACCCCCAGGGGGGTTCCAGGGGGTGTGCCACTGGCATCGGTGGGTCGGGCCTCCAAAGTTAGTGGGGGTCGGTCATACATTTGGACTCGATTGGAGCACTCTAAATGGGTCAAAGTGGGATTTTTCAAAATTTGCCCCTACCCAAAAGCTCGACCCAAATTGGGGGACATCAGAATTCGTTTTAGAGGTATGGTTCCTTCGGCAAAGTTTCTTATTTTGATCCCTAGGATATGATTTTCACAGAGCAATGGGCGATTTTTTTGCCTCCCCACAAATCGACCCGGCCTAATACTCATGTATGCAATTACGTACAGCTAGATTAACTAAACTAGGAGCAGATTTTTTATGGAAACTCAATCTTTTAGCAACCGAACTTGAATTTCGACATGCTTTTTTGTTTTACAAAACATAGTTGAAAAATATGTAGAAATGTGTGTCTTGCCCCATGCTGCTATTTTTCTTCACGCAACTGTTTTCATGCGTTATTATTAATACATTTACATTCAAGCATATGCATATATGCTTACTTAGTTTACCAATATGTCGTATGTATATGTACTTAGCAAATTTATAATGACCCGACTAGTTAGCTGTTAACTATAGCTATGTTCATAATCAACAAATATGGCCAACTGTGTCAAATTAACGCGCCATTATTTATTCTAATAAAATTTTTTAGCTTAATTATTACAAACTGCTGTTCACTTTGTTTGCTTGTCGATTGTTTGATTTGAAAATTTTGTGGACATTTCGAAAAATATTGTTTGCATATACCCCCCAATGTGTGTTGATCGCCTACGTAAGTATGTGTGTGTGTGTATGTGAGTATTTGGCACATTAATTTTATGTTAAATTATTATTATTATTAATAAGCGTTTGTTATATACCCACACACGTTTATAGCTGAGCCGTTGGCATAAATAAGCGAATTGGCGCCTGGTCGCGTACCCAAACTTCAAGCTTACAAGCAATGTAAGTAACTTTCATTGCATATTCATGTATGTATGTACATATATATGTATGTATTGCGCTTGTTTTAGTGTTGCAAATTTAATTAACTGCTTTTTCATAAATATTTGATTTGTTTAGCTGCATTTGTTGTTCAATTATGGCTAATTAAATGCAGTGAAGCATTTGCTCATCGTTTCACGCTAGCGCCTTCTCCTTCACTCATTCTTCGTTGCCCACTTAGCAGTGTAGGTACATACATCATACATACTCCTATATTGGCAGTAAGAGCTAGTACCGTCCGAAAACACTACAGTACAGATATATCAATAAACACGTACGAAAGAAAAGGAACACATACGTTTATAAATAAACATGTACACAACACATATACAAAAACGGCACTCAAGTACACAATTCATTGACAAAAACGGTACTAGACTGTCTCGCTTTGATTTCGGAATGCTTACACATTGTGAAGTTAGCTTACTGCCAATATAGAAGTATTACATATATGACATACATACGTAAATAAGTTGTTCGATTCTTTGGTCATTTCGGTTGGCTAAACAAGCCATTATACATAAATTTGATGATTTTATTATTTGCATTAATTATTTACGACTGTTTGACTGATTGTTTTGCTGGCGGTAAGAAATATTGCGAGAGCGGCATTAATGAGGAGGAATGCGTTTCATATGTTTGTATGTGTTTGTAGACTTCATGAATCTAAGCATGGAGATGCCAAGTAAATTACACAAACCAACAAGTTTTAATTAAATTTTCCAACCAGAAACCCAACTGTACAGGGTGTCCTAGACCACACGTCCACCCCCTCTAAAATGGGGGAAATGTTTTTCTTTATTGGAAAACGAAAAGTATGATCTACCAAATCGGGAATGCTCTATCTTTTGCTGGTATCACTGACTTCCGGTTTCAAACGGATGTAGGTTAAACCGAGCTTCTCAAATATTGCAAAAATCGCGATGTTTTGCAACTTTAATATTTTTCTCAAAATTGGGAGCTGATGGAAAGTTTATATTTACGGATTCAAAATCAGCATAAAAAAGTCTATCAAAACCATTTAACATTTTCCGCACCAAATTTATTTCCCATTTTTGTAGGCCTGCGTAATTAATGCTAAAAAAAACTCTCAGATTTAATACGTCGATTTGCTTTAAAAATTCAAATCGTCGCGAGTAGGACTGACGCTCAGGGAAGATGTCATCGGTGGGCCCCATGACATCTTCCCTGAGCGTCAGTCCTACTCGCGACGGCCCGGGTTTTAGGCAATGAAACCTTAAATGTATGTACTACCTATTTGGGCTAAAGAAAACAAACTAAGGGGCATGCATATCCCAATTTGCCAAACGACTTCGTATCGACGTCGTTTCCGACTCGTGTTGGTGAACAATTTGTTCTGCAACGACTCGCCGTCGAACTCGCCGTCGGATTAAAAGCACGACGATGCTCAAAATCTGTAACAAAAACCATAATTTCATTTTCAAATTGGGTGCAATATTTAAAAAAGCACATTAGCAAGCTTTTCTAAAAATTGTAAACTGTTAAATCTGAATTAAAGGAAAAAATATAAAGCATATATAGCTCATTAAATTTTAGTGTAAGAGAGTAAAAATGTTGTATAGGAAAAATTAATCCGATTTGACGTCGTTTCGAGTTCACTCAAACAACTACACTAAACCGACGTCGTAACGATTACGATTCGTTGAGAAAAAATGAAGTCTGAACGACGTTCGTTTTGTATGGAAAAAACGACTTCGTTGCGAGTTCACCCAAACGACTTCACCAGGCCGACGTCGTAGTCGACGAATTCGATTCGATAAGGAAAACCAACGTCGATTCGAACTCATGCTCACTCTGTGGCAAATTGGGTATCGAATTTCGTACATCTGTTTGTATAGCCGTATTCCTTCAGTACAAATACGTACATATGTATGCAAAGATACTCGCACCTCTTTGGAAAGTATACTTTTTGAGCAGTAGAAAGATGGAACGGAAATTGGTGCCATGCTGAGTACCACAGATGACGTGTGCGTGCATAATTAACACGCTCATCTCGGTTTTAATATTAAAGATTCACAAATTTCACTGAAATACCTGTTAAATGCGGCTATTTGAAGGGTGGTTCAGTATATCTAAGTATGTATAAAAAAGTTAATATAATGGTGTTAATCTTGTAAATAGTACCTACACTCGGCGACAAATTAAAGTGCACACCTTGGTCTAATATAATATTCACAATTTTTTAATGAAAATATTTTTCCATTAATTATTTATGAAAATATAGTTCATTCTATAATGTAAACCATACAAATCAAAGTTTGACACTTTATATAAAGTTCACAAATAAACAAACAAAAAAATGTGGTGATTTCCGAAATAGCTATCACTTCTACCATTTTTTCAAATTATTGTTGCTTTTGCACAATAAATTTTCATTAAAAAACGGCCTCGAGCTCAATAAAAATTGTTGAAGTTCACAAATATTTAAAAAACTTTCAACAAAATTTTCAACTTTGTATTCAGAATTTCTAGAAAATTTTCGAGTATGCAGTTTTGTAGCCAATTTTAGTAAAGAAAAGTGCAAGTTTTAAGCCGTTAAAAATTACCGTTGATTTTTTAGAATTTTTGTATCGCATTTGTTTCCATATAACGAATAAACACAATTTATTTTTATAAGGAAGAAACCCGCAACCCACTCCACAAAAAAAAATTTCTAAAAAATCAGTGGTAATTTTTAGCGACTTGAAACTTGCACTACAATTGAATGAGCTACAAAACTGCATACTCGAAAAATTTCTAGAAAATCTGAATAAAAAGGTTAAAATTTTAATGAATATTTTTTTTTTAATTTTTGAGAACTTTGTGTATAGTGTGAAGCTTTGATTTATATGGTTTATATTACAGAATGAACTATGTTTCCAAAAATAACTTATAAAAAAAAAATTGTCCATGAAAATTATTATGAATATTGTGTTAGAGCAAAGTCGCCTAGTGTAGATGAAGTGGTGATCTTTCAAAGCTGTCATTTTGTAATTATCAAAGCTTTATTTCCACCAGCTTTCTTTTCTAATTACCCACTTTCTGTAATCCATCGAGATAATTTCGCAAAAATCCTTTTATTATGTACCAAAGTATTATGATTTGTATGGTTTTATGTGTTATTCGAGCTAATAAATCGAACAAAAGGCAAATATGCATTACAAAAAGCAAAGTAATAGCGACGATGAGCAAACAAATGTTGAATAGTTTTTATTGTTTACACGCCAACGCCACTCACAAGCAGTGCACAAATAAATGCCATTGTGTAAACAATTACCACCACCACGGACAAAGCTATTGCCACCGTTTTATCCTTTTTGCCAA
This sequence comes from Rhagoletis pomonella, assembly GCF_013731165.1. Classification (NCBI taxonomy): domain Eukaryota; kingdom Metazoa; phylum Arthropoda; class Insecta; order Diptera; family Tephritidae; genus Rhagoletis; species Rhagoletis pomonella. The sequence continues at coordinate 71,150,899 of NW_023458560.1, forward strand.
TTTCCAACATTTAAGCCACACACATGTGATATGTATTTGCACTTTTGCAGAACAAACAAAAATCCTGTCACTAAAAGCATATCGCGTGCCACCAAATCAAAACAACTCAGTGGCAAACAAAAGCGCATTCATACGTTTCCAACAACCGACCCCAACCATGTCCACGGATCACCAGCAATCTCTACTGCCACTATTTGCCACCAACTCGACTTTTTCTTTGCCTTTGGCTTCCTCCTTCAGTGCCTCTTTTCCAATCGTGCCATCCACTTTGACGAATTCTTTGCTTTGTTTTCTTTTAGCTGGGCACTTTGTTTGGCCTGTCATTCAGCTCCATTTCGCCAACATCGTTGGACTTATACTCACAAGCTCACCTTAAATGTCCATTTCCAATTTATACACACACTTACACACTTACATCCATACATTTTTATTTATTCTATTTGTATAAATGTTAACTCATACATATGTGCGAAATAGTTCCGTGATTCAGTTAGCCCGAATTCTGTCTGTGTAAATATTAGTCGGTTTCATATGTCAAAATGTTTTGCTCTTTTGTTTATTGTAGTGTAATGCATTATTAGTTATGAATGTTTTTTTTTGTCGTCAGCATGGTCTTGTGTAATGGTGATGTCAACATTAGTCCAGAGTGGTACCACGATATTACAGGTATTAGTTGATAACCACTGGCACTGGTAGTAATGTACCACTCCAAGTGATAACTATGTACAGCCTCGAAAAATTGTGAAGCCGTAACAGCTTAGTGTGAACTTTAGTCAATCCCCAATCGCCAATCAATTGTATACTACTCCTACAAATCTTCCATATCTAGCTGTTCATAGCTCCATGTATATTGTATTGGTCAATGGGGTATTGTCGATTCTAAAGCCATGCTAGCTGAGGAGAGTCTAATTTACTCCATCGAGCGGTAGTACATAAGTACTTTTAAAAAATCGATCCGATCTCGTAAACACCGATTACTGTCCGAAAAACCCAAGCTCTACAAGGATAAAGGTATATCAGTCAGATTTCTAGGTTGGGTTAGGTTGTGTTGACTGCCCGTAAATAGCTTTGGAATGACCGTAGTTTTGGCAAATAAATTTACGATCAACGAATCACTGCTCTCGGTCCTTTAGCGAATTGTGGTTGTCTAGACCTTTGCCGATTACTGATTGTGGACATTTTGATTGAACTTCTTTAAGAAATATTTTCTATCATGAATAAATCATGCATTTGATTTCTAGGCTACCTCGTCAGCTCTTTCTTTATCTTAAAAATGTTTATGCCCTTCGAACCAATATGGGTAGAAATTTTTTGCCCTCAACTAACCTTTCTATTGTCTATTTACTGTCCACAATGGTCTTCAGGAGGTAGTCCATATTGAAGCTTTCCTGAATTCCAAACTTAACTGAATACTGACCATTGAGGAACAAGCAAGGATGACTTACATATACTACAGATTCTATAAGTAGTAAATCGAGAAGAATATTTAGAATTTCCGTTAGCCATGATTGTCTATTGTCTTCGGTGCGCCGACAGCAGCTGACGTCTGAATTCCGTAATTATTAGTTAGGGCTGGCTACCAGACCAACTGTAACTGTGTACACCCAGTGCGTAATCTTTCGCTTCAATCACCACTTGTTGCCCTCTCAGTCCCTTTAATTAAAATAAAGCTGACACCAGCGATTAAGGTTATTGAAAAGAAAAGCCATTCGTTCTCAGTGCCACCCAATCTGTAAAGGCGCTGCTTAACGACTACATAATATTGAAGACTTGGAACAACCACTAGGTTAGGTTCATGTGGCTGGTCATTTTTCCAGCACACTTAGACATGCGAAAGGGCCCTTTGTGGAACCACAGAGATATCGAGAAAACCATACTCCTCTTTCAAATAGTTTGTGGAGTTAGCAAAGCTGAGCAGTTGCCGTAAAATGAACTTTGCTGCAATGCTTAAACCGTTTAAAAATCCTGTGCCCAAAAATTTTTGTCGTAGTGCTGATGGTCTCAGGTTCTTCTTCGTCAAAGCAGCTTCTACAGAAGTCATTTTTGGGCACTACTAACCGCTAGGCGTGTCTCCCTACGGGTATATGACCGGTAAGCACAAAATTCTCAAGCTGCTGTGACTGGATTCGGGAAAGGACCCAGTGCTTGAGGGCTATGGCTGTCTTTACAAATGGATTAAAAATCGAATGTGTGGCAGATGTAGGAATTTTCATTGAGGAACTCAACCAGCAGCTTTTTCCAGGTGGACACGTTAGCGATTAAATAGGTAAGGTATGAACATAAAGCAGCATACACCCGCGAGACCGGTTGTAAAAATTTTCTCAGATATTGAGGCTTCACCTCTTCGTCGAATAGTTCACCTTTTGTGCAGCACTTTAGGAGACAGTTGGCCTCAATTTCTAATCATTTTGATATTACTCTTATATGGATCCCATACATCTATATATATAAAAAGAAGTTACATTTCCTTGGTAATCTTATAACTCAAGAACCGCCGAACCGATTCCCACGGTTTTGCATTCGTTGGAAAGGGCTCGGGCTCCGTGAGGCTTGGTAGCAAAGAAAATTTTTAAAAAATAACTAGGGTCTCGAGATATAGACCAAAACGTGGACCTGGGTAACCTTGGGTGTATTTGTTCAATATGGGTATCAAATGAAAGCTGTTCATGAATGCTTTAAGATTGAGCACTTTTCATATAGCTGGGTGACTAGGGTCTCGAGATACAGACCAAAACGTGGACCCGGGTAAACTTAGGCTGTATTTGTTTAATATGGGCATAAAATGAAAGCTGTTATGTCAAAAATATGCGGAAGCAAATAAAAAAAATTAAAAAATTCATGAACACCGTTTTTGTGAAAAATAAAATTGTGTAATGCGGACAGTTCTTTAATCTTCTTTAATATAAAAATTAATATAAAAATAAGTAGGGTTTTCCTTCCTGACGCTATAACTCCAGAACGCACGAACCGATTTCCACGGTTTTGCATTCGTTGGAGGTTTATAGCTAAGAAAATTCAGGAAAAATTTCAATAGAAAAGTATATGGTGTGTGAGTATCCCTCACGAAAATAAGTATGTTTCATTTAAAGTAGATGGTGCCGGTGCGTGAAACATTGTTTAACAGCTATTCATTGTACTTTGCTCAGTTAATTTCATGTGACACTAGCGAATACCCGGCGTGCTTCGCTGCGCCTTAAAAGTAATTTTGTTTTGTTACTCCCTCTCACAACATTTGAAAATATTAGTTAATATTGCTATACATATTTGTATAGTAGGGAGATTTTTTCAAATTACATAAATATACGTTATTTGAATATTGAATCAATACACGTTTGAGGAAAGGGTGCGATAGTAGACTCCAGTTATAAGATTATCAATTAAATTTCCAAGAGAAAGTCGGTTCTTTACATATTTTCTAATTACCTTCGAAATATATTAACTCAAAAAAAAAAAAAATAAACAATGCTTCATAGATCGATTTTTTTTAAATCTAGCTTCATAAAGTTCTTTAAAAATATTTTGTAAATGAGGCCATAAGAGCTTAGGGGGAGAGTTACAACACAAAAATACATTTAAGGCGCAGCGAAGCACGCCGGGTAATTGCTAGTACATACATATATGGTAATGAGAGAGCAGATTAGCGAGATGCGGCTCTGCACTGTAAGCGAGCCACACAAAATCAATAGCAGATTTAACGAAATTTACCACTTCAAAGATGGGCAGAGGTAGAGTTTCACACGGTCATACAGGATTACTAGACAGGTCTGGAACAATTACGACCCAGTTAAAACTAGGCTCTGTTAGAAATCACGGCTGTCTCTATAGAACCCTTGGGCTTGCATGCCAAAGGCCTACCAGCATCCTCTCGAAGCCAACCAGTCATTGTTGAGTGAAATATTCACCCAGTTGCTGAGGGTGACGTCGATGGTTGAAGGTGGTAGTGTGATACTGGCTGCGGATCTCCACCTATTTTCAACCACGTAGTTCAAGGATTTTACGATGCAAAGTGATGGTAATTGTAGAAGATCATCGACAGCAGCGCCAGGTGTTGAAGAGAAAGCTCCCATTGGTTCATCCACCACACCAGTGATACATTACTGATAATCTGCGTGATCATCGAGGTGCAAATGCAGGGAATACCCCTTGGTTACAGACCGCACTTTCTACCAAATAACTTACTGCATTGCCAAATGCTGACAAAAGCTTTAGACTTCCATGCAAGTTTGCAAGTTTCAGAATTATGCCTATTATTTAATTTCGGAAGAGATCTGAAGTGCCAAAATCAATGGCTTGGGTATAAGCGCAAAATTTGATAGCTTGCGTAGAGATCAAGATGAAATGTTATACTTTTTTTAATAAGTATCAAGTACGCGTTCCGTGGATTAGCTTCGGAACCCACTTCTCGTATGTAGCTGTGAATATCTTTCAAGGTCCTCTCGATATTTTCACTTACCTCATAATCTGTTTATTTAGAAGGAGCTCTACTGCTCATCTTAAGTGAAATATTGTTTTCAAAAAGCTCCCAAATCAATAAGTAAATATATATACATCCCTCTCTGGTAGTGCCTTTGCTTTCCTTCCTTGACATCGTCACTTAACCCACCCAGCTATTCACTTGTCGAGTCCAGTCCCTCCAATAATGCCTCGATGGAGACATTATTGAAACAGCTTCTAGAGTAAATGAAAAATCCTTCTCAGTTCCTTTTATTTGAAGTTACTGAAAAGCCCAACGTATTAGGGGTGGCCGGCTCTGAGCTGGGTATATACCACTTATTTAAACCTATCAACTCATAAAGAGGTGAACATCTACTAATTTCAATAGGAAAAGTCCAAAGACAACACTGAAATGCATAATTCCAAATGTTGCAGGTGTGAAGGGGAGGAGTGCAACCAGTTTATAACCATAAATCAGCTAGTTTAAATAGGCATTACTTTGACAATTCGCTCAAGTGTTTCAAAGTCGCATGATAGTTAACATTCTAGTACAATTAAGAAATGTAGCTGCCGTAAACTGTAGTACACACTTTGCACACAAATTTATATTCCATAATTTTTCAAATTCACAAGTTCGCAGACATTTCATTTGCAATAAATATAACAAATTTTGCTATATATTTTATTCATTAACTAGCATTCAACAGTCAATTACGAGCTACAACACTTTTTTTCTTTAATTTATGATTTTTGTTTTACATTTGCTACAACATAATTGCTTATTAACCTTTTATTCACAACAATTAAATGAGATTTATTAACTACTAATTAGTGTGTAGCGCAAGTTCATAAGCTGGCTAAGATAAGGGGGGGCCTGGGACTTTGTTATGTAGCAGAAGAAAAGCGTTGATTAATCTACGACGAGGCTACAGCTAATTTTTATCGCTGATTTATTGTTGAATTGCATACAAAGCCTTCTTAGAGGGCACCGAGGCAGGCGAGTATGAATGTTGGAAAAGCTAGGCAGCTGGCTGCAGTAGATGCATATGCATGCGGTGGGCGTGGTAGAAGCGGCACGCATGATCAAAAGTCAAATAGGAGATTACACGCAATGTATTTTGCGAATAGTCGGCAGTAGGCATTTGCTTGGGCAAGCAATTAAATAACTAAAGCTAGTATTGTGTAGCACTCTCTTATCTACGGCCCAATTGCAGCTCCAAAATGTGCAGTATTCGGTAGGAGTAGCAAAGTTGGCATCCCACGATAATTCAATTGATCAATTCAATTAACTGGCTCAACCGCAAAAGTGCCACCCGCACTCTGCTGTCAATGCTTCCTTACACTGAACTCTATCCAAATCAATTATCCTTGCCGCTGAGGAGTTCGTTTAATCTTGGCATTATAATTGGATTGTTCATCGAATGCAATCGGTTGAAAATGTGATTTCCATTCCCAATGAAATGTCAAACTCATACTCACTCTTTTAACTCTGCATTCTACATATATGAAATCCCTATAACCATCAGCTGGCAGCACCTCAGGGTGTACAAATTGACTTTTGCACCCTAAAGTTTGCCACTTAACTTCTTGTCTCGCTCAGCGTTGTTGGCTTAGCATTCCAATTGCATTGTTTAATGGCATTTTCGTCGAGACAATGCAATCGCATTTTCCTTGCGCCTAGCCACGTCAATACTTGTTGATTCTTCAAAGCCCTCAAACCTCTATTGAAATGTGGTGCTTCTTATGCCATAGCTTGGCTTATTTCTATTAACTACCATAAACTCTACATACACACACACTCATGCACACACACCTCAACACATTTCATGGCAGTTCATCATCTACTCTACTTCTTGGTTGGCTTGCTGTCCAGTCCGCTGTCAGCCAGCCAGCCAGCCCACCAGCCCACCAGTATACCAGTACCAAATGTCCGAAGGTATTGGTTTACCGCTTTGACATGCTCGGACCTCAGTTGTGGTTATGCCATTAATGGATTTTCATGGAGCGTACTGCAATGTCTAAAACTCTCCTTGCTTCTCATTCTCCGAAGCTTCATCTCTTGCTGCTATCTGCTTCCTCGGCACGTTTTAATGCTCTCTGTTGCTGCACTCAGCCAAGTGACTATCCTTTTGTTCATTTTACTGCTAAGTCAATATTGGACTCATTTGGCGTGTAAATGGAAATTCTCTATTCAATTGCCGCTCAGACAATGGGGTGTGAAAATATGCCTGCAGTAATATTTTGAGGTATTTTAAGCATTTTGGTCTGCGCAATGGCTATTAAACATTAAATGCATAATTCTCTATTCTTAGAGTACGGAGTATTTTGTACCAAGATTCATTTTGATAGGTTTACTGTTTAAAATTTATTTTAATATAGCCAGCTGCGGCTGTGCTTATAGAATGTTTACATTACAGTTTTCCAAGAGTATCAAGATCAAGTTAGAATAATATTTATGTTCCTTATGCCTAAAATGATTTTATTCTTCTCTTCTGCTCCTATCGGGCTGGGATCATACCAGTTTGACCCAGACTTAACAAGTTTAGCATCGGAAAGGATGGGGTTTTAGGGTGCAAATAAGAATCCTACGTATGAGTTATTAGCCCCTCGGCGGGCAATGGCAAACCTCAGAGTGTATTTCCGTCATGAAAAACAGCTTATCATAAAAATACTTATGTGTGAGTGTAAAGCCCTGAGGGCTGCCTGACTGCCGCAGAAGAAAAAAATACTCGTTTGTTCTCCTAGCTCCTTTACCAAGATTTTGTGCTACCTCCAAAATGGCAAAACACGGTGGTGTGTCTAGAATATCTGAATGACCAGAGATTCCTTTGATCTACGAACTGATTTATTAGAGTCTAACTGCTGCAATAACGGCCGCCAGAGCAATTTCAACAAGGAAGATCGCATTTAGGGTGTATTCAAATCATAAATCCGAGCGCCACCAACGAGTCTTCTAGTAGCCTATAAAAGATGTATATATGAAAGGTAGACAAAGGAAAGGAATTGGAGGAGAACTCGGCAAAACTGGTAGAAAACTTTCAAGCGCCAAACATGCATTTTATATGTATAATTTTAAAACTAATTAGGGGTATCCCGTAAACTGGAAAAAGCCTTGAAAACTTTGAAAAACTCAAAAACTTATTGAGAGGTCAAGATTTGTATGAAATGAAGAAAACCGGTTTGTTCGATAAAAATCCGGTTTATTCGATATTCGATAAATCAAGACCCCCAAAAACACCATTTTGGAAAAACTGAGTATTAAAAGCTTAATAAATTATTCGAAATATGACCTCTTTTTGGGTACAAAGTACGTTTTCTTAGACAAAGTCGAACCTTTTTCCACGTCGAAGATTTGGCAACACTGCTTGAAGCCAAAAGGAAAAAAAACCAACGTGAATGTATGAGCAACTTGTGACAACGTAGTTAATTAATTAAAAAAGTTTACAATGTAAAATTTGTAGAATTTCGTGCCGAAAAAACACGCATGGAAGTAAAATGGGAAAACGCGGAAAGCAAAAAAAGTATACGAAAATGTGCGAAAAAAGGTGTACGAATTTCACAAAGTTTGAAAAAAAGGCAAAAAAAGGTTAGGAATGTGTGAGATAAAATTTTCTGTGCAGCTGAAATGCACTACAGCAATAATAAAAATATTTGCAAATATTTAAATTGACATTTTATTATGAGTTGGCCAAAAAAAAGTGTATAGAAGGATGTATGTAAATGAATCAGTGTGAAAAAATACCACAAAAAGTCACGAGAAGCTACCGAGAAAATTCAATTTTCATGTGGGCAAATAGCTGGCGGGTATTGAAAGTTGTGATGATGTTTTAACTACGCGAGCTTTTTAACTATGTGCGCATAATTGGCGTACGGTACATTATCAATATGTCTTTAGTTCCTTAAAAGTCGAAATGTTTTCTTCATTTCTTGGATTTTTTATTTTTTTAAGTAAAACTTCTTTAACGGCGGTTGGTTGGTTGGGAGTAAATTAGCATATTCAACGGAAATTGCACACGGAAATGGTGCAACGGAAGTGATGCAACGGAAATGGTGCAACGGAAATGGTTGCGGCTGAAGCAAGTGCTTCCTGAGTGTATGCACATGGTATTTATTTAACAAAAACTTGCTAAAAAAAGGTTAAAGAATAACACTTTGAAAAAGACCAATACAAGAATGAAAGTAAAGGTGAGTAAATACATAGATAAAGAAAAGGCTAAAGGGCAAAGGTAAAAATAAAAACAAAAACAAAGATGCGTAAATTTAAGCATTTTACTTATGTATATAAGAGCAAAGGTGATGGGGATATTCCCCAGATGAAGAAAATTATAAACATAAAAGTAAAAACAAAGATAAATATAAAGAAAAAGATGAGGATGGGGATACCGATAAAAGTCTAGATGAAGATAGAGGAAGAAAGATTAAAATAAAGGTAATTATAGAGAAAAGGATATAGATGGAGACACAGAGACTCAATCTGTGAACTATTTTGGAATTTTAAAGATTTTCGGGATTATCGGTACTTATCGATATAATAATTGATATTTTCAACGATTTTGTTATCGACATTTTTATCGATTTTGTTATAGAAAGTTTTATCGATATTGTTATCCATTTTGCTACCGATATATTTGAAACTTATCGATATTGTTATCGATATTTTTATCTATTTCGTCACCGATATTTTTAACGATTTTGTTATCGATATTCTTTATAGATATTGTTATCAGTTTTGTTATCGATATTTTTATAGATTTTGTTATCGATATTTTTATCGAATTTTCTATCGATATTTTTTATTAAGTTTGTTATCGATACTGTTATCGATTAATTATCGATCACTTATCGATTTTGTAATCGATTTTGATATTGATAATTTAATGAATATGTTTTCTATTATCTATCGCTTTTGTTATCGATTTTGTTATCGATATTTTGACCGTTTTTCTACGCGATTTTTGTTTTAGATTTAGTTGTCGATTATTTATCGATATTTTGTTAGATTTTACTATCGATTTTGTTATCGATATTTTGTTGGATGTTATTATCGATTTTGGTATCGATAGAGTATGAAGATAAATATAAAGGAAAACAGAATAACATAAATGCAATTAGAACGAACAGTGGTAGAGGTAGGGATCTAGATAGAAAAAAGACAAAAAATATAACCTTAAGCAAAAGCAGATGAATGTACATATGGCCCAAAACGCGGACTGTTACATTACATTTTGGCTCACACTGATTTTTAAATACCGCTGAAACTCGCCAGAATACAATTTTCGGATAATTTTTCTTTTTGCATCTGAAAGCATAAGTATGTGGCATTATTTAATACATACAAACATATATTGTAACTCCTGTGGTTTAGGAGTTATGAATGTTTCAACAGTGGACTGTTGCATTACAATTTTTGGAAGTACTTTTTCAAGTTGCTTTATATTATTGAAAAAGTCTGCTCTCCTAATATAATGTTTTCAAAAGTTGGTACACAGTTTCCTAGCTTTAGGATGGAATTCAAGAACTACGTATTAATTGAACTGATAAAATTAATTTTGAGGTCAATATTTGTAAAAATAGTCGGACAAAAAAAGACTGTTACGTTACCTGTGCGATATACGTGTAGCGATAGGATTATAATTAGGTATTTAAATCGCTTTTAGTGTGTTTTATGCAATAAGTTGCATGAATTTAGTAGTATTGCGATGTGACAAGTAATTCAAAGAAATTAAGAACATGATAATTATGAATACGCGTAGATGCGTAGATTTCGAACTCGATCTTAGAATTGCGCCAAGTTGTTGAGTTTTTCGCGTTTAATTTCACGAAAAACGGCTTTAATGGCTTATATTGTTTGCTCTATGCTATTAAGTACTATTCTTACCCTTCATATGTTAGATTCGAGGACTCGGCATTTTGTAGAATAATAGTAGTACTAGAAAAATAGCCGAAATAATTCCAATAGATTTTTTATTATTTAATCTGAAAATCTTTTTCTTTCCGCTTCTTATTTCGCTTCTCTTGACTTCGTTCCCTTTTGAAATAATATAATTCTCGCGTTTTTTTATTTTTCTACGTAATTCTTATCTTCTCAGTTTATATAAGTTAGAAAAAATAACAGTTTTAACTATGGGACAATAACACGTTGAATAGCTTCCAATGTTGCCTGTAAAATGAGCCCTATCTTTAACTAAATAGGAAAAAAGGTTACCTAAAAATTAAATTAGTTCAAAAGACTGTTACGTTACAAATAGCTATCCACCGAAAACATATTGGTAATGAAGAATATGTGGAACTATTTTATTTTACTGTGAAATAAAGCCGAAAATACTCGAAGAAAACTATATTTTTCCTTTTTTTAGTTTGGTGGATTCCGCGCCAAAAAACTTTTTAATATTTTTGACTGTTACATTACATTAAAAAATACTGCCGACTTGATTCTCATATAGAAAACTAATCGCTGATTTTTTTGTCGAATACTTTTTTTTATTCACTTCAAAATAATACAAGGCAAGTATAATGCAAAAAAGTGGTGAACCTTAAATATAAACTACCCTTTAGTTTCAGGTTGTGATTTTTTAATTTTTTTTTATTTAAAGGTGTCTCAAGAATAAGTGAATTTTCATGTCTTAGAGAAAGAGATTCGCGTTAATATTGATGTGGTCCGATATCTTCGAATATGTATGACCCAGATATAAACCAAAATCTGCGAAACCTGAGAAAAAAAATTTTCCCCTTGGTTTCGTTTTCGGCGATTTGGGCCATATGTATATATGTTGGTTATGATACAAAATAGATATGTAACGTAAGTTTCATATCGCCAGTGTGGCCCAGGCGCACTTACTTATTTATTCATTACTTGGTTCTGGTATTTAGCAACTTGCCCATATTAATTCCACTTGCCGAATGACAAGGTGTTAAAATTATTTGAAATTCTCCAATGAAAACTTAGAATCAAATTATCAATATTATGTGCTGGCTAACGAATATCTTTTCGCGTTGGGTAGTATAGAAATGTATGAATATGACTACATAAATATGTATGTACATATAAAAGTATTTACTTATGTATGTGCATACATTTACATACACGTGTACATATGTATATATAGATATGTACGTTACCGAACCCACGCGACACGACCACAAGATGGTTTCCCATTTCTTCATGGCGAACATACGAATTTCACTTTTTCACATCATTTCTTAGCAGCAATGAAATAAGATCGCACTATTTATATTTTTTATTAACTACTACTTGCACTTTTAATGCCTTTGCGCATTTGAATATAATTAAATAAATTATTTATCTATTTATTATCCTGCTTATCGGACTAAACTCACAAACCATACGAACTTAAATATTTCCGCGGCAAAAGTCTACTGAATACTGAAAATTACCCTACTTACACTCTCAGTCCATCATAGCTAATTTACAATTTCCAAATATTTATTTTTCCAGGATCTCACATGAAAAGAATTAAAATGAAGATAACACACTTTAAAACTCTTAATTTGGAAATTTGGAAATTCGTTTACATCAGCGATGGGCAGAGAGAGCTTTTACTCTGCACGTGCCTTTACAAAATGAATAGAAAGCTTAAAAGAGCTTTGCCTGCGGGCAAGGCGGTGTCTATCACCGATTTACATACATATGTGACCTGGTCTACGGAAAGGGGGCTTAGGTGTCAAAAAATAAATTTTCACTTTTTGGTTGATTCGGATGGAAGATGAGATGCTTTTTCACGTGGTGAAAAGGAGAAAATCCTAACTTGCTTAGAAGTGTACTAAAAATGTAGAGAAAGAAGAGTAAAAATACGACAAAATATAATTTATTGGTAATGAACAAAATACATTGAATTATAAGCTATAAAGACATGATTATTCACTAGAAAAACGTATTATGGGCCAAAAATAATAATGCTGAGTAGTTTATGTATTTTTCTTTGTTGTCGTTTTCCTTGAGATCTTTTTACGTGTTGATCCTGAGGAAGATGGACCTGGTTCCTCGTCTGGTTTGAGAACATCTTCACTAGTTTTTGCCTTCCGTTTCTTCGATGGCAAATCTTTAGGCAATGGAGCCACAATATCTACTTTAGATATATCAACACTCATCAACACTCATGTTTCATTTCATGCGAAATGCGAAGACGATAATCAACAGAAACAGTAAACGTCACTTCTTCAGTGTTACTTTTTTAAATGTTCCACACTAGCAACTTACACGATGAACAACAACACTTACTGGACCAACAACAACACTTACTGGACGTCCGGCGCGAAGAACAATTAACGAGATAATGAGAAACTGACGAAACGAGTTGCTTACTTTTAACAGCTTTTTCACAGAAAACTAGTTTTCGCACGTAAGCTCCCTTTTCGTAGACCAGGTCACATATATTGATTTTGCGCTAACCGATTGCGCAGCAAAAAAAGTATTTCAAGAGCGGATGAGCACGGAAAACGGAAATAAACTCTCACTCATAGAGAGGTGGAAAGTATGTAGGCGTTTGTGTTTCCGCTTAAAATAAAGCCAAGAAGACTGAGCTACATAGATATGTGTGTACATACATACACACACTTGATACAAGGGTGTATATGTTGATATACTTTCTAAATAAAAACAATTAAGGGACCGAGCAGTCCATACCTATGTACACGTGTACATTAGAGGGGTCGAAAAACAGTCTAGTCTGAATTTTAAAGCCACCACCCCTAGGATTGTTCTATACCGAACAATTATACCCCTATTTTTCATTTTGAAATAAAAAAATATTTAAATTCGGAAAACTCTGGTTCTCTTCAGGAGACTTCCAATATCAATATCCAATTGCTTATTTAACCATATTTTAAAATTAAAAATCTTTTATTGGTTGTCCATTGTATTTTCTAGGGGTTTTGGTATACCTATAAAATATAGTTACCACGAAAAAATAGTTAAACAAATAATCGGGTGTTGTATTGGGAATCTCCTGAAGAGAAACAGAAGCTTTTGATCGAAAAGTATTGATTTTCAAGAATTTTACTTTACCATTTCTACGAAAAGTTTTTTTTTTCCATATAAAATACATGCAAAACTTTCAGCGATTTGAGCACTCCATAAATATTTTTTGGTTTCAAAATTAAAAAATAGGGATATATTTTTTTCGTTGGAATAATCCTAAGGGGTGGCGGCATTAAAATTAAATTATAAATTAAAATTCCGACTTTACTTTTTCACTTGCATTTTTAGACCACCCTAATACACATACATACGTACGGCTCATAAGTAGCGAATCATAGAACTTATCCTCTTGTTGGCATCCAAGGAAATATTTTTTTGAGCAGGAGTGCGGGGAAACACCTCTAGCAATATTTTATTATATAGTTATGAAGTTTTCTTAAAGGATTTTTATTTTTCAGGCAGAGTAAAAATTTTTACCACTATCGCTTAAAAATACTTATCTATTCAGTTTATTTCCATTTCCTTAGTGCTCTCTTCCGTTTTTTTATTTCAAGGTCAGGGTTGCCACTGATGAAAAAAATACTTACCATCCACTTGAAAAAATTCTACCAAATCTGGAAAATATCTACCAGTAACATTTGTTGATTATTTTAATAAAAACTATTGCTTTGTCCTATTTGTTTAGTTATTTCCATAAAAATTAAAATTTTCACAAAGGAACCTCTTGTTTAACTAATGACATGGTATTTGAGATGGTTTTAACGGCAGTATACAGCTTGAAATAAATTTAGAATAATTCCAAAAATTTTCGTCTAAATATCGAACTTGTTACCCTGAATTTTTTGAAAATGTTTGGATATGCAGTTTTATAGCCCATAGAGTTTTAGTACAACCAACACTTTTAAACATTTTTTGCCGCCGGTCTTTTGTGTTATTTTTATTCGTTTAACAATTGCCATTTATAAAAACTGGCGTTGATAAATTTAGCGAACAATCATAGTGTGTAGTTACATACCTGTAAATTTTTTTCGTTTTATTTGAAGAACCATTTAAAATATTTAGGCAATCATAAGCTCAGGATTTTAGTAAAATGAGTTTTGAGTATGTACATACATATGTATATAAAAAGTGTGCATTAAAGCGTCTGGAAATTAATGCAACAGAGTAGACTACAGGTTTCGAAAGAAATTTATAATATAAAGATATCTACGAAAAATAAACCGGGAACGAAAAGTTTTATTTATTTTTCAAAGACAATACTTTAACAAAAATCTACCAAAATGAACAAAAATTTACCTTTTTACCAACCCAAAATGTTTCTACCAATTTTGGTAATAATTTACCAAAGTGGCAACCCTGCTCAAAGTACAAAACTTTAAGCGGAAACACGTAATTGCTCGCACTCACATTTTCCCGCGCAAGTTCACTTCCGTTTCCCATATGTTCCTTCTGCTCTTATTTTGTTCTTTTTGCAGCGTGATCTGGTGCTTTAAAATTTTAAAGGAAAAGTACATACATACAACCTAATTTAATATGAAAGAGTTTCAAAGTTCTTTTCATTGTTTTTACTCTTTTTAAATTGATGGATAGATTTTTTTTCCAGGTGAACAATCGGTCAAGATGTGAGAGTGTAGGCTGTTTTCAGTATTCAGTGGGCATTTGCAGTAGAAGTTAGTTTGGTTAAGTAATCTGTGCTTGTCAAAGTCACTTTAAATAAATTTAGTGCAAAAGAAATATAATAATTTTATTCCAAAATGTATTACAAGTACATATTTATAAGTACTCTTTACTTATAAACTATAAGTATTTACATATAGATAATTAAAAGCTATTAACGAATGAAGTGAAAAAGTGAAAATAGTAAATTATTGCGTAATCGGGTCGCGTCGGCTCGGTACATTTATGTATACGAGTGTGCATGCAAACGAATAGCATTTGCTGTATACATACATATGTGTGCATGGGTGTGTTTTTTCGAATGTTGCATTATTTTAAAGTGTAATCGTCGGAAAGTCGAAAAGTTGGAAAGTTGGAAAATTTAATCGCAAAGTAATTTGAATAGTGGTCGTGTGTGAAAACGCAAAATGTAAGAAGTACTTTCTTCGGATATACATAAATAATAGAAACTACTTAAGCAATAAAAAAACCAATCTATTTCGTCACTGACTGGTAAGTGCATTTCTCATTTTGAACCAAATGTATTTTCCTATTATTTGATATATCGCTGGCTTTGAGTGAAAAGTTAGTAGGTTCAATTTTTTCGAAGGCTCGAATTTTAATATAGGAAGCAAGAAATACAAAATGCAAACATTCCCTAAAGGACTAGGCTACTTCTTTCATTTCCTCCCGTCTATATTCATTGAAAGGAAAATTTGCTTAGTCCAAAAATTTGTATACCGAAACTCGATAAGGTTAAAATAATATGGAATAACATCGAAATCTTACAATTCAAAAAGTTTTTCAAAATACTTGAAGAAAATCCGCTTAAAATAAAGGCAAGAAGAGTGAGCTACATAGATATGTGTGTACATTAGGGTGGTCCAAAAATGTATGGGAGAAAAGTAAAATCGAAAATATAATGCTCTCACCCCCTAGGATTGTTCTATACCGAAAAAAAGTATACCCCTGTTTTTTGTTTTAAAATCAAAATATATTTAGAGGTCGCTCAAAGCGCTCAAAGTTTCCCATGTATTTTGTATGGGGAAAAAAATACTTTCGTAGAAATAGCATAGAATCCATGAAAATCAAAAGTTTTCATTCTGAAAACTCTGATTCTCTTCAGAGGACTTCAGAGAATACGGCCCAATTATTTATTTAAACATTTTTTAATTTCAACTATTTTTCTTTATTTCTTTTGTATATTTCTTTTTGTATATTTGATTTTTTTGGGGATATTTCGGAAAATAGTTAATAGTTAAAACTAAAAAATGTTTAAATAAACAATTGGGCATTATTCTCTGAAGTCTTCTGAAGAGAAGCAGAGTTTTCAGATTTCAAAATTTGGATTTTCATGGATTCTATGCCATTTCTACGAAAAGTCTTTTTTTCACCATACAAAATACATGGGAAACTTTAAGCGCTTTGAGCGACCTCTAAATATATTTTGATTTTAAAATAAAAAAAAACAGGGGTATGCTTTTTTCGGTATAGAACAATCCTAGGGGGTGAGAGCATGAAATTTCCGACTTTACTTTTTTTGGACCACCCTAGTGTACATACATACACATACTTGATACAAGGGTGCATATCGTCCTGTTTCTGCCTTAACCACGTATCTACAATTTTTGGGAAAACTAATATTTCCACTTATAACAGCTGTTTAAGCGTCACACTATTTGAAAATAGAATAAAGACTTAATGAGGGTGCTGACTACTGTTAGTGGAAACAGAAATATTAAGTAAAAAATGCTTTTATTGTATCCTAGGGGAAGAAATTAAGCATTTTTTCTTACACTCTCTAAAATACCTCTATTGCAGATACCAGGTTAAGGGAGAAACGGGGCGATATGTTGGCATACTTTCTAAAGAAAAACAATTAAGGGACCAAGCAGTGCATAGATACCCCGTAGGATCTCGGAATAGACTTAGAGTACACCACAAACTAGACTGCAAGTGATTGTAACTAGTCCAAAGTTTGGTCCAACAACATGTAAAATGCTATTTACATTTAACATTGAATGTCCTAGGCTCGGACCAATTGTCCGCTTCTGCATTACATTGTAACCAGTTTTGGGAGGGAAAAAAAACAAAAATAAAACTTGCGCCAGCTGCGATTCGAGCCGGGATTCTCAGATTTTCTAAGCAGTTACTCTCTCTGCATGCCAACGTCGCACATGAAAATTTGTTGACTAAGTGCCTACATATCAGCAAGTCGTTAATTGTACCCGTTGTCCGCTACTGCATGACATTGTTACCAGTTTTAGATCAAAAGTCATACCTTATGTATTACATTCGGACCACTTTTAGTACAATTCACCTATTTTACATTACATTGCTTTATATTTATACCCGAGCGCACTTGTGCACAAGGGTATTATAACTTTGTTCACATAACGGTTGTTTGTAACAGGCAAAACGAATCGAGATAGATATAGACAAATGTATACATAAATGATCAGAATGAAAAGAGAAATCGATTAAGCGGTGACTGTCTGTCCGTCCGTCCGTCTGTCCGTCCGTCTGTGCACACGATAACTCGAGTAAAAATTGAGATATCTTAATGAAACTTGGTACGTGAACTTCTTTTGGGTGTAGGATGGATGGTATTGAAAATGGGCGAAATCGGACAATAACCACGCCTACCTCCCATATAACGGTAATTTTCAGAAATACGAAAACTGCGATATTTTAGTAACTACTGAAGATTATTCACTCAAAATTGATATTTACAATGAGTTTTAGACGAAAAATAAGAATATTTTAAAATTTTGGCAAATGGGCGTAGCCACGCCTACTTATGGTTACATGTGTATATCTTCGTAACCGCTGCACCAATTTCTTCCAAACTCGGCACAGTTGTTGGCCTTGATACATCATACTAAATGGCCGAAAATTTAAAAAATCGGACAATAACCACGCCTACCTCCCATATAACGGTAATTTTCAGAAATACGAAAACTACGATATTTTAGTAACTACTGAAGATTATTCACTCAAAATTGATATTTACAATGAGTTTCAGACGAAAAATAAGAATATTTTAAAATTTTGGCAAATGGGCGTAGCCACGCCCACTTATGGTTACATGTGTATATCTTGGTAACCGCTGAACAAATTTCTTCCAAACTTGGCACAGTTGTTGGTCCTGGTACAGCATACCAAATGGCCGAAACTTTTTAAAATCGGACAATAACCACGCCCATATTCCATATAGCGGTAATTTCGAGAAATACAAAATCTTCGATAAATCAGTAAATATCAAAGCTAATTTATTCAAAATTGATGGTTGCAACAATTCTTTACCAAGAAATACGTTTATGATAAAATTTTGGAAAATGGGCGTGGCACCGCCCACTTGTGATTACATATATGTATCTCGCTAACCGTTCTAGCAATTTGTACCAAACTCGGTATGGTTATTGTGCTTGCCACATAAAAGCAAACCGTTGAAAATTGTTGAAATCGGTCTTAAATTACGGCCGCCTTTCAAATAACAATAAATTTCAGAAATGCTTGAAATTTCAATATGTCGAAATTTAAGGACGCTAATTTACTTAAAATGTATACACCCCGGCTTATCATGTAGCGGTAGCTTTCGGCAAGGTGGAAAACATATCTTTAATACTTGCGCCGGGTATTTAATGTTCGGCTCCGCCCGAACTTAGACTTTCTTACTTGTTTTGGACTATCTTTGGTCTAGATACAAAGCTACTATACCTACGACTATATTTTTCGAGCAATTTTACCAATCTTTCCTTCAGGGTATGTACATATGTTTCCATGTATTTGATATGGGGGGAAAACAACATTTCGTAGAAATGGTATAGAATTCTTGGAAAACAATATTTTCCGATCGGAAAACTCTGGTTCTTTTCAGGAGACTTCCAATATTAATATCGAATTGTTTATTTAACCATATGATTTGACTTCGCATTTCAGATTTCTCGCCCAAATGACGCATTTGGGCTCAATGTAAATGTAATTTAAGTGTAATTAATTTTCATCACGTGCTTCAAAAATTAGACGAGGAATAAAAAATTAGATAGCTGAAATAGAAAAGAAAATAATAAGCTGGGTTCAAATTACGCTGTGCAAGCTGTAAATTTTGAGCAATGATTTTGAAAGTTTAACTCACTTAATTGGGACGTCCTGAATTCAATGGAACCCCCCGTTTTACCAGATAGGCTCCGGTTTTCGAGATAACGGTACTTGAAAATTTGATTAAAGTTTAACTATTTAATAAATAACTCCCTCAGTTTTGAAGTTATTTTACTAAAATTTTGCACATAACGGTTTATTAATATTACCTTATTTATTCCTTAAAATAATCGAAATAGTTTCACTTTGACATATAGCTCCAATACAACTGATTACTCAAATATGTGTTTTTGCGCTATAACTCTAACTTCATATCTGTATGATATGTGTAAAAGTGAACCTATACTAAATTTTTACCTGCTTGATTGGAGGAGTTATAACGCAAAACAATGTCTTTGAATAATCAGTTTTATGGGAGCTAGATGTTATAGTGAACCGATTTCGATGATTTTAAAAGATACTGAAGGTAATATGAAAATACAATCGCGTGAAAAATTTTAGCAAAACATCTTCAAAACTAAGGGATTTTTTTATAAAATAGTTAAAATTTAAGCAAAGTTTCAAGTACCGCTATCTCGAAAAGTGGAGCCAATCGGGCAAAACTGAGGACGCCATTGAATTTAAAAGACTCCAATTTAGTAATAGCAACTATCAGAACCTTTGTCGAAAAAAGTTGATTTGATACCACGCTCGAAATATTCCGACTACAAGAAGTAGCATCAATGAAAGTAGTACGTCAGGGTTTTTGCACGCTTATAGAGACAAGCTTTTTAAAGGTATATGTAACGTTATAAGGACTAGTAGTTATAAAAACATGAAGATCGTTTCGACGTATTTTCCAAATGTTCATTAAATTAAGATGTTTTTGAAATAAAAATTACACTTAAGATCGCAGAATATTTTATCTTTGTAAGTTGGTTTATTCTGAAAGCACACCTCTTGCTAATATACCAAATTATTCGTAATTGTTTGTAGTATATAATTCATACTTAAAATGTTTTTAAAACGAAATGATTCAAAAACTATTCACGATAGACTGTAAATTTCGAAAATTCTGAAAAGCAAAGTTACACAATTTGAGTTACTTGCCATTTAGTTACGTTTTAAAGCACACTCCATTTTTTCAAATTATTGTTGCTTTTCCACAATACATTTTCATTAAAAAAACGGCCTCGAGCTCAATAAAAATTGTTGAATATAATTGTTATACGGCCATAAATATAACAAAAACAAATTACTTTATGATGTTTCAAAAGAAAAAATCTAATATTTTTTAAATATTTTTTATTATTTAATTTTCATTTATTTATTAGTTTTTATTGTTAAAAATAAAAAAATTTATGGTTTTAATCTACATAATTAAATTTTTAAAAAACTTATTGCTAAAAGGCGAACAGCATAACGCTAAGGCCGCCTGGTCAGCAAATCTTTCAATTAGTCTTTCGAAAGACAGTAAAGAGCTTTCAATATAGTTGCCAGAATTGACAATTGTCTTACGAAAGACTTTTGTCTTTCGAAAGACTGAGGTGAGTTGAGAGACAGTTGTTAGAATTGCCCTGTCAATGTTAGAATTGGAAACTTTGCTTCACTCTAAAAATAAAACACACATTAAATACCGTATTCTCGTTATTTATGACTTCCTAGTTCGTTTCTAAAAGCAATAGCCAACAAATATGTGTGTTACAGCAATGAAACGAAATTCAATTAAAAGTACTCGAGAGCGCCTTACTTGGCATGCGCGCACTCCTACTTCGTTACCACATCTATGCTGTGGTGATACTGCCATCAAAAACAAACAAAATCCCTCAACAGTCAGCTGCAACGTTGTTGTTGTTGTTGTGCCACAGATTAACAACAGAAAAGTGCTTTAAGAATCTTTGCCTCCTTGTTTTGTGTATATGTAGCAGCTTTCCATTGCTGCGGCTTATCTCGTTGGCAATCCATTAAAATTGCACATCGTTTACACCAAAAATCAATTCGCCAAAGCATTTCACAGTCGCTGCGCAAATGTACGCCACCAAATTCATTGCCACTGTGCGCTGGTCGTGGCTGCCGCTGTCAGGATTTACTAGCTGAGCTTTCGTTGGATAGACGTCATCGATATCTGTTGGCAGCTGTGATGTGCATAAAGCAAAAAAACAAATTTCTATCCAACTGAGTTGCCTATAAATTCGCACTCGGCGCATACTTGCATTTGCACTGGTTTACTATTTCCTGGTACATACACAGATGGCTTCCATTTCCTCTGTGGTATTCGTTTTGTTTGCTTTTTGATTATTACAAAATTTTAGGAGGTTGATCCGATAATTCAAATCGAACTTTGTTTCATACGAGTCTTTATCGCTTTTACCTTGACATTTCTTGGATCGGATACGTTAGGGCAAGTCTGGGCGGAATTTCATTTGTAGTAGGTTAGAAAACCTAAGATAGCTCTTCCCAATATTATATTTACCTCCGTTTATTTGTTGTAGCGGATATTCTATCTTATCCAGAAACGGTAAGTCTTTGTATCACTGTCGCCAAACTCAGCTAAAGGTAGACCTGGGAAATGCACTGTTTCGACGGGGTAAGATCCAAGGTGGAGCGGTCTTGGTTGAGTTGGGTTTAGGAGGCATGCGAAGAGCTTGTTGATGCGTTGGATACGTAGGGGTCTGGTCTGGATAAGTTGGTGTTTAATTTGCTACAGTATTTGTGCCAGAGCAACGCGGGTCTGACTAGGCAGCTGAAGCTATTCCTCTGCAATGGGACAGGACTTACTGATGTCTATACAGTGTCGGGTTCAGTAGTTAACGTACGTCGTTCTGGATCTCGTCCAGTAGTTCGTATATATGCTTCTTGTCGTGTCTAGGTGGAGGTTCTGCTTCTAGAAAGTGCCTGTTCGGGTGCTCTGGTCAGTAGCAATCGACAAGAAACTGCTTACTAAAAAGGCATCCTCTGACGGACCGGAGTGCTACGGTAGGCACTACATTTTTAGTTTAGAATTATCCGGCCAATTGCCTTGTAAAGTTTCTTTGGCTTTGCCGGCAAGCGATTTAAGGACTTTGTTTCGGCTCTGACTTTCATTGGAATTTACAGTTGGGTGCGCTGAGAACAGCTTATCGAAGGTGGCTCAAAAATTTCGAGTTATTTACAGGCGGAATTGGTGTGTCATTGACGTGAGTTTCCGGCTGCTGTCTGACCCCTTTCGTCCAGTTGGTAAAAATAGTTGCCGGGGATTTCTTAGGGAAGAGGTTTAGGCCCCTTGTGGTGGAAAGGTGGGGCAGATCGTAGAGCTAGCCGTTTACTTTTGAGCACAGGTCATCGATTGCAGCGCATGAAAATATGGAAACTTCCTCTGGTGGTAGGGGAAGCTTGGAAATGTAAAAAATTATACAGAAGCGAGAAGAACACATCACTCTGCGGATCCCCTGTATACTTTCTCTGGATTTTGATGTTTGATATCAAAATACTACTGACGATTGCCTACTCAGATACTTCCCTGAGAAGTGATCGAGCTATCGAAATATTTCGGGTTCATTGAGTTATGATGTGTCGAGTTATTCAAACTGATCAATGTTTATTGAGTTATAGAAACATAAACTTACTTTTCGAAACTGAGCGATAGTTATCGAGTTATAAAATTGTATCATAGTTATCGTAATTCATCGAGTACTTTCAACGTATCGTAGCTATCGAAATTTGTCGGTTTATCCAAATGAAGTTTTTGGAATTTTCAAAGCATATCGAGTTATAGAAATTTATGAGGCTATTTAAGTTTATCGCTTTATCACTATTTATCGATTTATAGATTTGAACGAGTTACTAGAGTGTATCGAGTTATCGAAATTTGTCGATAGCAGGGTTGCTATATGAATCAAACTGGAAATGATCCAGAGAAGTTTCACCAAATCGGTTTGGCTCGGGTATACTATTTTTTTATTTTTTATATATTTTGTTTACTGTTTTGTTTTTAAGTATAATTTTTATGTTTGACATTTTGTTTTTCTTCCATTTTTTGTTAGGGTTGCTCTGCTTTTGGTATACACTTTGGATTTCTACGAACTTTTAGGTCTCTGCCATTTTCGTTTCGGTAATCGGTTTTCACTTTTTGAATGTGATAATCGGTTTTGCAGTTTTCAAACTACTCGAAAACAACAATCTCCATCAGTTTTTTTACCATTTGCCCGCCTTGTTGGCTGTTTGTTGTTGAAATGTACTTCACTTCACTTTGCAATCTTAAAAATGTAAAGTGAGTGTGTTTAACAAATTATATCGGAAATAAAGAAAATGTGTACGCAACAGTTATCAGCACAAATAAAATGGCAAAGTACCGGAGTGCGCGAATTGAATGCCAGTAAGCGAATGCACAATGCCCAAGAAAAGGGAGCTAAATTTAACCAGAACAAGGCATTTGTTGCAATGTTGCAAGCACTTAAAGTTAAAAACGAAATCAATGCAATGGACAGCACAAATCGAATCGAAGCCGAATCGAAGCCGAATCGAAGAATCTCAGTGAAGCGGTGAAATGTTTGAATGGCAGCAAATGCGAGTGGCCACCAGACTCAGCAACGATCAAAAGGAGTAGCATTGCAGGAAACACTCTACCTCGCACAACATACATATGTAAATGCATATACACATATGTGTTAGTTGGTATGGGCTTCCACCTATTGCTCCTACCACCAGCGACGTCATCTTCACCGTTGGTGTTGCTGTCACAAGTTGGCAAATGAGATTAGGTTACGTATGTCGGGCCGGTCGTACGTTTGTGGTGTTGAGTGAATTATGGGCTGCATTAAAGCCAATACATGCGAATGGCAGTGAGTTAAGAAGGTGGTGAAATACATACATACATACAGTGGTATGTTACCGTCTGGGGAGTCGCGGAGGGAGTTAAGATAAAAAGTCAGTAGTATTCATTTAGTTTTATTTTAGTATTCAATACCTTGCGTATTTGGGTATTAAGTAGGTCCGAGATGTGCTTGTGACTTTGTTGGGATGTATGTACATATGTATGTGTAGAAAATGATGTCAAGTAAATTTTGGTTCCAAAAGTATTCAAGCCTGGATTGAGTGAGGTCAGTGCAGACGCCACACATTTTTCTAAGGCATGAACGGCTCTGGCGCTCTTAGTACCATATTTTGTGAATACGCTCGTATGGAAAAGCGTAGATACTATATATTAGAGGTTAGATTACAAAGATAAGACCTTGGGTCTGAAATCAGAAATGGATATAAGTTACACATAGCAAATTTATTTTAAGTTTACCCAAAGAAACAACGACCTGATAAAAACATGCCAGAAAGTCCACTAGTAAGTAGTAAGTTCCACTTCCAATTTACTGGAAAAACAAGCGGTTGAATGTAATTTCAGAAATTGCTCCGTTTTAGTCGTCCAAATAAAGTAGTTTCAAGGTGAAGCCCCATAGCTGAACAACCAGTTGTATAGAGTCTATGAGGAATTCAGCTTCACGGAAGGGGTGCCTCGGCAAGGGAAGGGCCGCCGTGGAGATTGTAGCGAAACATATCGAGTACGGCTAGCGAGACTATAAAGGGTATGAAGGAGTGGCTGACGTTTAGAATTTTAAGCCTCGCGTATCACAAAAAAGTGGCAGTTATAATAAACAGCAGGAAAGCCGTACAAACGATGAGATTTAGCTTAGCGTCAGAATCCAAAGCTCGCCATTAAATATCTGGGCGCTATGATTGATGGTCGAATAAATTTCAGGACCAACCTCGAGTATCTTTTCAAAAAGGCTTCGAATATTCAAGCATATCTGTCTAGAATTATGCCTAATAACTCTTTCACTATGCTCAAAAAATAAAAACTGATAAATAAATTAATTAATACATTTCTTTACTAAAATTGCAATAATCTTCGAAAAAATTACTCCTACATAACTTGGTATATGGACCTTTTTTTAGAGAATCGAAGTTAGCTAAGAAAAAAGGTTTGTAGTACTTGAACTTTGATGGACTTGGGCGAGCCTAGGATATTGACCAAAAATTTTCACATTGCACACAGGTTTTTTTAGAGCATAATCGACCACATTTTTGCTATCGCCAATCAAAATTCTAAAAAATCGGAATTTCGGCCCACGCTAATGTATATTCACTCTAAGAAATTTGACTACCAAATTAAAACTTCATTCGAATAAAAAATCGCAATATTTTTTCAACGCTCAAAATTAAAATATCCTTCCAAAGAAATTTACATTTTATTAAAAAACTCTTTTGCTTATCTACAATCCAATTGCTGACATTTTGACATATATGAGCAACGGTACATCGATAAATGCTTGTCAACATGAATACCAAGGAGCGGCAGCAAATGCAATCAAATGTCAAAATGCGCATAACAAATAATGATTTACATAACAAATACAAAAATTATATTGAATAAGATAAACATGGTTTTGATGCTTGAAGGCTGAGCAGCAGTGGAAAATGAGCGATGACATTCGTTTAGATTTTTCATTGTCTGATGCTTATCTGTTGAGTACTTCATACAGAGAGAGATATGTATGTATTTGCACAAGCATAGCAACAAGTTAATGGCACTGATATGAAGAATTTCTAAAGGGGTGGGACTATCTGTCATACTACATACTAACACATGTATGTGAAACGTAGGTTTGTGCATTAGGATTGTTCTGTACCAAAAAATACGCTACTGTTTTTATACCCGAGCGCACTTGTGCACAAGGGTATTATAACTTTGTTCACATAACGGTTGTTTGTAACAGGCAAAACGAATCGAGATAGATATAGACAAATGTATACATAAATGATCAGGATGAAAAGAGAAATCGATTAAGCGGTGACTGTCTGTCCGTCCGTCCGTCCGTCCGTCTGTGCACACGATAACTCGAGTAAAAATTGAGATATCTTAACGAAACTTGGTACGTGAACTTCTTTTGGTCGTGGGACGGATGGTATTGAAAATGGGCGAAATTGGATAATAACCACGCCTACCTCCCATATAACGGTAATTTTAAGAAATACGAAAACTGCGATATTTTAGTAACTACTGAAGATAATCCACTCAAAATTGATACTTACAATGAGTTTCAGACGGAAAACATGAATATTAAAAATTTTTGGAAAATGGGCGTAGCCACGCCCACTTATGGTTACATGT
>NW_023458560.1:71187147-71243879 GCF_013731165.1 Rhagoletis pomonella
TTACATGGCAAATGACTATAAAATTCACGACTTTCAACTATTTTGTTAGAAATTTTTTTCCCAGAGTGCATATGGTTTTCTAAATTTTCAAATGCAACGCGGAAATACTTAGAGTTATCGTATTCGAATCAAATTTTGTACATCTTATTTTTAGATCAAAAGACATCTTTTTGAGCCCGGCAAACTGTATATTTAAAAAAATAGTTAAAATAACGAACGGTCTAAGCGACACGCTTGCAAAAAGTTTCGAAAAACCCACCATTGTCATCGTAAAGTATTGTCATTGTAATCGTCACTTGAAACGTGTATTGTGTTCAAATGCACGAAAACCGCTGACAATGATAAGCAGACCACTTACGCCACGAAAAAAAAAAAATAAAAAGAAAACATGCTTTGCCTCCATATAGTACGTACACGCTTAGCAGGACTTCAGCTGTCGCGCAAAAAGTGACATTTCATCTTCCTAAATAGTCCGACATAAACTCACTTACGGCATCCGATTGTCGCTGACTTTTCTCATCCAACTACTTCTTCCCATTCCCCATTTATTTGCTTCAAATATATATCTCTCGTAAGTCACCTCACATTTTATTCCTTCAACTCCAATACTTTAT
This sequence comes from Rhagoletis pomonella, assembly GCF_013731165.1. Classification (NCBI taxonomy): domain Eukaryota; kingdom Metazoa; phylum Arthropoda; class Insecta; order Diptera; family Tephritidae; genus Rhagoletis; species Rhagoletis pomonella. Next base: position 71,187,762 of record NW_023458560.1, read on the forward strand.
CACCCCTGCAGTGAAAAATTATCAATTGTTAAAACTAACCAACTTATAGTTAGCTTTTTTGGCGAGATTTCGATTAATACCTCACTTTTAATTAGCTATGACAAAATCAACTTAAAGTGAATTGTAAAGTCGTGCAGGAGTCATTCAGACGCAATCGGGAGTTGGTTTTCTTTACAAGTTTCTATTAAATATCCTCATACAAAAATTACTTTCAATACACTTTTTTTCTGAACTCCGCAGATTCTTTTTCATATTCAGGACAAATAAAAGGAAGATCGAAATTTTATACTATCATTTTGAAGTTATGTCTGACGGTGTTCGAATATGGGGCTACCCAGAGCAGAATATGTAAACAAATATGAAATGTAATAAATTAAAGTAAATGAATAAGAAAATAAAAAAGTAAAAAAACAAAAAAATATTTTGTTTTTCTTATTGATATTTTATGTCCAAAAGTAGTTAGTTACAAGTTAGTTGACATGTAATGCAGAGGTATCCACAAAAGTAGTTAGCTTTTTTCGAACAAAATACCCAGTTAATAGTTAGCACTAGTGTTCGCGTAAACAGACTAAAGTTAGGTATAAGCTAACGTCACTCCCTGCAGGGACTGAGCTTTTGCGCCACTTTCATCTCCTACGACCGAACTTTCACTGCTCAGCACAAAAGCATTTTTACAATGATTGATGAATGAAAATCCAATCGCGCAAAATCGCTTGGCAGTGGAATTCATGTTTGTATGTGTATAGATGCATTAAAGTATAGGATATTATTTTTGCAAGTGTAATTTTTACGATTTATGACAAAAGAACGTGCCAAGACAGAGTTTTCGAAAAAAACGCAATTGAATGGTTCCTTCCAAAGCAAAAACAAGTGTCGAATGAATTTTTTGCCAACACCAAGATAAGCAGCATTCTTTAGTCATTCAAAATGCCACATTGATGAAAACTACAATTTCATTGCAACATAATTATATTAAAGAAACACTCGTAGATGCATGTTTTTTCACCGCACTGAGCGAAGGTGAGTGGCGCAAAATTATCACTGCAGCTGACACTTTGCTGCCAAAAAAATGGTTAGTTCAGTGAGGCGTTAGCAGCAAATCTCTTATGAATAAGTGTGTTAGCAGGGGCGTAGAAGATGCAGGAAGCCCTGTAAGAATTTTTCAACAACATGCACATCGAGTTTTGAATGGTATTTTGGGAATCTGCGAAGCGGACGTGTGTGTGTGTGGCTCTAACATGACTGACAAATAAAAGATTGAACACCTTCCTTGACCTTGAGATCTGACCAAAGTAGGCGATGGTGATTTCATAAGTATTTTTCATAAGTATGCTTCAATAGGCGAAACGACTGGAGCAACTTCTAGGTAAATAATCCAGAGCCACAACAGGCCGTCTAGGCCTAAATGTGTCTCCACCTAGCTTAACATAACTTATTACGCATGGAGACAGCCTTTTCAGGTAGTTATTATTTCGAAAACCTTTTACGAGATGAGTTGAATTTTTTGGGCTTCGTTATCTGAACAGATACATTATTGATTTTCTGTACATATTGAGGTTTCTTTAACTATAATACAGCGGGATCCCATATACATATGAGTTTCCAAAGTTAACGTACCCCTGAACCGATTTCGTTCCTCGCAATTTTCACAAAAATGATTCTGATATAAAAATCCATCTAAAGATTTAACTGTCAAAACTCACGAGTTGCTTTTTAATGTCAAATATATTGAGTAAAAATTTCAGTAACTAAAACTCCATTTTTACAATTTTTATTGGCACACTCGAAATTCATTCTAAGATGGTTAATGTGTACATGAAGAAAGTAATATATACTTATGTGCATAAGGAATACTGTGTAAAAATCTGAAACGCCTATATTTAATTACTTTTAAATAATATAGCTTTTAACCTAAGGTGTGCGAGTATACGTGTTAGATGACTGCGTATGGTGCTACGGGACGTATTTATACGTTACATACGCCACTACGGGTATATGAGCAGCGTTGCCGTTTTGGTCCAAACATTCATTCTCCGTTGGTAGCTTGGTTGGTTTGATGAAGCTTTTGGTAGGCAAACATTTTTTGAAAACACAACCAAATTGAAGATTCGAATTTGTTTGCTTAATTTGCGTTTACGCGTTCAAAACACTGCTTTCACTTTGCTTACACGTATAAGATTTCTTTATTTTTTTATTTATTTTATTAACCAGACAATTTTCTGCAAACAAAAACTCAAGTGTATGCAAATTGAACCAAATTTGGAATTTTTTTTATTGAAATGTATAAAATTACTGCTTTTATTTTTTCACACACAAAAAAAAATTTTTGATATGAATTGAAGCAATCTTAAAGCTATTTACATATCTAACAAACGTTTTTTATCCAATACGTTAATTCTTTTATTTAAAGGCCCGAATTTCTTTTGTTTAATCTTAAAGATGGGTGTGAATGGTTAACCAATACTGTAAACAATATTATGTGTAGTTCTTGCAGAAAACTGGCTGTGATTGACATAACGTACAATACAATTAATCTTCCTAATTTGGAGAGTATGATGCCGTAGATTTCACATACAGAAGTGGTAAAATTTTTAAATTATAGATTATACATAAACATAAATCGACTGTAAGTAATGTATCTGGAAATTAGAAACAAATTTGAAAAATCTGAACTGCATTTTCTGCTAACTTTTAGTTATCGCTCTTTAAATTCAATCAGATCTATGCTTTAGATGAGGAAAAAAGAGGCATTCAAATATCTACATGACCTCTCTGCCTGTCATCAAATAAGAAAAAAGTTTTAGTTCTGAATTCCTTTAGCTTTATGGCAATCAATTGTCAATAATTCACATTTTTAGAACATACATACATATGTTTGTCATTAGTTCACATGCGTGCATAAATACATATATTCCAAGTAAATACTACTGTCAGTAAAGCCTTACTTATACATTGGTGCCAACTGACAATCGCATTGCAGAAATGTCATTTATCATCGATGATTTTTCGAGTGGGGTTTGTGACAGAAGTTGGCAAGTCAGTGTACTTAGTTGAGTGATGAAATTGAAGAATATGAGTGAAAGGAGGTAGGGGCCGTTATCAACGGATATTAAACGAATATACGGATATCTGCATTTGTTCCGCACACATAAATAACCGATCGGATAACCGGAAATCTGACTATGCGGTTAGTGCTAGCCCTAATATACATATATACATTTCAACAAATTTCTATACAGATACGATTCTTATCTCTTCCAAAATCTCAGCTAAATCTGTATGTAATATGTACGTGTGTATGCTTTCACTCTAAGCTTCAAAAGATTTACTCTGAATTTGCCTGCAATTATCCAACTTCAATGCAATTATAAACACATATCGCTTCCTTGTAATTAGACAATCAAAAATGAGCGTGCAGCTGGAGTGTGTTAGCACGTGGGTGTGTATGAGTGCGTGGCACATGCACATTAGGCCGTACCACCTTACAAGCAAACAAAGAAAGTTCGCCGTACACCTCTGAGCCTAAAGTGTTTTTGTAATTTCGAAAAAAGACTTTTTTGCCGAGTCTAGGGGTTGGATTTTTACATTTTTCGCTGACACCTACAGTGGGGAGCTGAAATGATTACATTGTGACTTTTGTTAAATATTTGCAAAGTTTTTAAAGTTAAAATTTTCTTATTATTTTTTTCATAAAAATGTGGTTGATGATTTAATCAAAATCATATAAATAAACTTTCAAACTTTATACAGAGCTTAGAAAATGTTAGCAAATTTTCATTAAAATTTTGAGCTTTTCAATCTGAAAAAATCTAAAAAATAGATTAAAGAGCTCAAAATTTTAATGACAATTTGTTGAATTTTTCTAAGCTCTGTTTAAATTTTAAAGTTTGATTTATATGATCTTGGTTAAAGCATGAACCATATCTTTACGAAAAAATAAAAAATACAAATTACCATCACTTTACCCATCACTGCTCCCCACTGTACATTCGGTAATATCAATTTTTTTTAAAGAAATCTACTGAAAAAAATCCAAAGTTTAACATTTTTTGGAGATTTTTAATTTACTGGCATTTTGGGTGGTATGTTAGGTGACTCCTACGTTCGGCAAAAAACACTATATATTTTAGAAATTGCCTTTAAGACTTAAGAGTGTACGGCAATCTTTTTTATCCGGCACGGTCTAATGAACACGTAGCTGAAATCTATTCGAAGGCGCAAGCGTTAGTTACTCTATACTATTTTACCAAAATTACAATTACACACATGTGCATACACACACACTCATATATTTTCGCAAGCTTGTAATTAAATTTGTATGCGCTGCACCATGACTTCCCGGAATGCCGAAAGTTTGGCTGTCGTTCGCCTCGTTTACGCCCACATGACAATTACAATTCATAACTCGAATATTTTGTTGTCAACTTGACATTTACACCAAAAGCAAAGCAGGCGTACATACAAATTAGTAGAAAAGTGCGTATATGTATGTATGTATGTGTCTCGTCGACTGCTCCATGCGTACTTGCATATGTGAAATGCTTTCCTAACTCCCACTCTTCGGCCAGGAATGCGTCGCTGTGTAGCCCTTTCACTTTTGGTTTTTCGTTTTTCAACTCAGCATACAGATCGCTTCATGTTCCACGTACGTCAGCCTCATCATCATTTGATTTGTGTGCAAATGGGTTGAGCTGAGCATAGCTAAATGTGAGCTTCACAGAGCTTTCGTGGAATTTGATGTGGCAAATGTAATTTGCAGCTAAAATGGAATGTTTTAATTAATTTATATTGTACGCTTTTATTGCATTAACTGTTAATGGCATAGCCTATAATTCATATTTGTCAGTTTAGAAGGATATGTATTTACATAAGTATGTAAATATGTGTGATATGCGTACATATGTACTTAGGTATGAGCATTTGTTATGATTATTTTGAATGTAGCACATTATCCATATATCAAAAGATCAAAAGTGAAACAATCGAAATGATTTTACTTCAAAGGATTATTTTTTTTGGAAGAAAACTCTGTACTGCTGCTCAACTTCTGGTGCTTTGGAGTTTACTTAAGGATAAGTGTTTTTTCTTATTTTCTCTGGCTACAGATATCTTCTTGAAAGGTGCGTCAAAAGCTATAACCCTTAACGGTTTTTGCATTCCTAGGTCTTAACTTTTTTTAGACTAAAATAAAATGCTAAATTTGGTTCCCGAAAAGCTTTTGAAACGGTGATGTATTTACATATTAAACTTTTCCGATTCATATTTGCGTAGAATATTTCAGTTCACCATTTTCTTACATAAGGGCCGTTTTGGCCTCTATTTTCGAGGCCTTCCAGAAAATAAATCCTTGAGAAATTTTAAAAGGAGCCTTCCCGGACAAAAAACGCAAAGTATGCAAGCATTAGTGCAGGTCTATAACTGGTTACTATGCGAGCGCCTATAGCAGATATAGACGTGCAGTTATAAACATTTTGCCTGAAAGTATACAACGTTTTTTTCTACGTCCTATCGCGTTATTAATCTTATCGACAGTCAGTCACAGTGCTAGTGGTGGACCCTAAAACAGTTTATTTTTCTTTAAGAACTTACGAGTATTAAGTACTAACTCACATCACAGAAAAAACATTGCATACTTCTAGGCACCATTTTTATAATTCTTAGATATATGTTCGTAATAAACGCTCTAGATTTTGCGTTAGTCGTATAAGAATTTGGTCTGAGAACATACCCACTTAAATTTGGCTGGATATGAGTGGTTTAAACTCATGCAGAAACCGGTATTCAAGCTCTTGGTGGGATAGTCTTTCCTTAGCAACTTTCACACTTAGACTTTCTACAGCTCCGTACTACCATTTGGGCCTGAAAATCCATCCTTAATGATTTTTTTTTTGGTCGGGACGATCATGATTTTACGATCATTTCGAAATGTCTTCTTGCAACTTCACGAACTCCTCTTGATAGCCCATGATTGTTGGTGTAACTTCGATGATCAATCCTGCATACTTGGAGACTTGGCGAATAGCTTTTGGTGGGTGTGCTCTGGTCCTGTGTAAATCCATAGCATTCTCTTTCCTCACTAATCTAGGGCACTGTGCGTTCGGCGTATGAGTATGCACTGCGGACCTTCCGTTCCGTTGCACTAAGTGTGAGAAACTAGCCTTTGGATTTCCCGTATTAGCTGGTACCCCAAAGAATTAATATTCAAGTCTGCTCTGGTTGAGGCAGAAGCGAGTGCTGCTCTCGGCATTTTTCAACAAGCGCTTTTCATTGTCTGAGACATACTTTCCTAATTACTTTCATTCGCAATATTTCCGTAAAACGTCCGTCAAATTTTGACTTTTTTTGTTAAAACTTCATTCCAGTTTTGCTCTCCAACACAGTCAAGTAATTGTGCGCGATCGCGGACAGGAGAAAAGTCCAATGATTTTTGTACTTGCTACTCAATATTTGGATTCAAGGACAGTTTCCTGCCCTGGATCGCTGACCATAATGATATAAATTATGTTTTCTTGGGTCAGGGGCGCACCCAGGAACATATTTTAGGGGGGGTTTTATATTTCTGAAGATATATCACCGGAAAATACTGAAAATTTTCTTCAGATAATACGCTCTTTAAAATATATTTATGCAAGTTTTATGTACAGTATGTAATAAATAAATAAGCGTTTTAAAATTCATAAACTGCACTTTATTTACATAAGATTAACAGAACTCAAACACTTTTAACCGACTTTAAAAAAATGGGAGGTTATCAATTCGCCGGAATACGTAACTTTGGACCACGTGAACCGATTTCAATAATAATTTTTTTGTAGAAAGATGGTACCTCAAGGTTCGGCCCGTAATTTGGTTTAGAGATCCGATGATTGGATCATGAAGAAATTAACGGTACCCCTAAATGTGAATATAAGAATTGAAGTCGGTTGTGTTCTTTCCTTAAAAACTAACTTTTTTAATAAAAAGTTCTATAAACTCAAGATGCGCTCAACTTTCAAAAGTACCTAACATGATAAAAACATAACAAGGTAAAACCATTGAGAGGCAGTCTGACGTTTGCCAACAATATAATTTTAAAATCAAAACTCAAACTCACACACACATTCTCATTTTCAATCTCAAACAACAACAATTGTGAACAATTTAATTTTTTTATTTTCAATTTTATATGATTTTAAAACGTTGGCAAACGTCAGAACAAAATCATGGCCGACGAATTGAGAGAATGAATTTACCTTGTAATGTTTTTATCATGGTACCTAATAAGAAATTTTCTACCAAAATTTCTTAAATCAGTTTGCAGCTCCCAAGAAAAAATGCTCGTATATTCATTTCCTCATGAAAATTGACAGCAAAAGCAAAGCGCTTTTTCAAGCAACAGAAATTATAATAAATATTTCTTATAATTTCCTTGAGAGCTGGATTCTTAGCTTTAAGATACAGTTTGTATTTGAGGTTATTAGCTTTAGGGGGGGTTTGAACCCCAAAACCCACCCCTTGTGTGCGCTAATGTCTTGGGTCATTGCCTAGTCGAATTCACTCGACAAATGTATGTTAAGAAAGCGTGGAAACTCCCGGCCACTCCTATTCTAGCACATAACGTTATGGCTAGTAACACAGTCCTGCTTATGGGCACCAGACGATCTTTGGAAATTTCGACTTCATAACAAATACCTTCAAGGAGGGTAGTGAAAGTCTCAGGGGCAGAGGGCCGGTAAACTTATCCACGGGTGGGTAGAAGTCGAACGAAAGAGTTGGTATGGGGTCGGGAAGGCTATAGGGATCCTCATAAGCAACTTGCGGCCTGTTCCTTAACAGATGGTCCTAAGCAAGCGCAGGGCGAAAGCCCCGATAAGCAAGTTTCAAGGTTGTTCTGGACGTAGGTGAGCCGTCCGCGGTCGAAGGAGTTTCCTAAGCTAACCATGCCCCAACTCACAGCACTGGTAAAGGTCTCTATCCAACTCTTGAAGTACAACTTAACATCGTCTCTGAAGCCTATTTCTATAGCTGTTTGGAGAACTCAGTTGCCCTAATAGGCTAAGGCTTAAGAACATAGGGTCGCATTCATCGGCGTAGCCAGAATGAAATTTAGGGGTGGGGCTCGACCCTATTAAGCTGGCATTTCAGGGTACTATTTTATATATATATAAGAAAAATTTGAAAGTTAGGGGGGGCTCGAGCACCCCCCTGCTCCTACCTGGCTACGCCCATGGTCATATTTGATTAAAACTCCAATGGAACTCTTTGTTTGGAGACCCGAGATTCACTTCCAGTAGACATTCTTTCTCTGAGTGATATCGTCGTATTCTTGGAGTTTTTTAAGTGAAGCTACATTCGTAAGTATTTCGATTAGCATTTACTTTAATGTTGCTAATTCTGACTAATTTAAAAATTGCAGAAATTCATTGCGAATACATTTTACTATCAGCGAGCAATCTTATATTTCTAACAAATTGACCTAAAGCAATATTAAATTATACAGTAAATTCAACGCTGTTATAAAATATATGTAACTAACCACTTTTCCATTCCGAATTCGACAAATCGACCAGTACAGCCAAAGCCAGGGTGAATGCGCGCTACTCGGAATGCAAGAAATGAAAACAATTTTGGAATCATATTTCAATTGCAAATTGGATTCGTAAACACTTTTTAATGGCATTGTTGTTGTTTATTATTGTAGACATAGAAAATACGCGTACGTAGCAAAGGGTTATTACAACCAACAACTCTGCTGACATCTCGTTTGTGGGGGGTGTGGGGTTGAGAGGTAGTGCGACGATGAGGGCGACGGTAGTCGCTGTTGTTGGGTAAATAGAAATAATTCGTTTAGTATTTTAACGCACACGTTTTGCTGTTTCGATTTTTTGCCATTTAGCATCAAACCATTCTTCAACAGGCGAGGGGAGAGCAGCGCGCGAGTTATTAGCCAAAGGCGTTGGAATCGTTAACTGGAAGTCGTAATGTGGTGGCAGCAAAAGGTAGCCCTGCTTGTAGCACAAGGGGTTGCAAGGGGTTTTAGCTAGCCCAAGGCTGTTGTGTCAATGCGTCTGTGTGGATCGTGCGTGCGCGTGTGTTGGCGACGACCGCCCAAATGGAGTGCTGACGAATGCGTTACACAAATTTTGGTTGTATTTGGAATTTTTGTTGTCTTTCGCATAATTTTCCTATTTGTGTTTTCAATAAATGTTGTTTATCGAAGTTTTTAACTTACAAACACACAAACAAAGGGTATTTTGCTTATTGACAAGTGAATTTTAGTACTTTTAGAAATCGTATCGGTAACGCTCTGAACGTATTCTTTTTTATTTTAATTAAAATGGTCACGTGCTTTTATTTTTATCTAGTTTGTTAAGATTTCATAATAAATGTGGCAAGTGTTTGAATTGTAGTTATGCGATGGGAAAGTTTACGAACGCAATTTTCTAGTCTGAAGGTGGATTTTTTTGGTTTAGCTTTTTCATTTTGAAATGAGTTTATTTTTGATGCCGTTGTCTTAGGAACTGCGTGTTCTTCAGCTTAAAAACCTCACGAATAGTGAGCTCAGCCCCATAATCTTCAACATCCGAATCCCGAGCCAGTGCCAACTTTTGAGGTATCAATCAACGTTCTAGGCCGTGTAAGCCCGGATTTAGCATAGGATGACTAAGTCAGCACTCAACCTCAAGAAAGTTAGCATTGTGGTATCTCCTCATCTCTGAGAAACTTTTAAATAATCTTATAAGTGCTAAATGCACTGTTGTATCGTGCGCTGGCGAGAAACAATGGTGTGAGCGCCGGACAATCAGGCTGCTCGTGAGCACCGCAAAATGCAATAGTTGATTATTTGGTGGCTCGCGGAATCAATGAGACTACTGGTAAGCGCCGGTGGATGAACAAGGAGATCGATTTTTGGCTCCTGGCGGTCAAAAGCCAATGATGTTCTGAAGGATCGTCCTTTGGACCTCGGTAGAGGTGATACATCTGTTGAGTGCTGGTGACTTATTTTAGCAATGCTACGCTCTATATTATATATCATACCGCTGCCGTATGGGATATGTCTTTCGCGTCACAAAACGTAATATTGAATCACACATCCCGTGCCGCGAAAAAACTTCTACTTCGAAAATTTAAACAGAAAATTCGTGATGATTTCAAAATTAGTATACCTTTTATCAACTTTTCAACGAGAAATCGAGTGGTAAGTTTTCAGAAAAGAGCTTGATACTCAATCTGTTAAATATACGACCTTACCATATTAAATGTAACAAACTGTCTGACTGTGGCAGTGAAAGGTTTTCTGAGATAGGGAGTTTTCGAACTGGCTACTGAGATACGCCGATCTTCCACTCAGGTGTCGATATGTAGCTCTTCAGTTCCAGAAAAAATAGTTAAAATAGGATGGCTGGGAGGGTAGTGATAAAGTTTGTTCTTTGAACAAAACAAAAGTTTTCCATACCAAAGCTGTCTACATTACCAAGTAGACCAACAATCCTCCAGCGTTTGCCGTTTGCCTTTCTTCTCTCTTCCTTAGCTATCATTAACCTTAGAGCGCGCTAGGGGGTTTTGTGCAAAAAGCAGCAGCAGGATACAAACATCTGCATGTCCATGCCTACTCCTAGGGCGTTTCGATTACAAGTTCAATGCGCTTATCTGCGCCAGACGTTTCATTCGCCTCAATCACACACAGCGTCCTCGAATGTAATTAGCCAGTGCAAGAATCAAAAGTAATAGCATAACAACACATGGCCTGCGTTATTTCGACGACTGATCTTGCGAATACACTTGATCGACAAGTATACGCACTCGAACATGTGCCCGGACAAAATCACTGCGTGTGATGGCTCCTGCCGCCATTATAAGGCAATCTTGATTTGTTAGCCGTCAGCCGCCATCCGCCATCCACCATCCGCTAGTCGAAGGCATTATTTCATTTCATGGAAATTACATTTTTCTGGTTTTCAGTTTCATTACAAATGCAAAAATGCAAAATGCCCGCCATTGCCATTGCTGCGCTGCATAAAGCAAAACATAAACGCAGCCAAAGCCTTCATTAAGATCATTCAAAACATGGGTTGGGCTGAGACACTGCGAGCGTCTGCAATGTATTCGCACTGAATTGGATTGAAGATCGCTTCTGCGCATGCGCGCATACGCACTTCTGGCGTACACGAACGCGCGCACGATCACATTGATCATTGATTACAGCTCTGATTTCTGCATATTTTTCTGGTAACATTTGCGGAGCTGCAGGCTTTGATTGGAGCACTGACTGCCGCGTAGTCTGCAATTTCCTTGCATTGCGTTGGATTATTTTATTTTTATTTTTATTTTCTACCATTCAGCAGCATTTTATTTGTGCGTATGGCAAAGAGATCGTCACGATCTACCAGTTGCTCGCAGCAATCAGCTTGGAAACATTTCCACTTGAATTTGAATTTTAGCCAACGGCCATATGTTTCTATGTATGTGGTTACATATAAAACCAGTTCAGTCCATGGAATTAATGATCTACTACAATAAATACAGATAGATGTGTCTGCGCATGCGCTTGCGCTCGCCCAGTGAAATCTAAGTTGGCAATTGCGCGTCTGGCTTTGGTCACCACCCATCTGTGATGCGAACTCGTCCCAATAATTGTGCTCAACTTTGATTTGCTCGCAGTCCATCCATCGAACTGCCAACTGCCGCCAATTGCCGACAGCCACAGCCACCACAGCAACAATGGCAGCGAGACCCATCAGCAGCAGCAGGCAGCCCGCAAACAATCAGCAATATTCCGATGATGTATTTGTTCCCATAAGCTAAATCAATAAATTACGTGACAGGAATACGAGTATGCGATGCGTTGCGAGGAGGAGGTGATGCGAAGCCAAGTGTAGCTGCGAGTATGGATTGCTCTTTAAAATGTGCTTGCAGCCCGTCACCCGTAGCCAGTGCTTGCTCAATGGTGGTGCAACCAAAGATGATTGTGCTGGTTCGTCGCATATACATACATAAATGATCGTGCACTGATCTGTCCCCGATCACCGCCTATAAATGTCTGCCACTCTGCTGACGTCGCCACATACATATACATACTTATGTACCAATGCATGTTGGTTTCCTCTTTCATCCACCGCCTTCGCTTCCCCACCGCCTGCAAAGAAATTTGAGTTCGTCATGTTCGGATCCTTGTATGATTGATTCAATCAAAATATGAATTTATATCGTTTGCAGATCTGCAGAATAAATTATTTTCAACTGCGCAAACATGTCTGGCGAGATTTGTTATTTTTATTCTTCCTTTTGATTGTTATTCTTTGGTTTCTCTTTAAAAATGCAATTTTTATGTTTCTGTTGCGATTCGTTCGGTTTTTTTTATTTTGTTTGAGTTAGCAATTTGTACAGAAATTATGCTGGGATGGGTGGAGTGATCACAACATACCCCATGATTCAATAACATATTTACATATTCATAGCCTTATTTTATGTAGTAAGTATATGTGTGCGTTAGGGTGGTCCTTAAAAATTCAACATCTAAATTTCTACAACCATCTATCTACAACCACTGTATTATATGTATGTATTTGAAGGACCAACAGATCAGATAGTCGTATGGCTTGCCTAACAGCAGCAGAGGTATTTCGAACTTGTCTGAAACTTGTCGCAACTTTTGGACGAAGTTTATCAGTTGTCCTGCGATCTGATGGGCGCTCGACTAACAGAGCCGATTTGGACTTAAGGCAGGTTAAAACAAAGTCGATAAACCAGCCTGCAGTGTTCAGGTTGCCACTTTTTGGGTCCAGTTTAGGAGCCATCTATCCGTATGGCCATAGAACTAATTTGTGAACACAATACCGAGCCAGCTTTCCAATCATTAATAGACGGGACTCCTATGTAAAATTCATTCTTATGCCTGGAAATGAATATGGTGGTATAAGTATCAAAAGTGCCAGTTGGAGAGAATATTGGGGTATCCAAGTCTATTATCGCTAGTAATTGGAGTCGTGTGTTTATATAGGATAGAGACAGCCTGCTTATGCGGTCTTCACTGCGAGGCTATCAGATAAACTTTCGACACCCAAGCATTTCGCTTCATTCGAGAGCGCCAAAGCCAGTTCATTTAGTGATGGAAACTGAAATGTGAGCATTATATATTCTCTCTCGTAAATAGAATTCTAACTCTTTTTGCGGGATTGCCAATCAAGCTTGCAAATGTATCCAATAAATCATTTTCAAGAGCCACCTATATTTAGCAAATATACATACATTTTATGTGTATTTAGGGGGTTGGAATTTCCCAAGGTGAATATTCGCAATTCAAAAGACTACAGCCAGAGAAATTTTTTTAGTAAATTGTATATGTACGTCCAGCTAAACTACTACGTTTACTATTGAACGACTACTGTAACCACATTGCATATCCGCCCAACCACTGATTGCTGCTACACATGTGCATTTGAGTAAACACACACTCAATGCATAAACAAAATAACATTTCAATAAAAGGATTTCGCATTTTCAACATACATACATACATACATACGTCCAAATCCATCCATCGAACAAATTTGCCTAGACACCACCGCCAATGCGCTAACAAGCGTCCGAATATCCTTTCTGGCACTTTATACGATATCCTTCGCCTTTGGGCCAAACTATCTTGTAACTTTAGTCTGTGGAAATCTTACAAGACAGTATGATTAGTTGTTGTAAGCAAGGAAGTGTATTTATGTGGCTTTTGAGTTCAACAAAGTCGACGATTGTTAAGGATTATTGGCGGCAGAGGTTCTTATAAATACATATATGTACATATGTACATGTGTGAATATGTTTGACTGCCTGTGTTGTTCGTACGTAGGTATGCAACCTTAAAGTTATTCATGCCGGTAATTCGAAAAGGAGTGATACAGATGTCTTGCATAAATTTAACAAGGCTTATGCTGGAAATAAGAATTGCAAGCGATTCTAATAGTAATAAAACCTTAGTATTTAGTACTGCGCCTTAAAAGTATTTTTGTGCTGTTTGATACTCTTATTGTGTAATATTTCACTTATTTTATCAATTTACTTGAATAAAAAATTTTCAAACAGGTGGTAACCCTTATCAAAAATATTTTTGGCAGTAAACGGTCCTTAACCTTTTCAGTTTGATACCCATATTTCAATATTCAATTATCTCATGAATTAAATTCCTTTTAAATTTTCAAACAGTTGGCAACCCTCATCAAAAATATTTTCGGCTGTAAGCCTTCTTAAATGTCTTTCTTTTGATACCCATATTGCAATAATTACGTTTTCTTATCAATTTACTTAAACTGCAATTTTCAAACAGGTGGCAACTCTCTAATTTTTTTCTTTCTATATTTTAAGTTTGATCTCTGGCAATACATCGGCGAAACTGCATTTAATTCCTTTCATTTGTTTTCCAGTGATGCGCTTACAAATATACAGACAGACAGAAAGACAAAAATTCTAAAAATTGTTGTGTTGGCTTCTGTTGTTCTAATAAAGACCCCCATGTTAATTTTTCTTTAATATCTATATGAAGTCAAAAATTGTGGTGGACTTTAGTCGATATCTTAAGTAGATAACTAAAGAAAGCAGTTCTAACTTCATTTCGATTGCCTGACACAGTTATGGTTACCGTTATGCGGACGAACTTGCAGTGGAGGCGCAATCAGAGAGATTCTGCCAGGAAGTTAGATTTACATATATTTATATTTTCTAAGAAATGAGTATTTGTCTTACATCTTTCTTTTTATTATACTGGAAAAATGTTTATAAATAATGCACTCTAATAAGGTTATTCCCATATACATATTACATATTCCTTTCGACATCCCTTTTTTTCTTTATTTTTCGAACCATAATCCACACAACTCGATTTTGAAAATATGTTATACCACATACATTCATAAACATAAAGCATTAATAATTATTTGCGTAGTTTTATATATTTTTTCCAATTTATCAACGAAACCAATGCAAATACATACATACTAACGTCTACATATGTATGTATGTGCATAAATCTATAATGTAGATTCTATGTATGTATACTGCTAGGCAAAATACGAGTATCCAGTAACTTCATGACTTCCGTTTTTGATGCGGTTGCAAGAATATTTATTTACAAATTTCTTACACAATTCTCCTAAGCCGCACTCCTTATGTTGTTGTTGTTCGCCTTGGGCGCTCTTTGGTAGCAGTTGTATGGGCGTTTGATGGCAGCCGTTAAACACAACAAAAACTTTATCCACAAAAGTAGGAAATGCGATTTCTTGAGTGCATACGGGCAAACATATATTTATCAACAGTAGTACGTACGAATGTATGTAAATATGTATACGAGGAAAGGGCTACTGTTGCAAGGCTTATTGGAATTCAAAATAGATTCAGAGTAGCCCATTCACACTCTTATTTATTGCAATTCCTCCTCCAGGAAGCCTTAAGCAATTTGAAACAATTTCGTTTTGCTTCATGGTTGCTTGAGCCTTTGAGACGATTGCGAGCATTTGGAGTTGAGCTTGTTCTGTCTTTAGTTTTATTACTATGTAAATAAGACTGTGTATATACCAGGTACATATCAGGCTTATAAATGCTTATATGTATGTATGTCCATTTACATACAAAAACACACATACATTTTTTGGTATAACTATAAACAGACTTTCTAGCATTATTTGTAGATACATATATATAAGCATAAAAATATTTAAAGTAAAGTTCGATTCTTCTAGGCATTAAAATCGTGTGTAGAAATTTTTAGCAGTTTACTTTTCGGTGCTATCTGCTCTTACCAATAAAAACACATTATAGAGAGTGCTTAAGCCATTTTAACCATTGGCCAATGATTGTGGCTGACTCAGTTAAAGGTGGGGTCCAACTTTTAGTTAATGAAGCCTAACTTTGAAATACTTTAAAAAAAAAACCTTGTGAAGCGAAAAAAATTGACTACACACTATTAAATTCCTGAATTAAATTGGCAAATAATGTCAATGAGAGGAAATAATATCACAATTATAATACAATTCTTTACCTTCCGAATTTACTCCGAGTGTTATAAATATATACAAATATATGGGTCAATCCATGCAAAATTTACACTAAAAATTTTTTTCCGCTCAAATTATTTTTCTTTGCATACTTTGAGTAAAATATGATACACGTATATTTTTTATTTTCATTTGACACATGCAGTTTCCGAGATACATATATTTTTTTTAACTTTAAGTATGCCAAAAAAGGACTTTTTAATATATGCCTCCGCGCAAACAAGCATTTTAATAAAAAACAAACTTAGCCATAGTACCATTTATGACTTTTCCTTGCCTTTGATATGAGGATTACGAGAAGTCGATGCAATTATTTTTTAATACAAAATATTAGATATTAAAAAAATAATAACAAATTAAATTTTTTTTTAATCTAGTAATGATTTTTTTTTTTTAATTTTTTTTATTGAAAGCTGTTCTTCAAATACTTAAGTAAAACCTGTAAAAATTTCAGAATGGGTACTTCAAAATTACGCTTGTAATCAAATTTTAAGCAACTGCGAAAGCACAAAAATTTTGATAAGATTTATTGAAAGCAATAACGATTACTTTATTGCACTTCATTGAACTATTTTCTTCCGGCAAATTTAAAGAATAATTCCACAAACACGTTGCTTCCTTTTGTGGATCAGAGCTGTGTAATGATTGAATCAATTAAGTGTGCATTCTAATTTTTTTCGTTTCAAAAATGTGATTGTTTGATTTAAAAAATTTAACAACCACTCTTGAGATTGGTTACAAATTGTAAACACAAAATATGTAGTGTGTTATGGAATGGTTGATACCCATTCACATAGAGAATGTGAATGCAAAAAAAAAACTCAATCATGTATGATTGGACGTTTATGGGAATGCAATCTGTCATTATCATTCAGTACTAATACTATTTGTTGTATCAGGGTTGAAATTTTTGTACTCAAAATGTGAAACCAGAAGATTGCCATCTCCCTTAAAATAAGTAAACAAATAAATATTTGGTGCTAAAATATTTTTCTAAGTGTTTGGCCGAACTTCTGCCCAAACTTGAGGCATGAGTTCTTATTTTATAAGAAGAGTTTTCAAGGCAGAAATATACTCGAAGGTTTGCCATTGCGTGCCGAAGGACGACTGCTATTTTGGGTTATGATCTGACCAGGTATTT
The DNA here is from genome assembly GCF_013731165.1 of Rhagoletis pomonella. Lineage (NCBI taxonomy): Eukaryota > Metazoa > Arthropoda > Insecta > Diptera > Tephritidae > Rhagoletis > Rhagoletis pomonella. The sequence continues at coordinate 71,204,919 of NW_023458560.1, forward strand.
AACCATGGTCCTATGGAGTGGAAGTACGCACATGTAATCACTCTGCTACGGCGGCCGCCGTAAGTACATGCTATACATATCGTCGTTTAAAGTACAAAACCGCGTATCAAGAAAATGCAAAACCGCGTAATTGCATAAATTATTTTCTAGAGAGTAAAGTCACCCATATTTCAAAATGGTTATATTTTTTATAAAGCAAACGTATTTCTGGCTAGCATATTTCAGGACGAATGGATAAGAATTGAGCCAAGAGCTTTTGTGAGCAAATCCAATTTTTGGCAGCCAATGTCAGTCACACGGTTTTACGCGGTTTTGTACTTTGAATGACGATATATATGTACACATATTAGATTATTTATTCTCAAAATGCATGAAAACTATAGTATGCTTGCAAACAGTTAATAACATTTTGTGATAAACAGTTTTACAAATGTATTTGCACTTCAAAGTATTAAATTAAAAGTATTAATTAAATAAATTATTATTGTAAATTATTATTTTAATAAATGGATATAGAGATATTTATACTTGGCAACTCTTGGACTTTTCTTCATTTGTAACAAATGACAGATGTAAACAAAATAAAAAAATACTTGTATTTTTACAAATTTAAAGCAAACGGGCGTTCTTTACAAAAAAATGTAGTTATGGATCGAATTGCGCATATTTTTTTTACAATATCAAGTGCCCACAAGAAGTGTTAAACCACTAAATAGCTTAAAAAACGCTTTAAAAAATTCGAAACGAGAGTGAAGTGCAGTGTTCAATTGTGATCGAAATTGCAGGCAAAATTTGTGCGCGTGTAATTAATGTTTTACTTATTTGAAGAAATGTTGCCCGTTGTTATTAAAAATAAGCAAACCAAGACCCCCGCTTTCCACTGGTGGTTACATAATACTTGAATAGCTCCTTAATTAACATGTGTTTGTTTTGAGCACGCACGGCCAGTTAAACAGGCATGTCTGAATCGATTTCCTTCATCATTCTTAGCAATTTGATGTGCATTTTTATTGTTATGTGTTGCAAACAGACATTTTAGGAACTAAATAGGTTCTATAATCTCTGTACACAGACGCACTTATTTTTAACATTTTCCAGTTTTAACAGCTTTTATTTATTTTATGTATTATGTGATTTCCGGAAGCGTCGAATACAAAAAAGGGCTGTGACTGGGCTTATGTAATTTGAAATTGTATTGATGATTACAAATAATAATAGAAAGGCGCTTACATATCGACACAACTAAAAATTTCATATATTTCAGTAGAGCCAATTAAAGATTTTTTGTTTCGTAATTTAGCAATAATATGTCTTGGAACGTAATTATTCCGGATTATATGCAGTCATACTGTAAGCTTTCAAATTATGTATTTTTCTAAACCTGAAATTTTGAATTGTGCCGTTATTGCAGAGGACCATCGACATATGTTAGTGTTTGGCCGAGCTACTCCTCCGATTGTGGCATGCGCCTTGATGTTGTCGCACAAAGGGGTGGGACCTACAGTTTTATGCCGACTCCTGCCGGGGGCCGACCACTATTACAAAAAACATTTTCTTTTTTTTTGTTGGCCGGAACTGGGCTCGGACGCTCACCCTGCGGAATGGTAGTGCTCACTTCTAACCACTACACCACAGCGATCGCTTAATTAATTTTAATCATTAATCGCGATTAACCATTTATTCGTTAATTTTTAGTCATTCATAGACTAACATTTTGTCGACAATACTCGCATAAGATAGTCCCAAATTTTCACAAAAGAGAAAAGTGATTTTCTTCAAAACTTTTGAATGACTTACTAATTCGGAATTTCTACTATTACTTATAGAGTAGGCTATTCATAAAGTCTGGGTAATGAAATAAAAATTTTTCTATTATAAGTTCCATAAATATAAGGAGACTTTTATTGTTTAATTTATTTTTTGCACATAAACTTGTATCTTGAACTTCTTTTTCCAAAAAGTGAGGATGTCAAAATTTCAATAGATATCGGATGTACGGTAATTTTCCAAAGAGATCTCCTAATAGATAAGTTCATGAAAACTATTCTAAACGAAAACTTGAAATTGTCAAAAAAAAAATAATAACTAAATTTAACTAATTTATATTAGAGGTTTGAAGTTTATCCCACTGTAAGTATGAAATCTTCAGCTATGTGTTTCCATTGTCAATTTTTCGTAGCCATATCAACAGCCTGACAATTAAGAAGATTGTGACGTTTCATGCTACCATACGCAATATCTTAAATCCTTAAAATTTTATTATTAACCTTTTGTTTGTTAAAAACATTTTCTTCTTAGATTCGAAACTTGATCAAGCAAAATTGCCTTTGTTTATGACTAAGAGATGCTCAATAAGCTCAGAATTGTAGTTCTCATTTGCATACATAACAATAAATTATTAATTTTTGTTTCACACCAACTCCAATATTGAATAGTAAAATATATTTTAATCTTACCCAAATAAACAACGATTTAATTTAATGGTCATTCACATATAGAGTATAGGGTGGTAATGTGTTTTTTTTAAACGTAAAATGACGGCTAATACCTTTTTAAGCGTTTTGTAATTTAACCAAAACTCATTAGCATCCACTCAAGCAAGGAATTATTTACTTTTCAACATGCATTAGCAGAGTGCACTTCTCTTTTGTTTACAATTTGGTTGTCAAACACACTACATCGGATCTTTTGACACATTTACCAGAATTTACCACCACGTAGCTTCTGACAAAGAGATGACCTTCCTTACTCTCTTATTTGTCCTCTCAGTTGCCAGAAAACCAAGTATGATTTCCGGTAAAATCTGGAAATTCTGGTAAAAAATGGTAATTTCGGACTCATGCGGGTTCACAACTAAATAATATTGGGAATACTTTTGAGGTGTTTGAAGAGGGTTGCGACCTGTTTGAAACTAAATTTATTTATAATTATCATATTTTGGCCTTGACACTTTTGCTACGTTTTGGTCGAGCTTCTCCTCCGATTTGTAGCGTGCGCCTTTGCTGTCACACAAATGGGAGGGACCTACAAACTTACGCCGACGCCGAACGGCGATACAATTTTTATGATGAGCTATTTTTTTATTAAAGACACTAAGATTTTTAAAATATTGTCACTAAAATTTTATCAACCTAAATGTAAAGCTTATGCGAAGTAGTTATCTAATTTAATGTAAATTTTAAACATTTTCAAGATAAAACATGAATTATATTTAAAACGTAAATTTTAATACAACTGTTTTATATATAATCCCAAACATATGATATAAAATCCCCTCTACCAAAAAACTTAAATTGGGTAACGCCGGTTTGAATTTTTACAATTGAGCAATTGTCAAAAATCTTCCCTTTTATCAAAAAGTTATTTACCAGGATGTCTTTGAACTAATGATTGGCACTGAGTTAAAGAATGCACACACATAAAAGATTGCAGCCTTTTCAATACTCATTCAGTGTTAACCCTTTTTTTGATTGGGCATTGGTTTTTTCAATCTTGCTATGAATATGTTGATGTGTGAATTCATAACTGCTTTGAGAGAATGGAAAATTCAAAAATTTTAAACCTCAATCCTAAGCGAAGAATAAGTAATGAAAACTGGATAGAAAAAAATTGTTGATTTAAAATTGAAAATGATTTCACACTTACACAGCTCTGTTGTGGATGCCATGAATGGGAAATTATAAAAAGTAGCAAAGCAAGCAGAAAACACTCGAAAAGAAAATAGGAAAAGTGCACCAAAAACTCACTTGACACGCAACTGTGTATGAATAAACAGGAGTGATTATTCCGACGAAGGTGCGCTATGAGCGCGTACTCAAAGTGTCCATGTGTATGTATGTATGTATGTATATGCCATATTTAAACACTAAAAGTACAAGTTTGTACATATGTAGACCTTTTTATATCCGCTTTGAGGAGGTTCCAGCACAATCCTTTTGCCAAAGGATATTTGCCGAGTGCAATCTCGTTTCGAGATGAAATGCAATTCGTACAATTTTTTATGTGTTTGAGCAAACATAAATGCCTTGTACATACCCACCTATGTATGTATGTAATACATAAATAAGGACTTGCATCTGAATGTACACAGTGCTCATGCATGTACATAAATTAAGCACTCGCAAAGTGGGCTAGCAAAGTGGGTAAGCCAGATGGGTGGGTGGTTGGTTGGTGGAATATTTCTGCAAATTTTGTTCTTTTTTTTGCATTTTTTCATTTGAATATGAATATGCAACAGCCAGCAGCGCATCGAGGTTGTACGTCTGTCCAACTGCACTTGCTTGTCTGTCGGTCTGTCTGTCTTTCTGTGGCATGTAAACAAAGCGCACTTCTCGCTTGTGTCGCTTCTGTTGCGCTGTGTTTAGTAAGCACTCAGGTGTTGCTGATGTTGTTAGTGCTGCTGCTGATGCAGTTGGTGTCGATGTGGCAGAGCCTTTTTTGTTGTACGTACGCGAGGTAGGTGACCTAAGTGTTTATAATTTCCATACGAGCACTTTCACTCCTGTGAATACATGTGTGTTCGTTATTTTGCTCCTTTTGTGAAGATTTTTTTTTAAATTTTTTTGCATTTATTGCACACTTGAATGAGCAGCGATTTCCTTTTTCTTCATTTCTTTTGCTTATTTTTTTGCTTACATATGATTTCCATAGGCTTGTTTATTCAACTGTCAGTTGCGGTCGCCAGAAGTGATGACGTTGACACTTTATGTATTTTGAATGCGCTGTGTGTCTGTCTTTGCACATTCATTGATATACATATGTATGTATATGTGTACTAGTGTGAATCCTTTTAATGGAAATGAGCTGGCGTAATATTTGTATATGTAAATATTTAGTTTAGTCCTGTTTGTGTATTGGCAGTTTGCAAACATTGGCGGTGCAAAAGAATGAGGTCATTCACATTTCAACTGCTCTACAATGGCTCAGATAAAGAATCCATATACTAAGAGACGCTTAAAAGCGGCCAATACAAATAAGTAATGTTATTTTGCATGGGAGTGTCAATTAAAACCTTATTGAAGTTTAGATCTGCAATTGTATGGATTTTTTTCCCGGGGTGTTGTAGTAGCGCACTATGCCCAAGTGGCCCTATTGAACCAGGACAAGCCTTTTATTTCTTCGAACTCCTCACCCCGCGGGACACCCCAAATACTACATCGTGAGGGGGAAAGGCGCTTAGTCGTTCAGGGTCCATAGCCTCTTCATAGTCTCAGCTACTGCGTTACTTACTGTGATCCATTTTTCGCTGCTTTGAAGCATAGTGTCTACGAGTGACGTAGACGTATAGTTCGTGCCAGCTATATTGCGAAGTTTGCGCCTGCTGCTGTTAAATCGCCTACACTCAAAGAAGACATGGTGGACGTCTTCTATAGCGACTCCTCCGTAGAAGTCGCATATGGGGTCCGGTTTGAAATGGTGCAGGTATGCTTTAAAGCATCCCAGCCCTGTTAAAAATTGTGTCAAATAGAAACTTACTTCACTGTGTTTCCTTTCCAGCCAGCTTTTCGAATCTGGGATGCTGCGATATGTCCGACGGCCTTTTCTTGCATTGCCCCATCTCCGCAATAGTTTCCGCTTCATTTGCCAGTATATCAGCGGCATAGATTCCGGCGATTACTAATTCTGCTACTTCTGATACGGTTTCAAACGCCCAGCATACTTACTCGAAGCGCGCACAGGCGGTACGTTGCCTTTATGCCCCGGAGGTACGACACGGGCAGCGTGGCAGAATGCCAGACTGAAGTACCGTATAATATTGGGCTCTTTAAAACTCCTGCGAGAAATTGCATTTAGCATTATCCGCGATAATGCTGTTACTGTAGCTGATGCTCTTCCATTGACGTATTCGAGATGGGATTTGAACGAGAGCCTCTAAGTATCATGACATACAGGTACTTAACTGCTGGTAGCGTAGTAGTAGTTGTGGTCCCCGATTTTTATTGTGACGGACTCCACCTTCTTCCAAACCGCCTGTGATTTATGTCCTTCGAAATAGCTGCGGATGATACCCCGTAGGTAAGAGGATATCCCAATGCGGTACTGTACGTGTAGAATTTCACGGCATCAACCATGACCTTCTTTTCCTGAAGCCGAACTGTATTTCGGATATAAAGCAGCTTCCTTTGTTCAAGCATGCGAATGCTTAGAGCAGTGCTTTTTTATGCGGGATGGTTCGCTGAAAGCCCCACTCTATGGCCCAGGCATAATAATTGCATTATATGTATGTATGTAGATATATGTGCGTTGGGACGCATCGCTAAAAAATTGCGGTTTTTCCACCGGAGTTATAAAATTTATTTTATTTTAAGACTTCCGCCAAAATATTTCGTCAAAATATAACGATTTATTTGAAGGTATTTGATACTTTCTACATCGGTACCAAGCATCGATCAAGATTTAAAATTAATACCAGTATGCGCCTCGAAAGTAGAAAGAACAAAGGCATTTAATCATCAATGTTGCAAAGAGCCTGGGCCCAGATTTCTGTGGGCAAAAATCGAGACTTTTCTAAATCATCGAATCTATACTACTTATATAAAGAGAAGTCCCTTTTTTTTGTAACAGGTAATCTCGCGAACGGCTGGTCCGATTTTCATGAAATTTTGTATACAAATAGCTTTCGGTAGCCACCATGTTTTAGGCTAAAAAAATTTTACCTTTTTTCGGGTAGGTGGGCCAGGGACCAGTCTATTCGAAAAAATCTTATTATAGTCCGATTTGCTTAAAATTTAGTACGTAAGTAGCTTTTTAGCATATATTAGCATATATGATCCATTTTTCCGGGAAGTGGTCCAGGGACCGATCTATTCCAAGAAATCGCATTTATGGTCCGATTTGCTTAAAATTCGGTACGTAAGTAGTTTTTTAGCATATATTAGCACATGTCATCCATTTTGTCCGAGAAGTGGACCAGGGACTGATCTATTCAAAAAATCGTATTTACGGTCCGATTTGCTTAAAATTCGGTACGTAGGTAGCTTTTTAGCATATATTAGCATATATGATCCATTTTGTCCGAGAAGTGGACCAGGGACCGATCTCTTCGAATAAATCGTATTTATGGTCCGATTTGCTTAAAATTCGGTACGTAGGTAGCTTTTTGCCTGGATAAGCTTATAGATTCCTGTTTTCCAATTTTCATGCAATTTCGAACATAAATAGCTTTAAGTAACGACCATATCAAGGGGCGAATTCGTCACTAGGCAAGATTTTTTTGCGCCAATCAGAAACAACGGATACTGTCAAAATATAATTATAATATATAATATATCTCAACCAATATATATTTAGAAAGCCGTTTGTTAGTTTTTGCAAGGCTCGAGAGCGGCTGAACCGATTTTTTTGAAACTGCCACCTGCCGGACGTGTCCCAAGGATGGTTTTAGGCTGAAAAAAATCTATATGTAAAGGGGGCGTGGCACTTGACATACAAACCGAATTTCTCATGCTACATATCTCTGAAAGTGTGTATGGTAGAGTTTTGGAAATTGGTATGGAGATATACGAAATCAATCGCATACCCTTCGAGAAAAATTTTAGCTATTGTAAAAAGGGGTGTGACATCTCCCATACAAACCGAATTTTTCATACTGCTTATCTCTGGAAATTTTTTGTTAGAGTTCTAGAGTTTTGTATGGAGATGTACGAAATAAATCGCATACTCTTGGAGAAAAATTTGAACTATTGGAAAAGGGGGCGTGGCATCTTCCATACAAACCGAATTTTTCATACTGCCTATTTTGGAAGTGTTCATGGTAGAGTTCTGGAACTTGGTATGGAGATATACGAAATCAATCGCATACTCATGAAGAAAGAGGGCATCTCTTGGTAAGGGGGGCGTGGCACCTTCCATATAAATCGAATTTTTATACTGCATATCTCTGAAAGTATTCATGGTACAGTACTGGAACTTCGTATGGAGATATGTATATAATTGAAATCAAGCCCATACTCATGGAGAAAATTTGGGCTATTTGAAAAGGGGTGTGAGGCCTACAAACGTACCGACCTTTAGCTATCTTTGAATGAATTTTTTTATTTTTCTGTAGGTGTGTTTGTGAGTGAAATCCTCCTAAATGGTTGAATGGATTTTAACGAAACTTTTTGTGTATTTGAGTGGGTCTCTGGATGGTTTAGTTTCACAATTTAATCCGACATTACAAAAACGTGCTGCCAAGTGGTGCTGAAGTCGAGCTATTACTAAAAATAGCCAAGTGAGAAAAGGGGCCGTGAAGGTCAGATTAAATCGACCTGTTGCACCATTGAGTATATCGAACGCTCCTGCGTTGCAATTGGCCCAATGGATGTGATTTTTCAATATTATTATGCGTACAAACTTTTAAGGTATTTCGTCTGAAATAAGTATATGTATATTGCATTTCTGTAGAACAATGATTCGCACCCATTTTGAAATTGCCACCTACTATACTGTAAAGCTTCTAGAACATTCACTATAGAACTGGGTCATTGTTGCCGCCAGGGAGTGGAGAGGAAAAAATTGATATCGCTTTGCGAATAACCGTGCTATGAAATGCCGCACAACTGGATAATTTCAAGAACGGATATAACACTTTCCTTAGGACCACCAAACCTTAATCTTAGCAGACAAATGTGCCAAAGAAAATCGTAAACGTGAATTGTTGGTGAAAATGTTGGACCAAAAAGATTCAATAAAATATATAAAAACTTAGGGCGGGACGAAGTTCGCCGGGTCTGCTAGTATTTTATATTTTTGATTTCCAAACACTTCAAATCGCCTTGATTGCATATGTTAACATGCCATATGTATGCATGTAAATCCAATACACATTTCATTACAGCTGTCATTGGTATTCCCAATCAAGCATTTGACAAACAAATGCTCACTCAAACACGTCTAACTGATAAACAAAAGTCACAAAAAATAAAATCCCTTTAACACTGTTGCGGTCTTAATTACGCAGCCGATTGTCACATATGGAAGTATGAGTAACTGAATACATATGTAACTGCATACGATTGTGTGCAAGCAAGTGCATTTGCTGGTGATATTAGGTTCGTTCGCGTAGCTGTTAATTGTTCATGTTTCACCAAAACTTACAAGTTTTTGCGTTCGCGTACGCAAAAAACTTGCTAAGTAGGGGAAATTGAGAGAGCAAAGTGACATTTCATTTTGAGGGGAAGCTGCTGGTTTGTGCTGGAAAAATTTTTGCCAACAGCAATTTGCCAACAGGAAAACAGCTGGTTGGCATTTACGCAAATCACAAAATTGAATTTGATGGTTTGGAAGTTAAAAATTACAAAATGCGACTAATTAAACTTGTAAGAAATAAGTAGTTATTTGTTTAATCAATAAACTGTGTGATAACTTTTCGTACGTTTTAAATTTTACACTTTTGAATGTAAACAAAAATTATATCAGCTGTTCGTCTAAGTTGCAAGTTTCTGCAAATTTTCTGTTCGCGTACTATTTTGGATATTTCTCTCTTGTGAGCGAACAGATGACATTTCGCCGGAATTTGGCAGTTGGTTGGTTTCTGCTATTATATGACTATCATTTGCCAACATCTGTTGTCTAGTAGAATACCCCACTCCCAACTCGCAGTCCCCACATTTGCCAGACTCTGCCCGGCGTGTCTCGTGCGCAATTAAGCTGCTTATCAGTTATTCGCAAGCTAGGCAATATCTACTTATTGTATTTTCATATGCATGCATCGGCGTAGCCAGAATGAAATTTAGGGGGGGGGAAGGGGCTCGACCCTATAAAACTGGCATTTCAGGGTACTATTTTATATATATATAAGGAAAATTTGAAGCTAGGGGGGGCTCGAGCACCCCCCTGCCCCTACCCGGCTACGCCCATGTATGCATTACAAGTGTGGGTGTAGTTGTGTTTTCTCATTTCATAAAATACAGTTGTGAAATAATTTCAATTTGTAACCAAATAATCATTTTGGTTTATTGTTTGACATTCCATTACATCTGGCATTAGCAACGCAAATTACATACACGCACACAAATATACATAGTAAAATTGGAAATTGGCTCCACACGAGCTCTGGCATAGGAAATGCGTCACTGATGGCTTGTCTGCACGCCCACAATAACAGCAACATTTGCAATAAATATTTAGTCATTCCCGCCACAACAGTTGGACTAATATTTACTGTTGTTAACAATTTCATTGATAAGAAATTTCAACAACAGTTAATATATTTATATTAATTTATTGATTTCTGACAGCTCAACTGAATTTGTGTAAATGCATAATAACTGTTGTATTTGATAAGAAGCTCAGATACCCAGTGCAATAAATGCGTAAATATAATATTGATAATGCTAATAAATATGTATGTTTATATTTGGATACACATGTTTTTGCACACCGTTCTCATGTAGCAACTTCATTAATATTTGACATCATTTATACAAGCTATTTATTTGACAGCTACAGAAAATCCCGCAATTGTAATTTATTTTTTTGCAATTTATTTGATTTCAAAACATTACATTGAGTTTTATAAATAAAAAATGAGCAATTGCTTTTTCTTAAAATTTCACACCTTTTACTTGAATTTGTTTGAACAAATCGTTCATAAAAGGGAATAAGTTTATAACTCTTAGTAAGCTTATATGTGAAACACACAGTCAAAATGAATGAAGTATGACAGAAGTTGTTTAAACAAACCAATTTTAAAAAAATGGGTTAAAAAATAATAAAACAATTTATTTTTTGATGAATAATTTGTCCTTGGTTTGTTTTGAGAACTATAACGGCTTTTGATTTTGTAGTTTAATTTTTTTTTTGTTTAAACAACCTTAAGTTTAGAACAATTTTAGGCACTTGGAAAATAAGTAAAATATATAAAAATTATCAAAACAATTTATATTTTTACTCCATAACTTTCTATCTGGCTCGTTTTTTAAGTAAAATCGGTTTTTGATTTTTTCGTTCTATTTTTTAATTTCGAAAAAATTAAAAAATTTAAACTAATTAAAAGGGGCTAAAAATTGCTCCAGTTATTTTTTCCTCAAATAATAGCGAATTGTTATTTGGGGCGAAGATTGTGCAAGTGGTGAAAAGATGAAATTTATGAAACAATCTTCTACGAATCTTGAACTCTTTGCTAAACTTGATAAGGATATTTCTTAATTTTTTGAAATTTCTCTGTTTGTTTAAATTTCAAAGTATTACCATACATTACATAAAGCAACCGCTTTTAGTTTTTTATTTTATTTATCGTTTTGTTTTAAAAACTAATGAATATTGAAGAAAAAATTTAAAAAAAATATTGATTTTTTTTTTTTAATAAACTAGCTTATCCTGGAACGGAGAAAAATGGCAAATTCGGATATAAAGCCTAGTCTGCTAATATAAATTTAGCAGAGCACTTTTTATCAAAAAAAAAAAAAAAACGAGTCTGCAAAATTATTTTTTCCACAACTAATTAGCGTCAAAGAAAACGGCAAATAATTTTTTTCATGTTATTTCGCTAAGTCAATATATTTACATGTGTGCAGAGATGCTTACTATTATTCCTAGATTCGATTGCCGTCTGCCTAAGCATACATTCCTTAATTTTGTTTGTGAAAAAGCATATGTGAAGTTCAGAACGAAAACGCATTCAAATGAAAAAAATCTCCAAATAAAAATCTGTTTAAAGTTAAAAAAATAACTCTCGCGCCATGCCATATACATAACTATGTTTGAGTTGGAAACAAGCACGCTGTGGTTTATTTTTTTCACAGTGTATAGAAGAAGAAAATTTGAAGATTTTGAGGCCTGCACACAAGCTTCTTAACGGGGCATGTTTCTTTAGCAATATTTGATTATCAAACTTCAGAGCTTTACGATCCACCTACAATTAGTGAAGAGGGAAAAGGCAAAACTTAACTTAATAAATATAACTAATTGGAAATAAACTATTTTTCAGAATACTAATAAAGGTATAAGAAAGCGTAAATTTAAATACGATTAGCAGAATTACGGTTTTTTAAATAATTTGAGTGCCTTCTACACCAAACTAGGGATTTAAATTTTAACATAATAACAACACCGAATGGGGCATTACTGAACACAATCTATGCAAATATGTTTGCAAAGAAATATAAAGAGCCTAAAAATATGTAAAACATAAAACGCATTTGTTGTTTTCATACAGGTAAATACCATTTTTTTACCACTTTTACCGAATTTACTCAAACTGTATTTTAGAGGGTAACAATTTAGCATTTATACGGCATTTATTGGCAGTTAAGCGTAGCCAATTTTCCACGCAGATTTATGCGAAATTTGCGTTTTTGGTGCATAAACACAATCACATACATACAAACACCAACGATCTTAAAGTGTGAAGGATAGGCAAAAGAAAGTAAGTTGAGACCAAAGCAGCCGGCTAATCGACAATGGGAGCGAACTGTATTAGTTCAGCGGCGATTGCGTGCAGACTTTGGGAGCTTGAGCGTGATTTTTTTTTCTACTCAGAAGATAAAGCGCCTATTCGTGCACAATTGACTATACTATATATGTAGGTATGTATGTAAGTAGCTGTGCGTACATCCATACGATAAATAAATGCATTTCTAATCATTGCCAACCGAGGCCAAGCAGCCAATTGCAAATGCCTATGTTTCGGCAGACGCCCTTTGAAAACCGCTCTGAAATATGCATGTAACAACAAAAAGAGAAACAGTGAAAAAACAAAGCATCTGAAAATATTGATCGCCAACGATTGACTGACCGACAGTTTACAAGGTTTTATCGTGTCCCAACCACATTAATTGCAAAGCTGCCTTTGTTGCACAAACATACATACATACATACATAGCAGGTATGTGGGCGGACCCCAAGCGTTCACGCATTCAAAACTGCGCAAAAGCATTTAAAAAAAAATAATGCAAGCAAATTAATAATACAACCATAAATAAGTTGAATGTAATAAACTTTAAAGGCGAAATTCCGGCAGAAATGACAAAAATGCCTGCGCTTTGTTGCGGTGCATCACAGGCGAGCTGTCAAACTCAACTCGCACACAATGTTGCAATTTGCGCAGCAAAGAGAGAGCACAAGGCACACAAGCGACTTCGTCGGCGGTCTTTTGTGTGGTTTTGTGCGCTAACCAATCGGTAGCTGAAAATTAAAGTATCACTTAGGCTTAAGTGAAAAAAATGCTTGCCGCCTCAGCGTTGTTCAAAAGCGTTTGCGGTTTGTTGCAACTCCGTCGCCGTCCGCTACAGTTCTGCTCGTGGCAACAAATCCTCTGTTATTGTTGCACAAAGCATCGCTCGGGTTTGTTTATTTTCACACTGACTTTGCGGTACAAATTAACTCATGTTGCATGTTTGCATTTAAATCATTTTTAACGGCCAATAAAAGATTTTTCTGTAGAAGTTGGCTAAATGTTTTGCGATTTCTCGCCGTTAACCACACAACTGTATAGAAGAAGGTTTAACACCAACAAAAGTAAAATTATGTAGCAAATGAGCAATGAGTTTCTTAGCTGGCAAATCGTAAAAGTGGCACCGCGGTAGTTTAATTAATTAATCCCAACGGCTTTTTACCCTCCATTCCCGCCCAACCGACATGAGGGGCGCAGTCCGCATGACGTACGGAACCTTTTTTTTTTAGTTTTTTCGTGCCGAGTAGTGGAAACAGGAGTTTGTTAAGTGTCGAGATCTAAAACTATTCAGCTACAGAATCAAATTCATCAGCTGATTGGATATGCTAAAGATAGTATTTCAATTATTGAGAGTGGAAATAATAGTTTTCTTTATAGTAAAAATCGAGTCCGATACGTCAAACGTGCTGGAATCACAGTTAAAATCTTGACATAAACCACGGAATGATTCGTTTAATTCAAAATTAGTTTTGCATGGCTTTAAAAATAGAGGTCGAATGTGTCTTGACACTCGAGAAGGAACATTAAAATTTACCTCAGCCAGGAGGGCCGGGCTATTAATCAAGCCTGTCATTAATTTTACGATAAATATTATACCCAGCATTTCTCTACGACTTGCGAGTGTAGGCAAATTTATGAGCTTTAGACGACTTGTGTAAGGGGGGAGATTGTAATCTGAATCCCAGTTAAAATTACGCAATGCAAAAAGCAAGAATTGTTTTTGAATTGATTCAATCCTTTCTGAATGAACTTGGTAGCGGGGATTCCAAACAATAGATCCGTATTCTAGTATAGGTCTAACTAAACTGGTAAAAAGAGCTTTTGTAACATAAGGATCTTTGAACTCTTTTGACCATCGCCTTACAAATGCAAAAACGCCTTTGGCTTTATTGACTGTAACATTAATATGATGGTTGAAATTGAGTTTGGAATCCATTGTGATACCAAGATCGACAAAATTGGATACCTGCTCCAGATTATAATTTGATATTGAATAAACAGCTGGTTGAACAGCCCTCCGAGAGAAACACATAACTTTACATTTTTGAAGGTTTAGTGGCATATAGTTTGTATTACACCAACTAACCACGTTGTTCAGATCCGCTTTTAACAAAGACCTTTCTTTGATAGAGGCCAATGTTTTAAAAAGTTTCACATCATCGGCATACATTAAAATTTTTGAATGTTTTATTATAGAAGAAATATCATTAATGAATATCAGGAACAGAATCGGACCAAGGTGGCTTCCCTGAGGAACTCCTGAAGAAACTTTAATGATGTTGGAAGAACAATTATTAACAATAACTCTTTGTGTTCTATCAGAGAGGTAAGATGAGATCCATTGAAGAAGACTGGGCTGAAAGCCGATTAGGTCGAGTTTACGGATGAGTAACGAGTGACATACTTTGTCAAAAGCTTTACTGAAATCGGTGTAAATTACGTCAGTATGAGCATTTTCTCTAAAACCGTTTGAGACATGAGTTGTAAACTCCAATAAATTAGTCATAGTAGATTTCCCTTTAGAAAACCCGTGTTGAGATTGTGTAATTGAAGAAGATATAGAATATGTCAGCTGGTTAACAATAATTGCTTCGAATAATTTGGGGATAGCGGAGAGTTTCGCTATGCCTCGATAGTTTTCTATAGACGACCTGCTGCCGTTTTTGTGAAGTGGCATTATGAAAGACTCCTTCCAGGCTGACGGAAAAACGCCATGTTTAAGTGACAAATTGAATAGAGTTGTTAAAGGCTCGCAGATGTTCTCAGCGCAGTTTTTAAGAAAACAGGTCGGAATATGATCAGGTCCAGGCCTAAATAACGCTTTTAAGGTTTTTAAAGAGTGTAAAACTTCATCGGAAGATATTACTGGAATATAAGCAGAGTTGATTGGACAAAGCTCGTATGGATAGTCTCCACTTATAGGGAAGTCTACAGAATAATTGGACCTAAAGAACCGAGCAAACATGTTGGCAATGAGTTGGCTGTCGCTAGATACAGTGTTGCGATAATGCATAGCGGACGGAAAACCATGTGCCTTACGCTTTGAATTTACGAAACCATAAAATGATTTAGGATTGTTAATTAAATTCTTCTTAATTTTACATAAATATGAATTATAAAATTTCTTATTTAATGCAAAGTAGCTATGCCGCAAAACTGAGTACCTTAGGTAATCACTGTGTAAGCCCGTTCTTTTATACAGTTTAAAAGAGTGCGACTTTTTATTTTTCAATTTTTTAAGCTCTTTAGTGAACCATAATTGTATTGGTTCTTCATGCACAATATTACGTATTGGCACGTACTTTCGAAACAAATTGAAAACAGTATCATTAAAGTGCTCAACGCTACGCTCCACGTCATCTCTATATATTGGCCAAGATAACTTTGAAAGTTCTTTGTTAATTTTCCTGAAATTTGCTTTCGCAAAAACATATCTAGTACTTGAACTTGACTTATTATTATGTATTTCATTTATGATTTCGTAGCTTAACTCAAGAGCAGGATGGTATGCATCTTCCGGCAAAACTAGGGGATCACACCGATTAATAGAGGCCTTCGGAACATCATCAACGTAAACGAGATCCAAGACCTTTCCAAACTTATTTGGACATATATTTATTTGTTTGAGGCAAAGTTCAGCCATTTCCTCCAGAAATTCATTGTAACTATCTCTAGATGAAACTGGACAACATCGGTGTCAATGATGTTCCATGAAATATGTGGCAGATTTAAATCGCCCAAAACAATCATAGAATCGGATGCCGTAAGCATTGCATTTACGGTCTCAAGTAAAGAAACTAGCTGCATATATACCGATACGGCAGAATTAGGAGGGATGTAGCAAAGAGCTAAATAAATATAAGTCTTTCCAGCCTGTACACGTATACATTTAAATTCGGTATATTCAATGACAGGAAGACTAACTTCCTCGGATGGTATCGATGAATGCACCGCAAAAAGAACACCACCGCCGATTCTGCCCACGCGGTCACTCCTGTATATTTGATATTCATTTGGAAGAATTTCGGAATTAAAAATATGAGGTTTGAGCCATATTTCGGTCAAGGAAATATTATAATTGCAGTCAAAACCTTTTAAATATAAGTCAGTTAATTTGGTATTCAAACCTCTAACGTTTTGATAGTAAATACTTAAATTAGACTTGCGAGTTAGTTTTTTGAATCCGAATTAAGATTAGAAATTTTAGCTACGTTATTATTACTTTTATTAGGTTTATACTCAAACTCGCGAACAAACGCCCCGGTCGGCCAAAATGAACTATTTAGTAGTGAATCAAAATCTTCGGAAGCTACATCAATTTTAAAAGATGAAATATCGCGATCGTATTTAAAATTAAATTTACGAATAAATACATCTTTAGTTCTAATTTTAGTCGATATGTATGACTTTATATCATCCGAAGAAGTATCTTTAGCAAATCTAGAGACAAAGATTGATCTTCTCGGAGGAATTACAACCAACTTTTTGGTAATGATGTCTGATGTGCGGGGCTCCGAATTATTCGGAGGAACTAGGTTAGACAGTGGAGCTTGAGATGTTGATGGCAACACTGTTAAATCAACGGTTTGACTATTTTTAGAAGTAGACCTCGTGGATATGGCTTTAGAAATCGGAGGCTCCAATGCCTGAGGGCATGGAGAAGATAAATTAATAAGTTCTAAGGACTGGGATGGAGGATTTTTTTTACTAGAATCCGTGGCTGTCTTTTTAGGTGGACTAATAACATGCCCACCTTTATTTTCTCGGCTATCCTCAGAGTGTGGAGGGTCGTCGAGACAAGTGAAAGACCTAAACATTTTTTCGTAATGCTTAAATTTCTCAACAAGCGCCGACAGATCCTTCCCGATCTCAGAAAAACCATTTCTGGACTGCCTGAAGAATTTAAATAAATCAACTTCGGTTGATCTACATTTTTTGACAAGACCAACGAAGACCCTTACCCTCGTTAATAGCGTCTAATACTCTACCGCTCAAACCAGCACATTTTATATGGGCAATCCCATCGCAGAGCCAGCATGACACATAGGAGTCGCTTTTAACGTGGCAATTGGTGTAAATACACGACATGTTTAAAATTATATTTATTTTTAGGTTTTAGAAGCAAAAAAGCAAAAACGGTTTTGAAAACGATGTATTAAACAGTGAAACCAATCAGCTGGTAAATATCAGTTAGCGAACAGTTTTAAATGCACTGTATATTTGACACCTAATAAACACAACGCAAACAGCTGTGACAAAGATGAAACAGCAGAAATGACCAAAAGACAAAAAGAGCAAAATCAATGTGCACAAACAAAAACAATTGTACAACAACAATATATTATATGAAACAAAATACTCGGCACATGCAATTAAGAATATCAAGTTAAATTAATCAAATTTACGGGAAATTTTGATGTTTTACTTATCTTTAAATTGTGCACCAGAAGTTTATTAACACTTTTTTTAATTTTTTACTTTAATAAGCGTAAACAGCTTTATCAAACACAAAATTTAAACAGATCACAGAAAAACACAGCTTCACAGCTTGACGTTTGCGTTTAAAGAATGTCCTTCATGAATATACAGGGCGCCTGTTGAATATTGGAGCATTAAGAAACTTGTTGGTTAATTCATTTTTTTTTATTTATGAGAAAAATTACAGTTGAGAGTTATGCTGATCATTTTGATACTCTTACTCAGATTATCTTAATAGCTTGTCTCGATATTTACTTTTCCTGGCAGGCACTACAAAATGATGTTGGTCTCATTTCGAGGTATTGGCACATGCTGCAAAATGTGGTTAAATGATGACGCTTTAAAATGGAAAATTGTCCGCTAAGCTTAAACGCTACTGTTGCTCTCCGTTGACAATCCTCGAATGACCTTGTGTCGGTCAAAAATCGAATAGCTTCTCATTCTGCGGAACCCTTATTCTGAACGGTCAGGACTATTCCGATCTTGCTCTACCTCAGAAACTCGTGTGGTCGGGAAATCTTGCGCAGCTCCTATTTATGACGGCTTATAATTATATGAGTGCCTTTTTCCTTTCCGTTAAAACCAGTCTGCGTTTCATATTATAGAGAGCCAACATGAAACAAATATGAAAAAGGTATTTTCCATAGGAAAAAATATTATTTCAGCATTCGTTGGCAACTAGAGTTGCTTTATCTCTCACATTATTATTATATCTTTGGTTTGCCTAACGTATTTTTCAATGGCAGAATGTGGATTGCCGCGCCTTTCCGAAAGGTTGTGTCCAGCCTAATTTCAATTGGGGCTCGCTCCTGTCAAAAAGCATCTGTTAGTGGTTTGGGTTTGTCTATCAATTCAAAACCTGATGAAATGGATCGTCGGTAAGAATTTTTTTTCAAATATGGAGGTCATCATAGAAACAGACATCTACTTAGTACCATGAGGAAACCTATTTTCCTCAAGTTATAAAACAAATAGAAAAACATGAAATAGACCCAGGATACACTCCCATGCACTTGAATAGGGACACTGCCTTTTTTGGGTTATTTTAATAACAATAATAATAATAGATTGGCGCTTACACATATGTGTGTGTTTGGCCGAGCTTCTCCTCCAACTTGTGGAGTGCGCCTTGATATTGTCACACAAAGCGGAGGGACCTACAGTTTTACGCCGACTCCGAACGGCGATTGTATTTTTATGAGAAGCTGTTTTTCATGGCAGAAATACACACGGAGGTTTGCAATTGCCTGCCGAGGGACGACCGCTGTTAAGAAAAAAACCCTTTTCTAAATTTTTTGCGATGTTGCTTTGACCAGGGCTTGAACCCAGGTGCTGATGAGTGAAAGCGCGCACTGCTTACCACTAAACCACAGCGGCCAACAGGGTTATTTTACTTTTATTTAATTTTCATTATTTCTAAATTCAAGTACAGTTCGATGTTTTACCAAAAGCAAGTTTAAAGCTTTGTAAAAAGTTAGAAGAAAAAAACTCATCACAATTTCAAATATTTTCCCCATATTTTTTTATGTATGCAATTTCAATTTTAGTACCGTTGTTTCTTGCAATTATTTTTGCTGACGGTTTTTTCATATAATTTATTTCCATGTAAAAAACGCTACCATGCGTTATATGGAAATATGGAATCAGGGACCGTAAAAGTTACAAGTTTTATTAAAAAAATTGCTCTTTAACAATTATTTTTTGATTTCTATTTAATTACTCCCTGATTTTTATTTTATAAATCCAAATAAATTAGGTAACAGTTATTGAAGACTTTTATTTATAAAAGTCATAAATAAAAATCTGTTAATGACTTTTACTTTTAAAATCAACAAAATATGTAAATCAGTTACTGAATTTTATTTTTGGAATCATACTTATAAAAGTCATTTACATAAGTCGCAGTAAATTTTTGTTCTCCAACACCTTCTTAACCGCGAAAAATGATAATGACGTTTATACGTATGACTTAAAAAATAAAAGTCGGTGACTGATTTATATTGATGACTTTTGTAAATAAAAGTCTTCAATAACTGTTATATAATACATGTAATATAAAAATCAAAAATAACTGTTATTTGCAGGTTATTTAGATATAAATCAAAAATAATTGTTATTTTGGATTTATAAAATAAAAATCAAAAATAATATTTATTTTTTTTTTAATTTTCCATAAAAATTACAAATAAAAATTTATTTTCAAATTTAATTCTTGTTGCAAAAAGAAGTCGATTGATATATATCACTTAGTTATAGAACATTTCCTTCATAGTGAATTTTTCAATGACAGTTTTCATAAATAACTGTTATATTCCGTCCCTGGAAGAAATTGCGGAAGAGCGTTGGTCAAAAATCAACGCTAATTTGTAACTACTTTAAACTTGCATATGCGAAAAATTAAAAAAAAAAACTTATACAAAAATTAATATTTTGATGGAAATTTTATGATTCTTTAAGATATTGAGCTTTGCTTTAATTGAAAAATAATGGAAATTAAATAAAAGTAAAATAACCCAGAAATAGAATGCGAAAAAGTATTGCTCCTATTCAAGTGCATGGGAGTGTACGTCCCCACAACCTACCTACATATAGTTTTGATTTGTTGCCAGTTTACTGTACACAATGCCTTCAGGTGTTGCCTTAGGCTGCGCTCCCGCTTAGCTCCTTAGCAACATTAATTTCTGTAGTTAATTTAGTATTCTGGTATTCCCGATATGCATGAATGGATGATGAGCGATGAACGAATGTGGCCAAACAACAGCAATGCACTCGCTTGCAAATACATAAATACATATGTATCTATGCTTGTGTGCACATTCAAATGCGCCTCCAGTCGATGAAGCGCAGCAGCCAAATGGGTGGAGTTAGACAACCAAAAAGCAACTGCAGCTACTACTTCTTCAACTTCAACTTCCACTTGCACTTCAGAAGGCAACTACATACATATACATAACTAAGAGCCGCACGAGTAAATATGCAGATTCATAAAGCTGGGCGTCTATTATTGAGTGTTGTTTTTGTACGGGTATTTGCTGGTTTTGTTGCGAATACCACATACAAGCCCTTAAGCGATTTATTCAAAATGGAAGCTTTTTGAGATGATCAACTGCTGAAAATGGGATGGAGGCGATTATACTGACTACACTACGAGCATATATTTATCTATGTATGTACATGGGTTTGAATTTGGACAAGGGCAGTGCAAAGAGTGGATACGAGCGTTTTAAGGCAAAGGAAGCGAGCACGGCAATTGTGGGGAGTACAAGGCCTAAGCTTAGACATATCTTATGCTACTTTTAATGGCGCAATTTTTACCTTTTAATAAATACAAATTAAATAAATTTGAATGCATTGCTTATAAGAATCCACTCTCTTCAATGAGTGCAGGCAGCTGAAGGTCAATTAAATGAAATTACTCGTTATGCCAGTAACCGCTTATGAAGGGGTGGTGGACTGCAAGAATGCGTAGACAATACAAAAGCAACTCTACTGAAATAGAAAGAAAAGTATCTACATAATAAGTACAGAGGTAATGACTTGATGAGAGACGCTGCTTTGGCTAATAAACTTGCCAAATTGCTAGACCAACACTTGGCGAAAACAACAGCGCCAATGTTGAAAGAACACATAAATACTTAGAAACAGAGAAAGCAAAATTAAATTCTACACTTAATTGAAACATTAGCAAAAGTCCTTAGCTCTTCATTTACATTCAAATTAACTTGCAGTGAATGCGAACTTTGACTCGCAGCAAGCAGTTTTTCCAGAAGAGTTTTCACATAGAAAAACATTCGTTGGGGTAGCTCGAAATTAGGTCCAACGCTGCCGGCGTCAACAACTAACAGAAGTCAGAAAGTAGTCAATTAAACAGTCGGTTTTGTTTCACTTTGTCCATTCGAGGCTGACAGTCGTCACTCTCATTGCTGTAACATTTAATTACAAACACAAAGTTGTGAAAATGAAATGCTTGGCATGCCATTTCGCTTGACGTGATTTGCGCTCTCTGGCTTTCATTTCCCAGTAGATAATTTCAGGAGGTAAAAGCCGTTAGAAGGTACTTACTGAGAGCTAAGAGACCCTTCAGTCTGCGCAAATTTAATATCTTCTGCAGTAGAATGTTGCTAATTTAATTCATGAAAACCATACATCTTGAAGTTATTTATTTAAGGTTCATTTCAAATTTGTGGAAAATAATATAAATTTAAACATTCGCGTAAAATGTAAACAGGAAAAGCCTTTCAAAGGATGGCTTCACTTAACCAGGCCTTCCAATTTTTTTTCTTATCTCCACAAGGTTTTGTAGATATGGCTTTCCAAGCGTATGTAGTCATCTTCTGCTAATTGCCGGTTACTGGCAGACGAGGCGCTATACATTTTCCTCTCCCTCTTCGCATCTGTACTACAATAGTCCGGCGCGTCTACTACTAAACTCTAAGAATGTACACCGATTAGACAGTGATCTGTAAGAATTCGTTCGCCCACTTTAAAGTTAACCTCAATATCGCGGTATCCAGGTGTTCCATGTGAATCGTATTCTATGTATAAAGCTGGACCATTTCGGTTAGAGATCTGCGGAGTCTAGCGAGTTATGAGTCCTTGTTAGGAATTAAAAGTACACAAGAGTTTATTTCAGTCTCGTTTTATTTCCAGAACTGTTTTCCATTTTTACACTTACATCTATTTATACTATTTCTAACTATTGTTTGTTTGGTGATAAAAAGATGTTTACATGTTTAGCATTATGTTATCATAATGCTTTGTTACTTATCACCGAATATAATTGTTTATGTTATTAAAAAGATGTTTACGGGTTTATACTTGTCTATCGTATTCTCTTTGTTATTATGTTATCATACAAGGTTAAAGGGCATATAGTTGTTTGTATGTATTTTGGTTCGTGAATAATGATTATATGTATATGTGTATGTATCTAGTGTTTAGGTTAGCGTCGTTAACTCTCCCCTGTGTTGAAAATGGAATGTCCTCATTTGAACGGCTTAGGGTTTGCAATCGTTGTAACTCGGTTAGATAAGCTAATTCGAACTCTCTTTGGCGCCTGGTGTTTAATTGTATTTGTCGGCATGTATATAATTTTATAATTAAGTAAGTGACTAAAGCTAATATAAATATGATCATGATTAAATATAAGGTAAATTTCCAAGGATGTTCTTCAATTGGTAAAAATAATTTATACATTTCTTGTATATTAGTAAATTTATAATCGGATTCAGAGTTTAAAATTCTTAGTACATTAACCCTTTCATTCTGATAAGCATGTATTACATTTTTTATTTCTTGCTTATGGTTAATATAAGTTTTATTATCAATAGTTGTATTGGAATTGAATTGGATTAAATGTGGGCCATTTACCCTAATTCCGTTCCATGTGTGTTCGTTGTAGATAAGAATATTACCATTATCTAATATTTGTAAGGGAGAGTTATTTTCTTGGATAATATTACAATGGGCTTTTTGTTTTAATAACAACGGAATAGTACAATTATCCCTTGGTTCTTTTTTACAAATATGTATTCCTACATAATTTTTGCATTTTGATAAATTGGTGAAATTATTATTACACAAGGCAATTCTATTATGAAGTTGATATTTTCCGTATTTAAAGGCTAATGGGGTTAAATTGTACATTTTACATTTATTTGTTATTATGGGATATTTATAGATTGTAATAATAGTTTTATTAAAGGTACATATGTGTATATCGGAATATTCTAGTACATTTATTATTGGAATGTCATATATTTCGTTTTTTATTACCTGCTGTACGTCTCTAAAATTAAGTGTGCCAGAATAGAAATTTCCTGTTTTTGCGAAGTTAATGGTATTTGTTATAGTTACTAGTTCGTTATATACTTCTGTAAGTATTGACTGATCAAAAATTGATTCTGTATTTAATTTTGCTAAAATTTTTTCAAAGCGGGAATTTATTTTCCTTTGCTGGTTATTATTTTCTATAAGCTGGTTCACTCCTGTTTTAATTTCGACAAGATCATCGTGATCTGGTATTCCTGTTATAAATTTTAATGCGGAACCTAAAAAATTGAGGCCACGTTTGGCACGATACTCGGATGGTATTAATTGTGATTTCAAAGTTTCTATTTTATCAATTATTATATCTTTTTCATCGATTTGAGTTGATTCATATTTGCTTCGCACAATTCGTTCATATGGTTCTAATATTATGCATAAATTCGACACGTGGTAAAGAAATGATGAACTCTCATAGGTATACACAGTATCTAGTTCAGTAAGAACATATTTTTTACCAGCCAAATCTGTTATTTTATCGCAAAATCCGTGAGTAACTATTACTAAAATTAAGAAGCCTATTCGTTGCATGGTGTGCTAGTTTTCCTTATACTATCCTTGTGTATGATTTTCCCCCTCGCTGTTAGGATTGTGTCCCCACGATCTTCTTTTACTTTATGTTTATTGTACTTAGTTGCAAGTTTATTACGCCGATCTGTTCGACTATAAATTATATCACCTGGTTTGTATATAATGGTTTTCCTTTTTTTATTATGGTGCCTGAGTAGTCTCTCTTGTTTATCCACAAGTATGTCCTTGATATTAGGATATTTGTCTCGGTTGTAAAAAACCTCTTCGGGTTTATATCCTGTTGTGGAGTGTATCGTCCTATTGTATTGGCGAACTGCGTTGAATAATTCGTCACCGGGAGCAGTATTATTTTCTGCAGCTAAACTTTGGCAAAGTTCAATTAGAGTGCTATGTATCCGTTCAACTTGAGCGTTTGATGTTGAATGATGTACAGGCGTAACTGAGTGTGTTATTTGTAGCCGGCTGTACAAGAATTTCGTTATGTTGCTCTTAAATATACTTTCGTTATCAGTCATGAGGTACTTGGCATTTGGGTAGACTTGTGTGAGTACTTCTTCTATGTATTCGTGGCAGTTTGTCTTTGTGTCCAATTTTCGTAAGAAGCAGTATTTGGAATATCTATCTGTAGAACTAAGGTATTGTTTATTATTAATATGGAAAATATCCATCTGTATGTACTCTCCTACTTTTGTTGGTATTGGAGTTTTTCCAATAGGTTGTTTATTTGGTTGCCTTTCGTATTTGTGCTGTAGACATATTTCACAGCCTATGACTAGTTTACGGCACATTTCTTTAATATTGGGCCAGTAATGAATCAACAATATTTCTTGCGTGTTATTTTTGTAGTTCCTATGTGCACGTTTATGTGTTTGTGTGACAATTTCTCTTTGTTCGTTTGGAGAAGTTACGTCGTTTAACTTATTTTGGGCTAGCACTAGATTATAATTTGGGAAGGCGGAGCTAATTTCTTGTTTTAGGTGAAACAGTATTTCCTCATCTATCTTTATCGCATTAGTAACTTTTGGATTAACTACATCTTTAAGTTTAGATAGTAAGTCCGGGGTTTCTCTATAAAATATTGTATGTCTAAACCGACCAGGAAATATTGTTTGACTGAGGACTTCATTCCTTTCATTATCTTGTAACACAATTATTTGATTTCTGAAAGCGTTAAGTGGTTGTTTAACTTTCTTCATAATTTCTACAGGGGAACTTTGTTGCGAATGGTCGGAACAATACGTTGAAGTATTTATTTGTTGTCGCGAAAGCGCATCTGCAACGACATTCTGGTGTCCAGGTTTATATACAAGTTTGGCACCGTATTCTTCAATTAGGTTTTTCCAACGCTTTAATTTCGCATTCGGATTTTTTTCGGAAATTGAAAATATTAGCGATTGGTGGTCCGTGTAAATTGTCAAGTTTGCCACACCATACAAATAATTTCTAAGTTTTTGCAAGGACCAAACGATTGCTAGTAGTTCTTTTTCATTGGTACTATAGTTTTGTTCTGTTTCACTTAGAGTGCGTGAAATGAATGCGATCGGGTGACGATTTTGTGACAGAACTGCCCCGATAGCGAAATTACTAGCATCGGTTGTTAGACTAAATGGTTTAGAGAAATCAGGCTGGAAAAGTTCAACTTGCTCTTGTAGAGCGTTTTTTATTTTTTCCAAGGCTTCTTCGGCTGCTGTATCTAATTGTATTGGTATTTTAGCACTTTGATTTTTTGATACCATTCCTAATTCTCCTCTCAAATTAATCGTTAAAGGTTTCGTGATTTTAGCAAAATCCTTTATAAACTTCCTGTAGTAACTAGCAAGTCCTAGGAAAGATCTCAATTCTTTCAAATTTTTTGGTTTTGGGTATTTCTTTATAGTTTCGATTTTTTTTGGGTCTACCGTAATTCTATTATGTTTTATAATGTGTCCAATGTATTCAACTGAATCTTGGAAAAAATTTGACTTTTCGTCAGAAATTTTCATGTTAGCATTATGGAGTGCGTTAATTATAATCCGGATGTATTCCATATGTTCTTCTGGTGTAGATGAATAAATTAGTACGTCATCAATATAAACATACGCGAACTTTCCGATATACTCTCTAAGGATGTCGTCAACGCATCGTTGAAATATGGAGGGTGCATTCTTTAACCCGAATGGCATTCTGATAAATTCATACTTTGCGCCGTTGACAGAGAATGCTGTCTTTCCTCGATCAGGTTCTTTAATTAAAATCTGGTGAAACCCTGATTCTAAATCTATTGTGGAAAAAATCTTGGCTTTTCCGAGGTTTTGTATTGTCATATTAATATCTGGAATTGGATATCTGTCAGTAATCGTATGAGAATTTATCTTTTGGAAGTCAACAACCATTCTCCGTTTGGGCTTGCCTTGGTCATCGGTGCCCTTTTTTGGTACAGTCCATATAGGTGAATTATATGGGCTTTTGCTTGGTTGTATTATACCGTCGTTTAAGAATTTCTCAATTTCTTTCTTGACAAAGTCGTGATCGGACATGGGATATGGGTATTGTTTTGTCCATATAGGGTCTTCCGATTCGGTCTTGATAGCTGCTTGTATTGTGGTTGTAAAAGGTAATTTACCATTTGTATTATTATTTCTATTCATTAGCTCTTCCACCTGGTCTTTAAATTTTTCGTTATTTATTGTATAATTAATCCTTGGTTCTACTGCCAGGATCTTCTTCTTCTGATACTTCAAGCTATAGTCAAATAACCTAACTTCTGCCTTCATTTGTCGTAATCCCTGTTCTCCGAGTATCATGTCAAAGTCGTTTAGTTCCCTTATTTCATAGAACGTTAAATGATGCCCGTACATCGTTATAACTTTTTTAGAATTTACAATTGAATAACCATGTAAGGTTTTGGTTTTAAATGGTTTTAATTTAATAGATTTTCCTATATTACAATTTATATTAATGTAATTATTAGTGGAGCCTGTGTCAATTAATAAGGTAACGGGTGTGCCGGTTAGGCCGCATTTTGTTTCTAAGCAAGGCAACCCGTTTATTCGCCTAAAAAAGTACTGCCTGTTTCAAATTGTTCTTCATAATTAGGTACATCCACTGACTCTAGATCTTCTCTATTTAATTGGTTAATTCTTTGGAACTTCCTATCTGGCGGAGAAGTGGCGTTATTGTAGCTAGATGCCCTATCTCTTTTATATACATGGTTTGATTTAAAAGGATTTTGACTTACGGCATTATTGTACTTGGTTGTCTGCATGAATTGTCTGGATTGGTCTATGTCCATTGGAGTAGGTGTGGGTTGTTGTTGTCGCTGTGGTGGTTGTTGTTGGTTAAAACTCCTTGCCTGGTAGTTGTGATTCTGCATCCTTACGTTTGGCTTGTAATATCTTTCCTCTTTATGTTGTGAGTAGGTGTTTCGGTTTGTGCTGTGTTGATGCTGTCTGCTGTTACTTCCTAGTCTGGGCCGTGTCTCGAATTCCGCATTCTCATTGTCATGGAGAATGGTACAGGCTATCGCATATGCCGATTCCAAATTCTCTGGGTTATGGCTGTACAATGTGCCGCTTGTATATTTGGAGTTTAACCCAAGAATAAACGTCCTCACTGCCTCTTGGTTAGCGTATGCTATCATCCCTTTGTCATTATTGGACATCTCAATTTTTGATAGGGCTAAATTGAGTGCCTTTGAAACCTCACTGTGGAATTCTGCAAGGGATTTTCTATCTTGTGTGATTCGCTTCATTTCATCAAGAAGCACATATAGTGGGCGTTGGTCTGCATATGTGTAATCCAATCTGTTAATGATTGAATAAAAATTCAATTTGGTGTTGTGGTTCGTAAGGACGTTAGCAGCGGGTCCTGTAATTTTTGTCCGCATTATTCCCAGGGCACTATAATATTTAGGGTGATTTTGGAAGATCTTTATAGCTTCCATGAATGCCCACACTTGTGATCTCCATGATCGGTATTGTACTTTGTCCCCGTCAAATTTTGGTAGGGATTTGAATAGCTCCAGGTCGATATCCTTGGCGTCAGTAATATTTAGTTTTACTTCTTCGTATAAAACTAATTCTTCCGGAGCGTTTTGTTGCTCTAGTGCGGCAATTCTCTCCGTGAATTCCGTTGTTTGTCGCTGCATCTCGTTCATCAGTGTGGTGAACTGGGCATTTAGTTGGGCCAGTTGTTGCTCCATTGTAAATTTATTTAGATTTCTGTAGTCGTCGTAGGATTTTTGCTTTTTTCCTCTCCGGAGTCTCCGTAAGGTATCCAGGTTTTTCACTTCACTTTTTTGTTTAAAATTTTCAGAGTTTTTTTATTATTTGCACACTTGATTGTGTTTTTTTCACTTGATTTCCGTTGATTTCGGTTTATGTTATCAGTATTATTCCGTTTTTTCAGGATCTATACTTGATTTTCGTTGATTCTTTTAGCACTTTTTTCAACGTGTAGTGCCGGAAGTCTTTCTTCCCGTGGATTTAGTTTTCTCTATTCCTTTTACATAGAAAAATGGCTTAAGGTTCGGTTGAGCCCCCAGTTATGAGTCCTTGTTAGGAATTAAAAGTACACAAGAGTTTATTTCAGTCTCGTTTTATTTCCAGAACTGTTTTCCATTTTTACACTTACATCTATTTATACTATTTCTAACTATTGTTTGTTTGGTGATAAAAAGATGTTTACATGTTTAGCATTATGTTATCATAATGCTTTGTTACTTATCACCGAATATAATTGTTTATGTTATTAAAAAGATGTTTACGGGTTTATACTTGTCTATCGTATTCTCTTTGTTATTATGTTATCATACAAGGTGAAAGGGCATATAGTTGTTTGTATGTATTTTGGTTCGTGAATAATGATTATATGTATATGTGTATGTATCTAGTGTTTAGGTTAGCGTCGTTAACTAGCGCTCCCACAGCTGCTTAACTGCCAGAGAAGATAAATACCTGTCTTTTCTCCTTGGATGTTCTTATTAGGTGCCTCGTATATGCTACAGTGGTCAGAAAGCCGAAAAGATATTTTTAGTTTCAGGTAAGGTGAGAACACTCGTCCTCCTCTGACCTTTCCGCCGAGTTTGGAGCCATCAGTATACATGTTTATAACGTTTCGCATGCGTTGGGACCTTGTGCTCCAGTCCTGTCGAGTTGGTGTGGCAATTTTATAGATTTTGGTATTTGATGGTATGCGGTAGTTACTTCTTACAGATATCGGTGTGGGTGCCAGCGTTCTAAGATTTTCGAGTGGCCAGATGCACTATGAGTCTAGGAACCTACCTTTCTGAGCCTTAAGGCTAAAATAACGGCTATCCCTAGAGCAATTACGTCATATCTTGAGTTGCTGAAAAGCATAGAGCTCCGCTTATGCAAATCTCTGCACTCCATTTCACCCTTTTGTGTTGTTGAAGCGCTGTTGATTTACTAAAGGTAGTCCACCGGAAAAG
Source organism: Rhagoletis pomonella (assembly GCF_013731165.1). Classification (NCBI taxonomy): domain Eukaryota; kingdom Metazoa; phylum Arthropoda; class Insecta; order Diptera; family Tephritidae; genus Rhagoletis; species Rhagoletis pomonella. The sequence goes on from NW_023458560.1 coordinate 71,234,558, forward strand.
GGCTCCATAGAGCAAGATCGGACGCAAGCTTGAAACAACGAGTTTACGGGATGTACGAGCCAGTCCTTTGTACGATAAAAGGGAGTGAATAAACGCTATATTGACAAAAAAAAGGTGCCTGACGCTAAATGAGCTGCGTGTAACCCAGACCATATTAAGTGGATTATTATGATAAGAAATGAGTAAAATTTTCTGATTTAGGTTCAACATTGTTGAATTCCTCTACCAATATCGGGCATCGTTTGTGCACTATCTTATGGTTGGTCTTGACAATTCTGCAAGCTCAATTTGATAGGAAAATTAAGTAAAAAAGTAATTACTTGGGGTGGGCTTTAAGTTCGTCTCGAACTATGGGCACTCTAGCATACTCAAAGGCTTCGGATTCCTATCGACTCGGACTGACCACTGCACGCCGGTTTTGAACACGAATAGATATTTCGGGGTCCTATAAACTTATGTACAGATGGATCGAAGCTGAATGGGAAAACAGGTGGAGGTGTCTTCGGCTAAGAACTCTCCATCAGCCAGAAATTTAGGCTACTGAATTATTGCAGCGTCTTCCATGCAGAGGTGGTCCCAATAAAAAACAATATTGAAATAGCTTTTAAGGAGATGGATATTTATTGCGACAGCCAAGCAGCTATCAAGGCACTTGGCTCTTTGCCGGTGCATACGAGAACGGTGGGGGAGTGTCTGACTTCCTTACCAACCGCGTCGGATTACTTCGACATTAAGCTTATTTGGGTTCCAGGTCACAGCGAGATCGGTGGAAACTGCATGGCCCATGAGCTGGCAAGACAGGGAACCCTTGAGGAATTACTTCCAGATAGAGAAGGGCTAGGAGTTCCCCTGACCTCGTGTGGTTTGCTTCTGGACAGGTGGGCATTAGGTCAGCTCCGCGAGCGTTGGGTGAAGACCTTGGAATGCAAGGTGGCAAAATCCTTCGGGCCTCGTGTAGACCCCTGCGGTCTGGGGAGCTTTTGAGATAAGCAAGCTGAATGCGGGATGATAAGGTGGAATCATCTCAACACCTGCTGCTCTGGTGCCCTGCCTTTGTCAGCCTAAGGTTTAAGCACCATGGGTTGCACTTTTTTAACACTCCCTATGAGCTTTCGGGAATGGACATCAGCCGCTTGAAAAGCTTTTTCTCTTCAAAGAAGCCATAGGTGTTGTTGTTCTCTCTTGCCTCCCTCCTATTTTCCTACTCTCACGCTCACCGCTCTTAAGGGCATCACAGCGGACAACTTAGTCGTGTCTAAGTGGGCTTCCATCTACGGAGGTAGCCTGCTAACCTAACCTAATACTTAAAGAGAAAAATATGCAAGCATCGGCCTACATCCTGTCGAGATGGTTCGATTGTTCTGGGCCCGGCTTAATGACAGATAGTCTATTCTATTCACAGCCCTATTTTTTAACGTTACCGAACATTTTGTAGCAAAAAAAAAAATTACAGAGCAGATTTAGTTACCCGTTAACATTTTTTCGCGTTCATGTTAAAATTTTTTATTATTTTTAATACCAAGTAAATTATATTTGGATTATTGTATGTGTAGTTAGTGAAATAATTATCTAGTCCAGGCATTATAATTAATACTAAATAAACCCTGAGAAAAATTTTCGAAAAGGCCCGCCGATAACTTATTTCCTGCAGCCATGCTTACACCTAGAGAGGCTTGTTGGTCTCTTTAGATGCTCTGGGTAAAGCTTAAGACACAGAACACAAATGATAGCGTAGTTCCCTATTATTAAGGTTCCACCAAAATGCTTTTCTGCATAAACTAATAAATCAAAACTTTAACAAAATTCTCCACCCGAAATACCGATTTGAAAATTTCCTTCAATTTGAAAATATTTGAAATTCGAACAGTTAAAATGCCGCCTCGTTAACCCACAACAAAATGCAATACAAACATGCATAATTTGCTATCCACAGCAAATTCCAACTTTGATGGCTTGTAATAAAATCAGAAAAGAAAAAAAAAACTAAACATCGTGCTGCTACTCGCATAACAGATTGCAAGGAATCAACTTGCAAGGACAACGAACGGTAACAGATGTCATCAAGAAGGCTGTGTAGACGTATGGCAACGAATATAGCATGATCCCATTTGCCAACAACATCTTCGTCATCAAAGTGGAGGAAAAACATTAAACATTTTGCGGTTTTCGCATACCAAAAATTACAGAGACATTTGTGTAAGCAAAAACTTGCATACTACTTACATGTGTATGCATGTAAATTAGGGTGGCCCAAACAAAGTGAATTCGGAATTTTCATGCGTCACCCCTTAGGATTTTTCTGTATCGAAAATATATACCCCTGTGTTTTTTTTTTAAATCAAAAAATTTTTAGACGTCGCTCAAATCACGCAAAGTTTTCCACGTATTTTTAGAAAAAAATTATTTTTTCATAGAAATAGGAAACTCTGTATCTATTCAAGAGACTTCAAGGTATATTACCCAATTGTTTATTTAACAATTTGTCAATACTAACTACTTTTTATGGGTCCTCCAAAACCCACAAAAAAAGTATAAATTTAGACTCATACAAAATCGTTAATAAAAAACTGGGTATTTTTCTTTGAAGTCTCCCGAAGAGAAACACAGTTCAAAGATTCTATAACATTTCTACAAAATATTTTTTTTATTTTCCCGGTTTTATTTGAGCGTTTTGAGCGACCTCTTTATATTTTTTGTTAAAAAAAAATAGTATACTCTTTCGATAAATATAGACCAATCCTTCGGGTGAGGGCATTCAAATTCCGAATTTACTTTTCTCAAAGCATTTTTGGACCACTCTAATGCATATTTATGCGTATGGCAGATTTGAGGAATTTATTGGAGTTGGATATGGTTGGCTATGCTGTCACGGGACATTTGCTTTTTGGTATAAACTTTTGCACGGAATTGACATCTTTCTATAGATACATTCATATGTATGTTGCTCATTCTTTGTTCCAGAAGAAACTGTGCATATTCAAAATTATGTAAGGAATGCTAACAATTGTGTGTACCAACGATTCATCAAGGAAGCGCAGAATGTAACTACATGTATATTTTCATTTAAGTATACATATTAGGGCGCTTTTTTGCGACTATCAAAATTTTGTCGAAAGCACCTAAAAAAAATCCCTGAAAATTTTAAGCTTTGATTTTAACATTAAGTACTCGCCTAAGGCGTGCAAAGATTTCCCATATAAAATACACGTAAGCTTTGATTGTTTTTCTTATATAATTATGGTCAATGATGGGTTTTCTTCAGAATTGAACCTTTTATTTATTTTTTTATTTATTATTATTATTATCAACAAACAGGACGCTTACAGACTATATGACAAATATATACATAGAATAAGGGAAACCCTTATGACAAGTGCCTTATGAGTAAATTCTTAAAAAGTAAACTTTGAGTAAGAAAAATCGAAGTCTAAAGATGAAGAATAAGCATTAAATTGGGAGAGAGTCCTCCTTAAAGGAGCATTCATACCATAAACAGTTTTAACAACACCCACAAAAAACAATTCATTACAACGAAGAATACGTGAGAGAACATTAAAACGAATTTTCATAAGGAGGTGCGAGCAATCTATAGAGCCTACAATTATGTCAAAGACAAAGCACATCGATAACAAAGTACGCCTGGACTCTAAGGACATGAGATTTATCAACAAACAACGAGAACGATAGGACGGAATAGGGTCTACAAATTTCAACGGACGCAAAGCAAAGCGTATAAAAGCCCTCTGAACAGACTCCAATCTGTTCACATGAACTCTATGAAAAGGTCTCCAAACAAATACAGCGTATTCTAACCTCGACCGAACTAAAGACGAATACAACAGTTTGAGAGTATAAGGATCGGAAAATGACGAGCAGTTGCGACGAATAAGGGCCAACATCGCGAATGATTTAGAAACAATAAAGTTTATGTGGGTGGTGAAGGTGAGCTTGGAGTCAAAATAAACACCCAAGTCTTTAAAATCAGTAATTGATTTTAGCGGGACATTCGAAAAACAGTAAGAGTTTGGAACAATACTAATCACTTTTGCAAAAGAGGTATAATGACATTTACCAATATTGAGGGACAAACGATTACGCGCACACCAACAGTACAAATTATCAAGCTCACCCTGGAGAATCAATGAGTCTTCTCTATTTTTAATTTCATAGTATATCTTCAGGTCATCCGCATATAGAAGAAACTTACACTTTGAGAAACAGGAAGATATATCATTAATAAAGATAACAAATAATAACGGACCTAAGACACTACCCTGGGGAACACCAGAGGAGGAGACAAAAGAATAAGACGATACATTATCAAAACGAACAACACAGCGTCTGTTATACAGATAGGATGTGATCCACTTCAGAAACTCTGAATGAAAGCCCAGGCCTTCAAGTTTAGCTATCAATATTCGATGAGGCACCCTGTCAAAAGCCTTAGAGAAATCAGTATATATCGTCAATTTGGCATCCCTTTTGAAAGGTTTCCAAACAGTCCTCTGTAAAAGCAGCTAAATTGGTTAACGTAGATCTGCCCGGCACGGGACATAATAAATGTTTAACAGCAAAGTAAATTTTATCTTTTACTATGGACTCAAACAGTTTTGAGACAGTGGTAAGCTTAGAAATCGGCCTATAATTCTCAATACAATTTTTGTTACCACTTTTAAGAATTGGCGTAATAAAAGTCAATTGCCAGTCATCGAGGAAAACTCCGGCAGATAGAGACATGTTAAAAATGTGCCTCAAAGGCGCAATTAGTGAAGGACAACTTTTAAATAAAATAACCGAGAGGCCGTCTCCATCAGTGTTAGTGGATAGTTTAAGCTGGTTAATGCCATTAGCTACATCCTCGTCTGTCAACCTTAATTTCCCGAAGTTAATGGGAGTATCTAAATTTGACAAAAGATCTTCAGGAATAAAATCATTATCAGAATTACCTGAAATAAAGTTGGAAAAAAAAAAATCAGCAAAAAGATTAACAGCTTCGGAGATGGTTGATGATTTTTCTTTGATTTAATATAACTCCAGAAGAACTTGGGATTAGATTTAATATTGCTTTGTACGCCGCGAATATAATTCCTATACAAAGATTTATTGAGCCTGTTAAATTCAGCTCTATAAAACACGTAACGCTCACGCAAATTAACATCGTTGGAATGCTTTTGTCTTTTGTAGAACTTATACTTCTTATTCCTTATACGTTTGAGTTCTTTAGTAAACCATGGGCGCTTAGCGGTTTTCGAATTAAGAATTGGGATGTGACCGACACAAATATCACAAAGTTTAGACTTAAAAATATCGTAGCAACCAGTTACATCCACATTTCCAAAGAGCTGGGCCCAATCCAAATCAAACAAATTATTCAATTCAGCAAAATTACAACAAGAGTAGTTAAAAGCAACCGTCTGACTAGCAGTCGGTAATTCAAAATATTGGTAAAATTCAAACTCCAAAACCATAGGGCTATGATGCTGATTTGGAGGGGAAATGTAACTGGCCGCATGAGAGAGCTTGAAATTTATATTAGAGCTAATAAATATTAAATCTAAAATTCGGTTTAACTCATTAAAAAAACCATTGATTTGAAATAATTCAATACATAATAAATTATCAATTAAATATGATTCAGATAAAGTAGTAACATTTGATGGGGTGAGGAAAATATTGTTATTAATAAAGCTCCAGGAAATATTACATAAATTAAAGTCACCTAAAGCACAAAGTTGGCTGTTTCCAATTTTCTCGTGGAGTGCCAGTATATTGTCAACATGTGCCTTGTATATGACATCACAGCTGCCCGGCGGAATGTAGGACACACAAATGTACAGCACACCACAGGTGCCATGCAATTTTACACAAAGCTGATCCAACAGGGCGTTGGCATCTAGCAGCGGATAAAAAGAAGCTCGAAGATATCTGCGCGCAGCTATCAGTACACCACCACCCCTACTAACACCAGTTTTAGCAAAATCTCTGTCTTTGCGAAAAACGTCAAAGAGAGCTGGATTAAAGAACTCCGCATCGAAAAAGTTAGCATTCAGCCAGGTTTCTGTCCGAACGAAGCAGCCATAATCCAATTATGAGCTGAGAATGTAGACAGATTCGGATTTTGTCCTGAGTCCCGAAGTATTTTGGTGATAGATACTTATTTTCCGATCACCAGAGGTGGAATGACTTTTTACTTCTTGGGCTGCGGCTGGGCATCTTTTTGAAAAAAATCAAAAGGCCGGACAGCAACGTTGGGGGGCCAAATATCCGATGACAGAATTTTTGAGTAGTCAGATTCTGAAACTCCAAGCTTGAAATTAATGTGCTTAATAGTTTCCAAATCAGAATCCTTTTTGACCAGTTTATAGCATACAATTGTCTTCTTATCGATAGCCGCATATTTAGCCACATAGCCAATGATGTCATCAGTCCTTACAGTAGGCAAAAACGATGATAAGTGCAGCCATTTGCGGCGAACAACAACTCCCAGCCTCGAGTTCTCATTTGACCCAAATACACACCGCCTGTCTCTTATGAGTACGCTTTTTATTCATAGCGGACCACTGTGCATTATTTGCTTGCGCATTGTTAGTTGCGTTTTTCGCTTGTGCGTTGCTCAACCTAGCATTGTTCGCCAAAGCCGCAGCAGCGGCATACGTAGGCACAGCGTTAGCGGGGCCAGCAGTTGGTGAACAAGGAGAAGTACAAGCAAGCGGAAGATGAAGCAGAAAAACCGATGTTATTACCAGGAGTAGTTGGCGAGCGAGGGAAAGCAACAGCAGCAGAAAAACCGGTATTACTACTAGGAGTAGTTGAAAAACCGGTATTAGTATCAACTACATCAAGAGCGGTATAACCAGTATTCATACCCGGCGCATCAGAAACACAATGCATTTCAGAACTTTTTCGTACTGCCACGGTATTAGAGTCAGCAACAGCATCATTAGATGGCGCAGTGAAAGCGCGCTTTGGCAATTTACCAGGCTGAACAACAACACTATCACTAGCTTTTGCTTGCGAACGCGTCGTTCTTTTGTTTCCACTAGTAGCAGGTGCCGGCGAAATAGAATTATCATTTGCTGGTTCAATTAATGCGATAAAAATGCTTTTTAATTTTTCCAAATCCGAAATCGCGTTTAAGATTTTATCTTTCAGCCCACAATGGGCCGTACAATTAGTACATAAAGACATTATTGCGAGATAAATGAAAATAAACACAGAGCGATAGAAAACACTACCGAACTATTCTGCCAATTAAGCAGAAAGTGTTCATTGCGGTGTATTTCAAACTCTCACCAGCGAGTTAGTACGGGTCACTAAACCCAATATTTTCATAAAATTCCCGTTTTTTTGCCCCTATCTTGTAAATAACAAGAGGTACAGAAAAATTGTAAATCACAAACTGGTAGAGATATACATATTTATGTACATATATGTATCTAGCTTTTTTTCTGAGTGTATGCGACGAAATATATATTTATCCAGGGATACGCACATACATACATGGCAAAGGAATTTCATCCGCGGTGGTAGCGTGCGGCAATTCCAGTCGAAACATTCTTCGACTGCTGAGCTGAAGATAGCTCCAAAATCCCATCTAGCATGGTTGACAAGCAGCCAGTGCCTGGTCTGAGATTTCCTAAATAATAGCTTATGCATATGTATATCCCTTGGGGGTTACGTTCGGGTCACCTGAATTTGGCTATCTGGCAGCTAAATTGTTCTGATTGGGAGGTGAGATCTCGTTCTCGATTGAAAACTTCTTGGCTTTGCATGGAATGGAATTGCGGTGGGAAAAGAAAAACAACGACGATTTTCTACGCATTCTCGCATAGTTGCCTTGTCACATGAGGCCTAACTAGAGAAACGACTCAATGGATAGGAGGAAAATAAGGCAGGCGCGAGAATTATTACTCCTCGGGTAACTGCCAGACATTTTTATGAAGCTTAGTAGCTTGTCGAAGAGAATTCGATCTATAAATGCCTGGGGGAGACCAGAAAGCTGCAGAGCAAATAATCGGTACTATCCTCATTCCCCAAAAAAAATGTGCATAATTTATCGCCGATGTTACCCATGGTGAGTATATATCCCTTTATCGTGCGAATCCGGTCCAGCAGATCACTCTTTCTCCTGAACAGCCCTACTGTTTTTTTCATTGGTGAGTTGGATTTCTTGACTTATTCAGTTCTCGAGGTTGACAATAAAAAAAATTCCAAACTGTCTAATTTACTATGTATATGTATCAATATTTGTTCCTCTCATTACCATTTCAGCCAACTTCAACACCTCCGAGCAATCCCAACTGACTGGCAGTAAGAAGATCACTTACAATAATTATTGATATCATATCGAAAGCAACTTGCTCCTCGGCGAGCCCCCTCTGCAACATTGGCAAGTAATTGCGGCTAGCCAAGTCGACTGATCTCTATAAATATATCTACATACATATGTATGTAGGTATATTACAGCCGGTCATCAGCAGCGTGCGTCAGTGAATGCAACTAACCGTCAATTATGCATTTTGTGCATTTTGCGCATTTTATATTGTTGTAGTCGTTCTTGTTGTTGCTCTACCTCTGCACTTGTGCAATGTGCAAAATTGCTATAAGGCATGCAGCCCAGTCAGCTAGCCAGCAGCAGCAGCGAGCCACCATCCGAACCCCACTCAGCGGTAGACAATGAATGAGCAGTTAATAAAATAATTGCCACATTTGATGAATTTATGCACAGACATTGGTAATAATTTTGTTCTGTATGTATGTATGTATGTATGTTTGTCTGTCTCTTAAGCGTTTTGTTGCAACGTTTTTGTTTTCGCGTTGAAATTGTAATGCATTATTGGGAAAACATTTAACGAAAAGTATTCATTTGTTTGTCATTTCGAGCACTCGATGTTGTTGTTGTTGTTATTGGGGAAGGAATTGTTGCTTGGCCGGTGCGCAAACAGGAATTTTACTAATCGAAATTAAATGACGTGTGAATACTGGCAGCTGCTAACTTGGCCAGTAGTCAATTTATTTAGTCGAGCTATTCGAGTTGGGCGAGTTGCCAGCGATGAGGAAGCAGTATCAACTCGCCGAAGGGCTCATGGCTTGATCGCTGGACATCAATGCATGGCAGCTAAAAACTGGAAATATTATTTTGATAATCTTAAAACTGGAAATAGCTTCAAATGTTTTTCAATTGGAAATCGAGTTATAATTTATAAACAAAACATAGCATAAGCTGGTGGTAAATTTAAAAGTGTACATCTTTTAATGAAAATTTCGGAACTGGGTATCAATATTTGGATATTTGCAAAATGGACATTAATTTATGGCAGAC
>NW_023458560.1:71243979-71248284 GCF_013731165.1 Rhagoletis pomonella
TTTTGTTTTTTTCAAAGGGATCCAGTAGCATATTTCAAAGTTAATGAGCACGCACCCTGTATTGGTTACAGTAGAAAATTGAAAGTTGGTAAAGATTTTACTTTTTTCTAACATGACATTTTCCCCCCACTTTTCGAACCACTCTAATGTACATACAGCTTCATTTGGAACATTCTCTCGTGAGTTTTCTAAATTCTTGGACTCCAATTGGATTCGCTATTTTGAACATTTGAAAACTGACTAAAAATGGTAGCTGGGTTTGAGACCCGACACGTAAAAATATGACCAAAATCGCTTAGGGGGTTACAGCGCCGAATAAAAAGAATCATCATGTTCTATGCTAAAGAGCTAACGCTAAACCATCAATTACTGTTATAACTGAAAATTTTCATTAAAAAAATTATTAAGAAACCTCCCAACAAATAAAGGTTAGAAGATGTCACGACCGAATTCAACATCAATTATTGAAAATGCAGATCAATTTTGTGTTCACTAAACATTTCTGAATAAGAATAGCTTTATTGCAGTGAATTTATCACAACTTTCAAGTATACCTTTTTCGCGTAAGTTGCATATCGAGCTTCATCCATCGAGGATTATATGTAGCTATTATCAAAACAAATATGACTTTTAATCAATGCAATCAACGAGCGTAATTCGTGCGTAATTTTATACTTGCTACAACTCTGCATGTACTTACATACATAAATATGCGTGTATATAATTACTAGCAACAAATTTGCATAACAATTTGCCACCTATGGCAGAAATGAGCAACTCAGTTTACGCTACGGTTGCGCTATCAGAATGTCACCAACTTGTATTTGACATCAAAGCGATGTCAAGCGTACAAAAACACCAACAAACAAACAACCGACAGTGTTGATGGAGAAAGCTAAAATGGCAATGTGAAGTAGGCAAGGGGGGCGAGCAGCTAGTTGGCGGCAATGAAAACACACAACAATGAACAAGGCGGGAAACGTAAAACAGCAATTCGACGCAGATAAACGCCTGCATAAAACGCACAAAGTAGGTAACTAGAAATACGCGCGCGTTCTTGTAAATGAGTCGTTCTATATCCTCGCCGGAATGTATGTTGTTGTTGTGTGGTGTTTAGTCATACTACATTTGTATGTATGTTGTATGTAAAGTACATTCAACATTGTAAACTAAATGCCCAGCAGGGAAACCGCGGACTAGTGAATCAAATTTGTAGTTCCGTACTAGGTCTTTATCGCCAAAAAGGAACTAGTCCGATATGAACTAAATCCCAAACCAGTCCAAAATCGGAGAAAAGTGGTACTTTTAAAAAACTAATTTATTTCCGTTTTTTCACTAGAAATCGATATCTAAAGTGACGGATTTAGAAATGGTTCGGAACTATAGAAAAAGGGATGCAGAACGAACTAGATCTTATTTGTCGAATTTAGAACTAATTCGGAACTATCGAATAAGGGATGCAGCGGGGGGCTTGTTTACTTTACATAGATATGTGTTCGGCGGCTTTTTCGTTCAAATACGCTTCTATTCTGCGCTTCGCAGATGCTTTTTCATAGCTTGGTAATACAAAACTAGAATTTGTGTTAACATTTCAACATCTTGGGACCGTCTGGAATCTAAGAAATAACAGCGAGCACCTCTGCAAACTCAGCTACAGCTAAAGGTATGTAAGCGTACATTTCTTACAATCATTCAAACAAATTTAATTTCAAATTGAAAAAACGTTTCTTTGAAAATAATGTAAAATCGCACAAGGAAGAACCGAAAAGATTGAAAAATCATGATACTTTTTTCTTTCGTCTGTCGATTTTAGAACTGGTTCGGAACTATAGAATTTAGAACTAGTTCGGAACTATCGAAAAAGGGATGCAGCGGGGGGCAATTGACACTTCCTAGGTCATCGCCATGTTAAATTCGCCAGTTGCTTGCATGCAAAAGAGAATTATCGCGAACCAGTACTGGGTCTAAATGTACTAGAAGCGCCACAGTTCAGAACTAGAGATTCCCCACAGGGTGAGTGCTGTTTAACAAGCGTATTCGAGTCATCATGGTACGCATGCGATGCCATGTTAACGACGCATTTGGAGCAGAAACACAATTATTAGTCGCTGTTCGCTGGCATGTATTTAGGCTTTGTTACATGCAGCAGCAAAGGTATACATCAATGATGGGCAAAACGCTACTCGCGAGTAGCGTCTGCGTCGCAGCGCTTATACGTATACAGAAACGACGCAGCGAATTTCAATTCAGTCTGCTTTCAGTTTTCATGAGAGTGACACCACGCTTCGCCGTTGAATATCAAGGCACATAAATACAGGTAGAAGCCAAAATGACGTTGCTCTCATGAGAACCAAACCTTTAAACTTCAACTTGTTTTTCATTTATTTCCTATATTTCGTTACGCTTTGAATGTCATATCGTTGTTTTTTTTTTTTTTAATGTTCGTTAATAACAAATTTTAATTAACATTTGAATTTTTGTAGTGTTGTGCAGTTTATACTTAATGTATGTGTTAAAAATGCAACACCGAAGCGTTGTTTTTTATGTGGTGTTAAATATGAAGCAGATACCATTTAACGTGCCTCAATGTCCTTCGCATAAAGAGCGTTGCGAAAGCAGCTGTGGGCCAGAGCTGCAGCGAAATGCCTTGCTGTGCGTTAAACATTTTAAAACAGCAGATTTCATAAATGCACCGGGAGGTACAGGAAAGGCACGTTTGATGCCAAGTGCTGTTCCTATGACCCTTATGCCGGAAAGTCCCTCCAACAACACTGCAACTCATAGATTAAAAACATAAAACAACATACAAATTAACAAATTTTAACTAAAGAAAAATAAATAAATAGAAACAAAACTTCAAATTTACTCAAAAACGTCAACCACCGAAATGGAATTTTTTATTTTTCCTTACACACGCTCATTTTTATTTTTACTCTCCCGAAAACTTTAACTTTTGTAGGTTTGATGTCAATTTGGCTTCTACCTGTTTTTATTGTACCATGGTTGAATATTTTTATTCGTAATTTTAGCGCGTTGTTGCCACCTATATATGTAACAATGCCCAAAATGGCTGCGTATGAGTGCCAATTACAGTTTTTGGTTTTAAGAAAAGCCAATAACGCCCAATGCTTGTAATACGACTACTTGGAATCGTACTTTTAATATAAGGCGACATTATTTGTCATTCCATCCGGAATATGAAAAATATGAAGGTGATGACCGCGAGCAACTTTGTGAATTTTGTTGTTGAATAAACTATGATTTTTTAAAACATTAGTTTAATGAAATTATATTAAAAAAACTTTTCATGCACGTACATATGTACTTATAAAAATTAATTTCATAATTCATTATTTGTATTTATTTATTCATTATTTTTTTATTATATTTTATTATTTTCGTTTCATGTTCATAAGACAAATTAAATATAAATTTGTAAGAGCGTTTTCTAACACGCGCAAAAAAATACGCACTTTTGTACAATATAGAAAAGTGGCAACTGTTACTAAGCGCGATTCACGAATACCATGACAAAATGAGACTGTATTGGTGTGCCCATCTATGGTATACATACATTTAGGCGTAAATACCCACGTATCGGTGTAAGTGCGAAAGTATTTAGTACGTGTATGTAGTCATATTGTTAGCAACAGAAATGCGGGTGTGTGTTTGTGCGAACAGCAATTAGTCTGGTAGTCAAGGTTGCATAACCAACGTGCCAACCAACACACGCAATGGGAGTGTTGAAATGACAAGCTGCTGTAAGCCGCCTGCTGGGGAAAAACCCAAAATAAAACGCACGTCACAAGAGGTGACGAAAGGGCCATAAAGTGCAGGCAGAATTAATATCCAAAGAATGCTGGTACACAAAAAAAACAACAAACGAACGCTTAACTGCAGGGAAAAAGCTTAAAAAAAAGAAAGGGATATATGTAGAGTTTCGAGAAGCAAGAAATGTATGTATGTAAGGCATAAAAGTAGGTAAATTAATGCGCTATACTACTGACATAGCTATGTACATTTGCAACCCAAGTATTGTGAGTAATTACTAATTAAGATAAAAGCTGCTTCAGAGAATTTTCTTTCATTTTCTTTTCTTTACTTGAAATGGTAATTTTAGCGTAGTTCAAATTAGTATTCGCAACGAAAGGAATTATTCTCCATGCAAATTCCTATTCAAAGTCAATTTCATGGCAAACATTAACCTTAATAAATACTTGTTAAAATCCAATTTGCTCTGCTTTGCTTCCTAAATTAATCCTATAGCAATCGTAAGCATTAATGTCAATTCCAAAAAAGGCATTT
>NW_023458560.1:71248384-71267885 GCF_013731165.1 Rhagoletis pomonella
CCAACAAATCTAAACGAATCAATTGTATAAACTGCCTGCTCGAAAATGTTGTCTAGAAGTTCAGCTCAATTATTTACTTGATCTCGTCGCAGTAAACTAATCGGCTTGTAATATTCCTTTAATTGGCGTCAGTTGGCATAGACGAGAAACGACTGGCGTACTTTTTTGGACACGGCCATTAAAGAAGAAGAAGATTATTCCCTTATTCATTGAATGTCAAATGCCTTATATTTTATGCTTCTTGTACCTTACATGTGGATGTATCAAAAATTATTTCAGACAATTTTTAGGCTCCATTGTGGGTGGTGGGCATCAGCTTGCCCGCGGGCAACGCCCTTTCAAGCTTTCTATGCTAAATCGATATATTACTACGCAAACAAAAATTTTGTCTCCGTACGTTTCAAAACCAAGAATATCATTGGAAAGGTATTTATGTGTAGATGGGAACAGTTTCAAAATTAGTTAAAAATTACGCCAAAGTCGTAGTTTAAAAATTTATGTATTTGTGTATATTTGTTGTTGCAAACTGTGCAATGTGAGTTGATTTCGCATTTAATTTACTTCGTATTTAAAAATAAACTTTGTAATAATGATAAATGTGATGATGAAGAAATAAATGATAGCGATTTAGACAAGCACAAGTGAAGGCAAAATTGAAGATAAAGATGGAAAGGAAAGCAATGAGAAATGGATATCAATTGGGGTAAAAAGAAAATTTATTGAAATTTTTCGATAAGAATAGAAATAAATTCTGTCATAAAATTTTAGTTATCGAAAGTTATCAAGTTACCGAAATTAATCGATTCATCGAAATTTGTAGTTATCGAAATTTATCAAGTTATCCATGCTTATTGAATAATTCAAATTGGTTAATGTTTATTGAGCTTTCGATATTTAAAAACACAGAAAATTAGTTGTCAAAATGGATTATCGAAATTTGTCAAGTTAACGAAATTTATCAAGTTAATTATCGTAATGTCTCAAGTTCTTTGAACATATCGAATTATCGTTATTTATTGATTTACCAAAATTTTTCGATTTATCAAATCGAAGCTTTTGGAATTTTCAAAATATATCAAGTTATCGAAATTTCAAGGTTATATACATTTATCGCGCTATCACTGCTTATCGAATTTGATCGTGTTACCAGGGTCTAACGAGTTATCGAAATTTGTCACACAGTTATCGATATGTATCGAAGTTTATAGTTTATAGTGTTAGTCGAGTTATCATATTTTATTGAGTTATCGGATTTTAGTGTTTTTGAACTGGAATGTCCAAGTCCTGCAAAAGTCCTCCAAAAACCTTAGGAGACATAAAAAATTGTTCTCACGATTAAGTTCCAAAGCAAAGTAATTATGTACCTTATAAGTTAAACGACGTGGCAAGTTAGAAAAACTTTCCAAGGATCTTAAAAAACTTGAAAATGGCCGAATTTCGTCAGCACTGGCATTCCTAGTGTATTCTAAATTTGAAAGAGCTTCGCCAGCGGACAGGCCGGTGCCCACCACATGCATACTTACATATACATATTAGAGCGCTTCACAAAAATAAATTGAGGTTTCCCACGGAAATTATAAAGCCTAATTTGGAATATATATGTAGGTTGCACGAGTTGTTGAATCAAAATGACAAATTTGCTAATTGCTGGTCACCAGGGTGCTGAAAATCCACTTAAACCAACCGACATGAGCTGAACCGATTTGAAAATACATCCAAAAATCTCATTAATTGAGAGTTGTTGATAAACTTTTGAAATGTTGTTATGCAGACCTTTTCGACGACGAAAATAACTTTTTGATACCCAACTTTGGTAATCTCATCAGCGGGATTTTTTTTCTTGCGAACCAAACCAGTTCTATTTTGAAGAGTTTAACCTCTAGTCTGTTCTGGTGTGACCAATTTGAGTTATCTCCTAGTTTTTATTTTGATAATTCCTACAAAAATATAAAAAAATAAATAATGAACTCGATCTACCCACGAATTCCTTACCCGCAATTTAAATTGCAACAATTAAAAGTTTTGCTTGGCACTGAATTATGAAAATTAGACTAAATAACCATAGAAAATGAGCATTTCATATGCAAACTTGCGTACATACCAGATCTGTGTAAGTGTGAAATCATTTTCAATTTTAAATCAACAATTTTTTTCTATCCAGTTTTCATTACTTATTCTTCGCTTACGATTGAGGTTTAAAATTTTTGAATTTTCCATTCTCTCAAAGCAGTTATGAATTCACACATCAACATATTCATAGCAAGATTGAAAAAACCAATGCCCAATCAAAAAAAGGTTTAACACTGAATGAGTATTGAAAAGGCTGCAATCTTTTATGTGTGTGCATTCTTTAACTCAGTACCAATCATTAGTTCAAAGACACCCTGGTAAATAACTTTTTGATAAAAAGGAAGATTTTTGACAATTGCTCAATTGTAAAAATTCAAACCGGCGTTACCCAATTTAAGTTTTTTGGTAGAGGGGATTTTATATCATATGTTTGGGATTATATATAAAACAGTTGTATTAAAACTTACGTTTTAAATATAATTCATGTTTTATCTTGAAAATGTTTAAAATTTACATTAAATTAGATAACTACTTCGCATAAGTTTAAAATTTAGGTTGATAAAATTTTAGTGAAAATATTTTAAAAATCTTAGTGTCTTTAATAAAAAAATAGCTCATCATAAAAATTGTATCGCCGTTCGGCGTCGGCGTAAGTTTGTAGGTCCCTCCCATTTGTGTGACAGCAAAGGCGCACGCTACAAATCGGAGGAGAAGCTCGGCCAAAACGTAGCAAAAGTGTCAAGGCCAAAATATGATTATTATAAATAAATTTCGTTTCAAACAGGTCGCAACCCTCTTCAAACACCTCAAAAGTATTCCCAATATTATTTAGTTGTGAACCCGCATGAGTGCGAAATTACCATTTTTTACCAGAATTTCCAGATTTTACCGGAAATCATACTTGGTTTTCTGGCAACTGAGAGGACAAATAAGAGAGTAAGTAAGGTCATCTCTTTGTCAGAAGCTACCTGGTGGTAAATTCTGGTAAATGTGTCAAAAGATCCGATGATGTGTTTGACAACCAAATTGTAAACAAAAGAGAAGTGCACTCTGCTAATGCATGTTGAAAAGTAAATAATTCCTTGCTTGAGTGGATGCTAATGAGTTTTGGTTAAATTACAAAACGCTTAAAAAGGTATTAGCCGTCATTTTACGTTTAAAAACTTTAAAACTTTAACACATTACCACCCTATACTCTATGTATGATTGACCATTGAACTAAATCGTTGTTTATTTGGGTAAGATTAAAATATATTTTACTATTCAATATTGGAGTTGGTGTGAAACAAAAATTGAAAATAATTTATTGTTATGTATGCAAATGAGAACTACAATTCTGAGCTTATTGAGCATCTCTTAGTCAAAAACAAAGGCAATTTTGCTTGATCAAGTTTCGAATCTAAGAAGAAAATGTTTTTAACAAACAAAAGGTTAATAATAAAATTTGAAGGATTTAAGATATTGCGTATGGTAGCATGAAACGTCACAATCTTCTTAATTGTCAGGCTGTTGATATGGCTACGAAAAAGTGACAATGGAAACACATAGCTGAAGATTTCATACTTACAGTGGGATAAACTTCAAACCTCTAATATAAATTAGTTAAATTTATATTACATTTACATTGAGCCCAAATGCGTCATTTGGGCGAGAAACCTCAAATGCGAGGCCAAATCACGCATTTCTCCATACAAATTCACATTTCCAGAATGACGCATTTCGACGCATTTACACAAAATCACGAAACAAATGCGTTCCAATTGCCGTACTATTTTATTGAACGCACTCTGAAACAAAAGTACCACAAAAGCTTTGGTTTGTCTTTGACATTTGGAATTTTTCAAACACAAAACAAACACAACGAAATAAATAAATCTTTGAAATTTGTGTGTAAAAATTGTTAATTTATACAAGAGCTTTACACATTTTTAGTTTAATCAAAGAATAATTGCCTTTTTGTGTCCAAAAAGCGTTAACAATATAATAAATGTAGTGTTTGTTTACATACATTTTGTTTTTGTCTTCCCTTTTCATTTGATGAGAAGTCAAAGCAAATGCGGATCAAGCAGTGTAAACACCTTCAAATGACTGATTTCAAATCACGCATTTTGGTCCAATGTAAATGTAATATTAGTTATTATTTTTTTTTAACAATTTTAAGTTTTCGTTTGGAATAGTTTTCATGAACTTATCTATTAGGAGATCTCTTTGGAAAATTACCGTACATCCGATATCTATTGAAATTTTGACATCCTCACTTTTTGGAAAAAGAAGTTCAAGATACAAGTTTATGTGCAAAAAATAAATTAAACAATAAAAGTCTCCTTATTTTTATGGAACTTATAATAGAAAAATTTGTATTTCATTACCCAGACTTTATGAATAGCCTACTCTATAAGTAATAGTAGAAATTCCGAATTAGTAAGTTCAGTCAAGACGTCATTCAAAAGTTTTGAAGAAAATCACTTTTCTCTTTTGTGAAAATTTGGGACTATCTTATGCGAGTATTGTCGACAAAATGTTAGTCTATGAATGACTAAAAATTAACGAATAAATGGTTAATCGCGATTAATGATTAAAATTAATTAAGCGATCGCTGTGGTGTAGTGGTTAGAAGTGCGCACTACCATTCCGCAGGGTGAGCGTCCGAGCCCAGTTCCGGCCAACAAAAAAAGAAAATGTTTTTTGTAATAGTGGTCGGCCCCCGGCAGGAGTCGGCGTAAAACTGTAGGTCCCTCCCCTTTGTGCGACAACATCAAGGCGCATGCCACAATCGGAGGAGTAGCTCGGCCAAACACTAATATATGTCGATGGTCCTCTGCAATAACGGCACAATTCAAAATTTCAGGTTTAGAAAAATACATAATTTGAAAGCTTACAGTATGACTGCATATAATCCGGAATAATTACGTTCCAAGACATATTATTGCTAAATTACGAAACAAAAAATCTTTAATTGGCTCTACTGAGATATATGAAATTTTTAGTTGTGTCGATATGTAAGCTCGTTTCTATTATTATTAGTAATCATCAATACAATTTCAAATTACATAAACCCAGTCACAGCCCTTTTTTGTATTCGACGCTTCCAGAAATCACATAATACATAAAATAAATAAAAGCTGTTTTGATTAATATTACATAAACTGGAAACTGTTAAAAATAAGTGCGCTTGTGTACAGAGATTTTAGAACCTATTTAGTTCCTAAAATGTCTGTTTGCAACACATAACAATAAAAATGCACATCAAATTGCTAAGAATGATGAAGGAAATCGATTCAGACATGCCTGTTTAACTGGCCGTGCGTGCTCTAAACAAACACATGTTAATTAAGGAGCTATTCAAGTATTATGTAACCACCAGGGGAAAGCGGGGGTCTTGGTTTGGCAACGGGCAACATTTCTTCAAATAAGTAAAACATTAATTACACACGCACAAATTTTGCCTGCAATTTCCATCACAATTGAACACTGCACTTCACTCTCGTTTCGAATTTTTGAAAGCGTTTTTTAAGCTATTTCGTGGTTTAACACTTCTTGTGGGCACTTGATATTGTAAAAAAAATATGCGCAATTCGATCACTAACTACATTTTTTTGTAAAGAACGCCCGTTTGCTTTAAATTTGTAAAAATACAATTATTTTTTTATTTTGTTTACATCTGTCATTTGTTACAAATGAAGAAAAGTCCAAGAGTTGCCAAGTATAAATATCTCTATATCTATTTATTAAAATAATAATTTACAATAATAATTTATTTAATTAATACTTTATTAAAATACAAATTTGAAGTGCAAATACATTTGTAAAACTGTTTATCACGAAATGTTATTAATTGTTTGCAAGCATACTATAGTTTTCATGCATTTTGGGAATAAATAATCTAATATGTGTACATATATATCGTCGTTTAAAGTACAAAACCGCGTATCGTCATTCTGCAAAACCGTGTGATTGACATTGGCTGCCAAAAATTGGATTTGCTCACA
Organism: Rhagoletis pomonella; assembly: GCF_013731165.1. NCBI lineage: Eukaryota > Metazoa > Arthropoda > Insecta > Diptera > Tephritidae > Rhagoletis > Rhagoletis pomonella. Next base: position 71,254,444 of record NW_023458560.1, read on the forward strand.
AAAGCTCTTGGCTCAATTCTTATCCATTCGTCCTGAAATATACTAGCCAGAAATACGTTTGCTTTATAAAAAAGATAACCATTTTGAAATATGGGTGACTTTACTCTCTAGAAAATAATTTATGCAATTACGCGGTTTTGCATTTTCTTGATACGCGGTTTTGTACTTTAAACGACGATATGTATAGCATGTACTTACGGCGGCCGCCGTAGCAGAGTGATTACATGTGCGTACTTCCACTCCATAGGACCATGGTTAAATACCTGGTCAGATCATAACACAAAATAGTAGTCGTCCTTCGGCACGCAATGGCATACCTTTGAGTATATTTCTGCCTTGAAAACTGTTCTTATAAAATCAGAACTCATGCCTCAAGTTTGAGCAGAAGTTCGGCCAAACACTTAGAAAAATATTTTAGCACCAAATATTTATTTGTTTACTTATTTTAAGGGAGATGGCAATCTTCTGGTTTCACATTTTGGGTGCAAAAATTTCAACCCTGATACAACAAATAGTATTAGTACTGAATGATAATGACAGATTGCATTCCCATAAACGTCCAATCATACATGATTGAGTTTTTTTTTTGCATTCACATTCTCTATGTGAATGGGTATCAACCATTCCATAACACACTACATATTTTGTGTTTGCAATTTGTAACCAATCTCAAGAGTGGTTGTTAAATTTTTTAAATCAAACAATCACATTTTTTAAACGAAAAAAATGAGAATGCACACTCAATTGATTCAATCATTACACAGCTCTGGTACATACATACATACCTGGCATATTCCCACTGGGAAAATAGGTAAGCACCTTACGAGGTAAGCCATATTTTCTTTCAGTTTTTAGTACCAAAATTGTCATCATGACCAGCGTAATCTACTAGTAAAGCACAAAATGAACACCTCCGACGACACATTACGTTGTCAGTTGCAAAATAACGTGCAGCCGAAGTTATTTCCAAGCACCGAACTACTCCGAGCGACTGCTCTGCATTACACGTAACTTACTTTGTAAAGCGACTCAGAAGTATGTTTGATAGCAAATGTACATTTTAAATTCCTACTTACATAAGGCGGCCATGCCTTTGTAAAAGTAAGGGACGTTCGGCAGGGAAATGGTAATGACTGCCAGGTGAAGAGTAAGTTGCTAATAAGGTATTATTACGTGCTCCTAATTCCCACTGGGTTAATACTTTGTATGTATGTATGTATAAGAGGTTATATTAAAGGGCATGCAAACAGACAAGTTTATTTTTTGTATAGCAGACATATGTGATGTTCCGCAAAAAATATCCACAAGGGGATGTAATCGTATGCTTTGTTGTTGAAAGCAACGCAACAAGACAATCATAAAAGTAACTTTTTTTGGTAATGACACGGCCATGTCACGGCAGGATGTTTGCTACAATGATGAAAGCGAAAAAAGCGGAAGGAAAGAGCAGCTGTAAAAGCAAAAAAAAAAAATACAAAATAAAAGTCAAATTGTGTATTAGGTGCAGCTGGAAGTAACAAAATGCGTAGGCCAAAGGGCCTCTGACGTCAATGACTGTTCTGATCATAAAAAGGCGCCGAGGCGTATGAGTGACGTGGATTTATTTTTTTTTATCCAAGTATTACTGGTATTTGGGGAAAAGACAGAGCAAAGATAACGAAGCAATGCAGGGTAATTAAAAGTGAAACAGAAGAAATGAAAGAGATGTACATATGTATGTGTCGTAAGCAAGAATATGGTATGTGCATATGTACATATGTATATTAGGGTGGTCCAAGAAGAATAAATCAATCAATCAATATTTTTCGATCGGAAAACTCTGGTTCTCTTCAGGAGGCTTCCAATAATAATACCCAATTTAATTTAACCATTTTTTAATACCAACGATTTTCTATTGGTCTTCCATTGCATTTTCTGGGCTTTTTGGCGGACCTACGAAACATAGTTGCCATGAAAAAGTGGTTAAATAAACAATTGGGAGTTATTACTGGTAATCTCCTGAAGAGTAACAGAATTTTCCGAACGAAAAATATTGATTTTAAAGAATTTTATACCAATTCTACGAAAAGTTGTTTTTTCCCATATAAAGTACATGAGCGCTTTGAGCGAACTCTAGATATTTTTAGATTTCAAATTAAAAAAGTGTGGGTAAATTTTTTTCGATATAGAACAATCCTAGTGGGTGAGAGCATTACAATTCCGATTTTAATTTTTCACATGCATTTTTAGACCACCCTAAATGGCATTGACATCTCTAGACTGGACTTTCGTTCAGTGAGTTGGATTGAATATTGGTTTTCTGTCACTTTTGATATGTAAAATGCGTATGCAAATTGAATTTCAATTGGACGTCAAGATAACGAGTAAAAACGATAGAGACATTGATAACGATAATATTAACGCTAACGAGAACTTTAACTATATAGAAAACAATAATGAAGGTTCGAACAACAACGATAATGATAACGATAACTTCAGCGATAGCGATTCTAATCTCCATCAAAATAGTTAAAATTATAACGATAATGATATTTAATGGTACTTACAACGATTACCATAACTAAAAAGATAATGATAACGCGACTTTAGCGATGATTAAAGCGATATCCTACTTAGAGAATTCTGGCAATACTGACGATAGAAATAAATATTACGATAGCAATAAAGTCACCGTTACATAATACAAATAACGATAATGATAAAACTAACGATAGCAATAACTTTAACGGTAACTGATAGCTTTAAAAATAACTGATAACTTTGACGATATCGATTCTGATAACTGTATACTCGATTTCTGATACATGCATACTAGGGCGGGTCGAAAATCGAATTTTATCCAAATCCCTTGGTAATAGTTAAAATATATTGTATCTTGAAGTCATCAACAAGCCTGAAAAATGTTAGTATTTTATTTTAATTGTAAGAGCCGGCGCATCGACCGCCAATTGACCCACAGAACACTAGTCGAATAAGACCAATTCTTATTAAAAATTCTGGGTTCAGCAAAAAGGTTTGGTGCATATTGTTAGATAATGAATCCGTTAACGCAAAAGATAAAGTCAAATATCATTACTCGCAGCCCTTTAGCTTATCGTCAATCTCAAAGTTATCTTTTTTCAATAAGTTTTTAATTGTTTTCTTTATAATTGCACTGGCTTATAATCAAAAGATGTAAAGAACAGCATTAATATTGCTGGCGTGCATTTAGGTCGCTGGTTCTAAATATTCTAATCATTTTTTAATATTAGCTATAGTTTGCGAATTTTTGCAAATTTAGGAACAGTTTCGGTAGTTCTAATAGAAAATCCATTATTTTGCATCATCGTTGAATAATTTTGTTTATGCAAGTGATTATGGGAACACTGAATAGGCACAACTTCTAGAAACACTCATTAGTTTACTTATGTTTATGCATACAATATAAAAATTGCAAATATAGGAAAATTAAACAAAAAATTGTTCAAAATTTTGTTTATTTAAAATAATTTATTTATAATCTGAACGATTTTCATCATATTATTATCATAAATCAGTAATAGTAAGTCTCGCCTTCAATTTGGTAATTACTACGTACCGATCGAGCAACATTTACCAAAGTTATATCGAAAAACTTAAGTGGATCTCCAGTTTTTTTCTAAAAAAAATGTATCTCAAATTGTGTAAAAAACGTTTAGATAAAAGAGCCGGATTACAGAAAAGTGTGCCAGGGAGAGACTTTTTTCATTCGAACTTAATGCAAAGCACTATCGTCCAATTGGAAAGTCCTCAAAAGGATTTCCCAGGATATGTTAGAGACTTTTTACATAATGCAATTAACTAAAATATTTATGTATATCTAAACACTTATTGCACGTCTCCTACTTTCATATAACGGCAAATTTAGAAACCGCGAAAAATGTGATTGTTCGTTTACTAATAAACCGCACCAATTTTCAAGACGGCATAAATGGACTTAAAATGGGCGTTTCTCACAGTAATTGTATTGTGTTCATGTATGCAAATAATTATATGCTTGAAACTACTATTAACGTATCAAACGATTCCTAATCTTTGACAATACATGTTTGATTTCATTCACCAGGATCTTGAAAACTGACCAACTCGGCGTGACCAAGTCCATGGTCCTTTTAATATTACATAAACATCCGAAAACATTAAAACGTTTGCAAATAAATATCGTCTCACCTTTTTGTATTTTTCACTTGGTTGCTGAAGTAATGAAGAATTGAAAATTGATGAGGGAAAATTATAGTTTTTGTAAGTTTTATCTTAATATCTTAAAAACTTTAAGACTTATTGAAAAATGATAAATGAACGTGAGGTACTAAATTTAATAACGCTTAATTTAATATACCGTCCTGCTTATAACAATTAACGCATTACATAGATATTACCAGCCGAAGTTTCATTTTCAAAATTCGTACACTTGGGTTCAATTGCGCGGGCTAAAGATAAGTATTAAATTAATCTTTCGTGGCCAATAACAATTGGCTAAGACCTAAGACATCATAATATTACTATTACAATACGGTCAAATGCCTTTTATTTTCCCCCATACAAAATCGACCCAGCCTAATGCATACTAATAGTGATAACAATGAATGTGAGTACGGGGAAGACCTTTTGTCACAAATAATTTTCCAATTTTCCCGAGATGCCTACCAATACCAATATCGCATAAGATAGCGATAACGACAAAAATAAAACGATAACGATAACGGCAGCTTCAACAATACCGATTATGATAACGATCACGATAATTAAAATTATAACAATAGCACCAACGGTATCGATTCTTTTAACGATCTCGTTAGAAATAACGGATATGTTAGTAAAAAGTGCAACTTTAAAGAAAACGGTAAAAATAACGATAGCAATAACTTTAACGATAACCGTTCTGATACGATTACGGTATCGATTGTGGTAACTAGTATAACAACAACCATCTCTAACGATAACGTCATCTTTTACGATAATGGCAGTGAATATGAGTACGAGGAAGATTTTGTATCATAAATTTTTTGGCATTTCCAGACTCGAGGGGTCTAGGCTATCGACCGAAGTGGCAAATATTAAGATAATTAAATGATTTTATCTTTTTCTCCTTTGATGAAAACATACAAAAGAAATGCCATTTTAGGTCGAACGTTAGCATCCGATTCTCTAAATTACCCAATAACAAAACACCTCAATTAAACTGCCACTCAGCACACACCACTCGCAAAGCAATAACTACAAACTCACGCCTGCGTCAAACTGTCATCGCTGTACATTTACCGGTGGAACAAAGCACGCTTTTTGGCGCCGCAACGCATCAAAGGTGGATAAGATTAACCGCCCTATTCCCACAACACTGACAAAATTCGTCATATAACTATTGTCACAATTACTGCGCCTAAAACACAATATAAAAATTGTTTCGCCGTTGTCACTTACTCAGTAGGTCATAACAATAAAACTGACAATTGTCATACGACAGCTTAAAATAAATTTGCGGCATAGTATTAGGCGCAGTAGTAAAGGCAATAGTCAGCCGCTGAGTTTTGTCAGTGCTGTGGGAATAGGGCGGTAACAAAGCCTGCACCACATACATACATACGCAGTCATGAGCACAAATACAATGAAGCATACATTCGCAAATCCATATGCCTGCGCACACATATCAAATCCTTTATCAGCAAAGAACCTTCAACGAAGCGATGAAGCCACAAGAATAGCCATGACGCGTCGTTGGTGTATTGTTATTGTTGTACGCTTTTAGAACTGAAGCACTTCCGAAAATGCTTTCAACAGCAAACACGCTCACATGATACATGATTCATTACAAAACATACAAAACATTTAAAGCGACAATAGTTACAACAGTGCCACTGAGGGAGAGAGTGATCCTACATGCACGGTCATGCTTGTCGCTGTGCGAACATGTGTAGGTGTTGAATGTAGGTTTTCACTTTGTGCGGTAGTGAATATGACGAATAGGGGGATGTGTAGGCGACGAAAGTTGAAAGCAATGAAATGTGTGTAAGTAATGCTTGAAATACAATACCGGCGAACGGCAAACTTCGCCGAATTGGGCGATGCTGTCGTTCACCGTTCGCCCAGCTATTTCGCCTACTTAAACAGAATTAGAGCGGTAGCGAAAACAGCTGATCCCATTTGGTCGCCTTTATAATTTGGGTGACCATATTTAGAAAAAACTAAACCATATTTAGAAATGAGGAAATGATAACAAATAAATATAATAAATATAAATGTAAAACAAAGAAAGATTATTATAAATAATTTGTTTCAAGCCAGATTTAACGAATCCACAACTATATTTTTCAAACAACAAAAAAAAAATCGTGTTTAGGTTGTTTTCTTTTAAAACTTTGAAAGCAAAACACAAATACGGCCACCTTTGGCACGCACAGCTGTCATCGCCCAGCAGGGCGATAGAAATAAATCTATCGCCATGAAACGCCGCCAAGCGAACTTCGCATTTCGCTTTGGCTGTGTTCAATTTCATATGCTTGCGGGTGTTCTAATTTTGACAGCGCGAATTTCGCTGTGGTGAGTTCGCCGTTCGCCGGCATTGTATTTCAGCTATAAGTCAGTAAGTTCTGATGCCGCCTGCTTTTTTGTCTTCGCCTTTCACGCTTTTGATGCATTAACGCGCGTGGGACTGTGCGAGGCGTCGTCGCCCATTGTAGCTTTGACGTTTGTTACGCGCGAGTGTAATAATAATTGCTTAGAGTGCTTTAGATACAATATTTCAAAGATACGTTAGTTAACACTTTGTGGCCTTTACTTAAGCCAGATTGCCGTGGAATTGTGGAAGGTTTGTGACTGGCTGGCTGGCTGGTTGTTGTTCCGTTTTTTTTTTTTCAGATTATAAATTACTCTTCCAGAAATGGCGCACGCTCAAAGGAAAATTTTGGCAAACATTACTTTAGCTGGCACTTTTAATACAATGCGTGCAAATTGGGGATTTTTTTTCTCTTTTCAATAAATAACACCGGTCAACAAAAAAGTTTTTTTTTCTTTGGGTTTCTATTCTCATGCATATTACCATTCCAGACATTAAAAAACACTTGAATATTCATTTTTAGTTCTTAGGGCTTGCTTTTGTCTGATTTAAGTCAATAAGTAGGAGAAACTAAAATTTAACATGTAAAAGTCAGACCCAAAAATCGTGTTGACTGGTGTAATTAAACGCTTACTTAAGTAAACAAGGTGAAATTTATAGATAAGTTTATGTCACTTTGATATTTAAGCTCACAAAAATAATATGCAGTAATCAGAAGTAGGATTTGCAATAGCTACAGAATATATTGTACATACACGCAAATTTATACATTTCTTCTTATCTCATCAAAAATATATTTGGAAACAATACTGAGTAAAACCAGCAGCTGTGACTTTTCCCACTACCTATGTATGCATAAAAGTCAAAATAAATTATACATAAAAGGAACATAATTCGCTTAATAGAACAATTTATCATTTCCTTAGTTTATTCAACCACACAAAAGCTCTGTATGCACAGTGATTTAACACTTTTCTTTTTCTAAATAAAAATAGCTCTTTGAATGAATGTACTAAAAGCTTTGGGCTTATATCATGTTTTCTAATTTATTTCGTTTTTTTTTTATTTCTTGCAGGCTGTCATTTTGTGCGGACGCTTTGCCTTCAGGGTAGCGAAGTCTGTTTCGATGGTAAGTGCAATTTAAAAAGCAAACTTTTTTTAGGAATTTTGTTTTTGTGCACTGCAAAAATATTGATTCTACATATTGTCACCTGAATTGCAAAAGGCTGTAACTAACAAAAATTCTTAAATTACCTTTTTGATTGATTATGATGTATTACATCGAATTGCCAGTCCCCACACCAATTTAAAAAAAAAAAACAAATTTTTTTATTCACGGCTCTTCGCATTTCAGGTGACGATATGTATGTATGTATATAACTATGTGCTCTGCTCGTACTTCTTATTTGGCACTGTGCGATTTTATCGCAGTAAAAACTGTCAATTTATAGACAAACAAAAAATATTTTTCAAAAAAAATAAAAAATTCTTAATTTTTCTACATCAAATATGTTTTGTTTTCTTACGTTCAATTTTGTTTCAATATTGTAAAATCCTTCCATTGACCTTTTTCATTCTCTAAACGCGTAGTCTGCGATTTCGGCACGACTAAAAGAAGAACTGTGAATGTTCGAATAAATCGGTGCAGCAAAACCGTATAAGTAAGTGTGTGGTTCCTCATTTAAAACTATGGTCGGCATTGTTGTAAATTTTGTCGGAACAGATTCGCACCGACCGAATCGCATAGGTGTGGGGATACCTTTACATGTAGAGTGTGTTTTTGTACGTCGAGGACTTCCCTTCTGAATTGCATTTATTGACAAGAGTGATTCTGCGTTAGATTTCGATGCTGAAATTATTATCGGTGCTAACTAGGGCGATTGACTCGGTTTTTCCAAACCGGTTCCCACTGTTTTTCAGATATCTATGGCGTTTTTTTTCGAAATCTTGATTTGTCGAATATCGAATAACCCGGATTTTTCATCGAACAAACCGGCTTTTCTCATTTCATACAAATAGTGACCTCATAAATATTTTATAATTGGCTACGTTTCTTTATACATTCCGGATAATCTCATTTCATAGCCGGAATAAACAGAATGTGTTTGAAATATACGTTAACATATCATCAGGAACGTTCTAAAGAATAAGTAAACAAAAAAGTTTATTCCAAACGTTCAGAATGAATAAAGAAATTCAGCCATTATATCCTAGGTTATTTAGGGATGAACAGTTTATCATATTTGATTCTAATAAATGAATGTTTGGCGCTTAAACGTTTTCTACGTGTTTGGGCTTCTCCACGAATTCGTGTGCTCTGCTTCTTGATGTCGTGACACAAGTGGCAGTAGCCACCGGCACGGCAGCAAGAGCACTTCTGCAAAAAAGAGTCAGAAAAAATGCAATAAAGTATTAAAAAAGTTAAAAGAAGGTCAAAAGTAAATTGTTCACAGATTTTTATTCATTTTACTTCTGATCTAAACAAAACTTTACACTTATTTTTTCCGCTCCTAAATATATATATCCATATATTGTCTGTTAATAGTTTTATTGTAATTTTTGGTTATGACTTCATACCAAAAAAAGCGTTTTCGCTGTATGAAAACCATTTAAAAAACTCGGTTTATCCGGTTGTTTCTTTATTTCAAAATCGGCGACCGGTTTTTTTTTTCAAATTTCAATCTTTCGAATAACTCGAACACCGGTTTTGGAAAGAGGCGAATAATCTAACACCCTAGTATGCTGGTTCCTTAGTAAACAGACATTTCTCCCAAATTATGACCATCAACAGTGACGTGGGTGTCAAGGTGCGAATGAGCTGACTCTTTGTTTGATGACAGGATATACTTCGTTTTGTCCTCGTTTACCACCAGACCCAATCACTTTGCTTCCTTATACAACTTGGAAAAGGCAGCACGGTTTTTGTTACCGATGATGTCGATCGGCATACACCAGCAATTACACGATCTTGAGGTAAAGTATTCCTGAGCCCTGATAAGGCCCAATCAGTTCGTTGACGGTGGGCTTTAGCCTTTCACACAATACGCTCGATAAGACCTTGTAACCAATCCTATAAATACCGGGGTCGCCTTTCTTGTGGATTGGCCAGAGCACACTTAAACTCCAGTCGTCGTATATGAGTTGAATGCTATTCGTACCTCGTCAGAATCAGGGCCACTCTACTCATACCCTCAAGGATGATATAGAAAATTTCCATTTGGAAGTAATGTAGAAACATTCCTCTTCGTTTTTTACGGAAACAAAGCAGAAGTTAAGATCCGTCATTGTTTCCTTTTCGCATTGTTTTCACTACACTTTTTAAGGAAGAAGTTTACTGTGGAACTTTTTGGATGGGCAGCGTAGTGACTACATCAAGGCGCACGTCACAAGTCGGAGGATAAACTCGGCCAAACCCTAACATATTCACCGTCAATCTACTATTATAAAGTTTGGCTTCTCAGTAGAATGTTATCGGAACAGGTTCGGAGCCCTGAATAACGATTCCTGCAGAGGAGAAATATAAACCTTTCAGAAACTCCTTTTCGAATGCCTCGCGCTTTGGAGAATGCGTTTCAGATTTTTGCCGGACTACTACGTTAAAATGTCTACTAGGGTTCGGCCGAGACTCAGGATGATTTAAAAACTTGTAGGTATAGGTCTGCTCCTCGGTATCATAATAGAAACTCTGAGTTAACTTTAACTGTCGCTGCCCTGCAAACATAACCTAATTCTCGGACAGTGACTTCGTCATACTGCGCAGCTTCCTTCTCGACATACAACGCCTCTTCATTAATATTGTTGCCGTTGAAAATATTAAGATAGCACAAAGAACATATCGCTTGTTAACTCGAGTTGCTTAAGAAAGAAATCTTCAGAAGGTTAAGTGGCTATTAAAACCAGTACAGTTTTCTTGCTAACCATTTAAAAGATGGTGTCCCGGGCGGTCATGACTCCGGGCTAGACCCATAAGTCTGCCACTTATGGTATAGAAACAAATCACCTTATGCCTAGTTTACAATAACTTAACTTAATGCTTAGTTTAGGTATACTATACACTCTCACAAGAAGCTGGTTGGATCCTAAGGTGTGTTCCAGTATTCTTTTCTTGAAAAACATCCATCGAAGGCTGATTAAAAGATTGTATTAATTTAATACCAGTATATACATACAGCGTATCAATGAAAAGTATCCGCGCAATACAAATTTTCTTACGTTCTTCTACAACAGATAACATCTTTGGAAAATGCATACCGACAACTGGCGTAGATGTTGAGGTTATTGAAAAGTAAGTACTTCCCTCATTTCAGTGTCAATATTCACGACCCTCTTCACCATCCTTTATTCATTCTCATCTACCAATTCTGAAAGAGAAAATTTAATTATCTTTTCCTCTGTCTACTCCTTCGCTTCACGCAGAACACCCCTCACGGAGGATCAATCTCACACCCTCGCCACCATGTTGGAGGAGTTGCAAGGCGCCGGACTCGGCTGGGATCACCCCTACGTGCAATGTCGCATTCAGGGTACCCTCTACTCGCTCCAGAAGCAGACTCAGCTACCACCGAACCTTTGCGCAAACCTCGCACCCACACCAACCGATATCGACCCCGCTGGCGCTATGGCATTCGTACGCTTCGCACCACCCGAGGAGGATTATGTTGACGAAGGTTACTTCTATCCAACGCTGAAGAAGCAACAGCCGTTTAGAGAAGGCAACAGCCTCAACACCATACTCCATGAGTTGCAACTGCAGGACCGTCAGCTCCGTCATGATCCACTCGAACTGGCGCATTTCGGTAAATTAGATGCACAGGATCCTCTTCCTCAAACGGCACCGAATGTAATGGATGTCTTATTAGAGAAGGAACAAGCGCGCGCACTACGTGAACAAATGGAACGCGCAGCCGAAATCGAAGCAGCAGCAGCACAGGCGAATGCCGCGCGCAACCGTTTGGAACTCTATCAGATTTTGGCCGCCTCTGAACCGGATCCGCAGCCATATCAACGCAACCCGAGCAGCGCGATAGAGAAGTTGGAGCAAGTTGTTGAGCGCGAACGGGAAGCTGCGGCGAAGGCACCAGCACCACCGCCACCAGCGCCGATTTATGTGCCCGATGAGCTGTCGAATGACTCCAATGATCTGTACTTCCCCGAACATTTTGCCTCCTTCAAACGCATCTCAGGCAAGAAGGCCAGCGCAGATAATGGCAAACCAGTGCAACGTTCATTCTTCCGCGAGTTGGCAGCCGAGCAAGGTTTGCAACAGGAACCATTGTTGGCGCGGGATTTCAGTGAAAATGCCATCGATGAAACCGATACTCTGTTGTTGCCGGGCTACAAACGCACAAGTCCAGACGATGATGCCAGCGAATCCGAACGCAAGCAAATGGCTTTCGAGGAGAGTCTCATACGCAACTCATTGACGCCGTTCGAAGAGGAAGCGATGCTCTCCTCAAACACCTATGCGCATAATGCACAGAAGCCGAGACCAGTCTTTACAGAGGGAGGTCTAGTCTATGTGCCCGAGGATGAGGAGGAGGTACGCAAAGCCAAAGCACGTGAAATACTCGCCAGCATGTTCGGTTTTACGCGACACGAGCGTTTGGATGTGAAAAAACCGGGACCTATGATCGGACCGCCGCCAAATTCCGTAGAGTCAGCGGGAAAACTGAATAAGACCGGTGAAGGTGTGAAGGCAGAGAACAAAGAGGTGTTGCCGGCGCATATTAGAGGCAGTAAGGAGAGCAGCAAAATGAAGAAGGTGCTGAAGGAACATTCCGATGAAGATCATGCTCCGCACACTGTCGACACTGAATATGCGCATGTGTTCGTTAAGAACCCGTAAGTGCCGCAAAGTATAACAGTCTACGTTTTATAAACATTTTTTTTTTTTTTTACAGCATCGACAGCTGGAGTGACGGTGTGCGCATAATGAACGAACTGGCCAATATACTACATATGCAAGGATACTTCATTTATTTAACGTGAGTCACATTTCACCTTGGCTAATTCTGCTTGAAAAGTAATCGTTCTTTGCTTTTCTCTTCCCTCCACAGCGTTCAACCGCACGAAGTCTCTTTCCGGGTGGACTCAAACAACCCCGAACACAAGACCGCCGCCGATATAGCGCGCATTATTAACGACAATCGTGGCGTCAAAAATAAAATCTTACGCCGCATAGGCGTCACGGTGCTCCATGCTGGCGTTGGCGACAAAATCAAGGACGATTTGGACGGCGTTACAGCGTCGCGCATTGAACTTGCCGAGCAGGGACCCGATGTGACACACATTATGGCTTACATGTTTGCCGGTGCTGGCGCTGCTGCGTTCATTGTTATCTTCGTCACGCTAATACTGATTAAGCGACACGACAAGAAACGCGACAAGTTGGGTGGTCTCCAGTCAGGCGTTGCTGGCGCAGAGAGTTGCAGCAAAGACTATCAGGATTTGTGTCGTGCACGCATGGCGGGCAAGGGCAGTACGCCAGAGCCGGTGCCAAGCGGTCGTATAACGTCGTTGAGTAAGGAAAATGATCGCCCGCCCTCGTCGCGTTCGAGCACCTCTTCATGGAGCGAGGAACCGGCGCTGACAAATATGGATATCTCGACCGGACATATGGTGTTGGTGAGTTGAAGTTGGAAGTTGGAAGTTTGAGGAAATGCTCCAGCATTTTTTTAATTTACTTTCCCTTTGTCTCTCTCTCTCTCTTTCTATGTAGTCTTACATGGAAGATCATTTGCGCAACAAAGGCCGTTTGCAACGGGAATGGGAAGCCTTGTGCCGCTATGAAGCCGAACCGAGCGCACGCGATGCAGCACAACAGCCGCAATGCGTAAATTTGAATCGACCAGGCGCTCCGCTGCCCTATGAC